>NW_027362763.1:638440316-639007816 GCF_046119375.1 Phyllobates terribilis
GTTATAATACTGCAGTTATTACATACAGTATATTATATATATACAGGGGACACTGGTTATAATACTGCAGTTATTACATACAGTATATTATATATATATACAGGGAGCACTGGTTATAATACTGCAGTTATTACATACAGTATATTATATATATATATATACAGGGGGCACTGGTTATAATACTGCAGTTATTACATACAGTATATTATATATATATATATATATACAGGGGACACTGGTTATAATACTGCAGTTATTACATACAGTATATTATATATATATACAGGGGGCACTGGTTATAATACTGCAGTTATTACATACAGTATATTATATATATATACAGGGGGCACTGGTTATAATACTGCAGTTATTACATACAGTATATTATATATATATACAGGGAGCACTGGTTATAATACTGCAGTTATTACATACAGTATATATATATATATACAGGGGACACTGGTTATAATACTGCAGTTATTACATACAGTATATTATATATATATACAGGGGGCACTGGTTATAATACTGCAGTTATTACATACAGTATATTATATATATATATACAGGGGGCACTGGTTATAATACTGCAGTTATTACATACAGTATATTATATATATATATACAGGGGGCACTGGTTATAATACTGCAGTTATTACATACAGTATATTTATATATATATATATATATATATATATATATACAGGGGACACTGGTTATAATACTGCAGTTATTACATACAGTATATATATATATATATATATATATATATATACAGGGGGCACTGGTTATAATACTGCAGTTATTACATACAGTATATTATATATATATATATACAGGGGGCACTGGTTATAATACTGCAGTTATTACATACAGTATATTATATATATATACAGGGAGCACTGGTTATAATACTGCAGTTATTACATACAGTATATTATATATATATATATATATATATATATATATATACAGGGGACACTGGTTATAATACTGCAGTTATTACATACAGTATATTATATATATATACAGGGGGCACTGGTTATAATACTGCAGTTATTACATACAGTATATTATATATATACAGGGAGCACTGGTTATAATACTGCAGTTATTACATACAGTATATTATATATATATATATATATATAATATATATATATATATACAGGGAGCACTGGTTATAATACTGCAGTTATTACATACAGTATATTATATATATATATATATATATATATACAGGGAGCACTGGTTAGAATACTGCAGTTATTACATACAGTATATTATATATATATATATATATACAGGGGGCACTGGTTATAATACTGCAGTTATTACATACAGTATATTATATATATATACAGGGGGCACTGGTTATAATACTGCAGTTATTACATACAGTATATTATATATATATATATACAGGGGGCACTGGTTATAATACTGCAGTTATTACATACAGTATATTATATATATATATATACAGGGAGCACTGGTTATAATACTGCAGTTATTACATACAGTATATTATATATATATATATACAGGGAGCACTGGTTATAATACTGCAGTTATTACATACAGTATATTATATATATATATACAGGGGGCACTGGTTATAATACTGCAGTTATTACATACAGTATATTATATATATATATACAGGGGGCACTGGTTATAATACTGCAGTTATTACATACAGTATATTATATATATATATATATACAGGGAGCACTGGTTATAATACTGCAGTTATTACATACAGTATATTATATATATATACAGGGAGCACTGGTTATAATACTGCAGTTATTACATACAGTATATTATATATATATACAGGGGGCACTGGTTATAATACTGCAGTTATTACATACAGTATATTATATATATATATATATATATATATACAGGGAGCACTGGTTATAATACTGCAGTTATTACATACAGTATATTATATATATATATATACAGGGAGCACTGGTTATAATACTGCAGTTATTACATACAGTATATTATATATATATATATATATACAGGGAGCACTGGTTATAATACTGCAGTTATTACATACAGTATATTTTATATATATATATATATATATATATATACAGGGGGGCTGGTTATAATACTGCAGTTATTACATACAGTATATTATATATATATATATACAGGGGGACTGGTTATAATACTGCAGTTATTACATACAGTATATTATATATATAGGGGGCACTGGTTATAATACTGCAGTTATTACATACAGTATATTATATATATATATACAGGGGGGCTGGTTATAATACTGCAGTTATTACATACAGTTTATTATATATATATATACAGGGAGCACTGGTTATAATACTGCAGTTATTACATACAGTATATTATATATATATACAGGGGGCACTGGTTATAATACTGCAGTTATTACATACAGTATATTATATATATACAGGGAGCACTGGTTATAATACTGCAGTTATTACATACAGTATATTATATATATATACAGGGAGCACTGGTTATAATACTGCAGTTATTACATACAGTATATTATATATATATACAGGGGGCACTGGTTATAATACTGCAGTTATTACATACAGTATATTATATATATATACAGGGGGCACTGGTTATAATACTGCAGTTATTACATACAGTATATTATATATATATACAGGGGGCACTGGTTATAATACTGCAGTTATTACATACAGTATATTATATATATATATATATATATATATACAGGGGGCACTGGTTATAATACTGCAGTTATTACATACAGTATATTATATATATATATACAGGGAGCACTGGTTATAATACTGCAGTTATTACATACAGTATATTATATATATATATATATATATATACAGGGAGCACTGGTTATAATACTGCAGTTATTACATACAGTATATTATATATATATATACAGGGGGCACTGGTTATAATACTGCAGTTATTACATACAGTATATTATATATATATACAGGGAGCACTGGTTATAATACTGCAGTTATTACATACAGTATATTATATATATATATATATATACAGGGAGCACTGGTTATAATACTGCAGTTATTACATACAGTATATTATATATATATACAGGGAGCACTGGTTATAATACTGCAGTTATTACATACAGTATATTATATATATATACAGGGAGCACTGGTTATAATACTGCAGTTATTACATACAGTATATTATATATATATACAGGGAGCACTGGTTATAATACTGCAGTTATTACATACAGTATATTATATATATATATACAGGGGGCACTGGTTATAATACTGCAGTTATTACATACAGTATATTATATATATATACAGGGGGCACTGGTTATAATACTGCAGTTATTACATACAGTATATTATATATATATACAGGGGGCACTGGTTATAATACTGCAGTTATTACATACAGTATATTATATATATATACAGGGGGCACTGGTTATAATACTGCAGTTATTACATACAGTATATTATATATATACAGGGGGCACTGGTTATAATACTGCAGTTATTACATACAGTATATTATATATATATATACAGGGGGCACTGGTTATAATACTGCAGTTATTACATACAGTATATTATATATATATACAGGGAGCACTGGTTATAATACTGCAGTTATTACATACAGTATATTATATATATATACAGGGAGCACTGGTTATAATACTGCAGTTATTACATACAGTATATATATATATATACAGGGGGCACTGGTTATAATACTGCAGTTATTACATACAGTATATTATATATATATACAGGGGGCACTGGTTATAATACTGCAGTTATTACATACAGTATATTATATATATATACAGGGGGCACTGGTTATAATACTGCAGTTATTACATACAGTATATTATATATATACAGGGGGCACTGGTTATAATACTGCAGTTATTACATACAGTATATTATATATATACAGGGGGCACTGGTTATAATACTGCAGTTATTACATACAGTATATTATATATATATACAGGGGGCACTGGTTATAATACTGCAGTTATTACATACAGTATATTGTATATTATATATATATATACAGGGGGGCACTGGTTATAATACTGCAGTTATTACATACAGTATATTATATATATATACAGGGAGCACTGGTTATAATACTGCAGTTATTACTACAGTATATTATATATATATATACAGGAAGCACTGGTTATAATACTGCAGTTATTACATACAGTATATTATATATATATATACAGGGAGCACTGGTTATAATACTGCAGTTATTACATACAGTATATTATATATATATACAGGGGGCACTGGTTATAATACTGCAATTATTACATACAGTATATTATATATATATATATACAGGGGGCACTGGTTATAATACTGCAGTTATTACATACAGTATATTATATATATATACAGGGGGCACTGGTTATAATACTGCAGTTATTACATACAGTATATTATATATATACAGGGGGCACTGGTTATAATACTGCAGTTATTACATACAGTATATTATATATATACAGGGGGCACTGGTTATAATACTGCAGTTATTACATACAGTATATTATATATATATACAGGGGGCACTGGTTATAATACTGCAGTTATTACATACAGTATATTGTATATTATATATATATATACAGGGGGGCACTGGTTATAATACTGCAGTTATTACATACAGTATATTATATATATATACAGGGAGCACTGGTTATAATACTGCAGTTATTACATACAGTATATTATATATATATATACAGGGAGCACTGGTTATAATACTGCAGTTATTACATACAGTATATTATATATATATATATATATACAGGGGGCACTGGTTATAATACTGCAGTTATTACTACAGTATATTATATATATATATACAGGAAGCACTGGTTATAATACTGCAGTTATTACATACAGTATATTATATATATATATATACAGGGAGCACTGGTTATAATACTGCAGTTATTACATACAGTATATTATATATATATACAGGGGGCACTGGTTATAATACTGCAATTATTACATACAGTATATTATATATATATATACAGGGGGCACTGGTTATAATACTGCAGTTATTACATACAGTATATTATATATATATATACAGGGGACACTGGTTATAATACTGCAGTTATTACATACAGTATATTATATATATATATACAGGGGGCACTGGTTATAATACTGCAGTTATTACATACAGTATATTATATATATATACAGGGGGCAGTGGTTATAATACTGCAGTTATTACTACAGTATATTATATATATATACAGGAAGCACTGGTTATAATACTACAGTTATTACATACAGTATTTTATATATATATACAGGGAGCACTGGTTATAATACTGCAGTTATTACATACAGTATATTATATATATATATATACAGGGGGCACTGGTTATAATACTGCAGTTATTACATACAGTATATTATATATATATATATACAGGGGGGCACTGGTTATAATACTGCAGTTATTACATACAGTATATTATATATATATACATAGGGCACTGGTTATAATACTGCAGTTATTACTACAGTATATTATATATATATACAGGAAGCACTGGTTATAATACTGCAGTTATTACATACAGTATATTATATATATATATACAGGGGGCACTGGTTATAATACTACAGTTATTACATACAGTATTTTATATATATATACAGGGAGCACTGGTTATAATACTGCAGTTATTACATACAGTATATTATATATATATATATATACAGGGGGCACTGGTTATAATACTGCAGTTATTACATACAGTATATTATATATATATATACAGGGGGGCACTGGTTATAATACTGCAGTTATTACATACAGTATATTATATATATATATACAGGGGGCACTGGTTATAATACTGCAGTTATTACATACAGTATATTATATATATATACAGGGGGCACTGGTTATAATACTGCAGTTATTACATACAGTATATTATATATATATATATACAGGGGGCACTGGTTATAATACTGCAGTTATTACATACAGTATATTATATATATATATACAGGGAGCACTGGTTATAATACTGCAGTTATTACATACAGTATATTATATATATATATACAGGGGGCACTGGTTATAATACTGCAGTTATTACATACAGTATATATATATATATATACAGGGGGCACTGGTTATAATACTGCAGTTATTACATACAGTATATTATATATATATACAGGGGGCACTGGTTATAATACTGCAGTTATTACATACAGTATATTATATATATACAGGGAGCACTGGTTATAATACTGCAGTTATTACATACAGTATATTATATATATATATACAGGGAGCACTGGTTATAATACTGCAGTTATTACATACAGTATATTATATATATATATATATACAGGGAGCACTGGTTATAATACTGCAGTTATTACATACAGTATATTATATATATATATATATACATAGGGCACTGGTTATAATACTGCAGTTATTACATACAGTATATTATATATATATATATACATAGGGCACTGGTTATAATACTGCAGTTATTACTACAGTATATTATATATATATACAGGAAGCACTGGTTATAATACTACAGTTATTACATACAGTATTTTATATATATATACAGGGAGCACTGGTTATAATACTGCAGTTATTACATACAGTATATTATATATATATATACAGGGAGCACTGGTTATAATACTGCAGTTATTACATACAGTATTTTATATATATATACAGGGAGCACTGGTTATAATACTGCAGTTATTACATACAGTATATTATATATATATATATACAGGGGGCACTGGTTATAATACTGCAGTTATTACATACAGTATATTATATATATATATATACAGGGGGCACTGGTTATAATACTGCAGTATTTACATACAGTATATTATATATATATATATACAGGGGGCACTGGTTATAATACTGCAGTTATTACATACAGTATATTATATATATATACAGGGAGCACTGGTTATAATACTGCAGTTATTACATACAGTATATTATATATATATACATAGGGCACTGGTTATAATACTGCAGTTATTACTACAGTATATTATATATATATACAGGAAGCACTGGTTATAATACTACAGTTATTACATACAGTATTTTATATATATATACAGGGAGCACTGGTTATAATACTGCAGTTATTACATACAGTATATTATATATATATACAGGGGGCACTGGTTATAATACTGCAGTTATTACATACAGTATATTATATATATATACAGGGGGCACTGGTTATAATACTGCAGTTATTACATACAGTATATTATATATATATACAGGGAGCACTGGTTATAATACTGCAGTTATTACATACAGTATATTATATATATATATATATATATATATATATACAGGGGGCACTGGTTATAATACTGCAGTTATTACATACAGTATATTATATATATATACAGGGAGCACTGGTTATAATACTGCAGTTATTACATACAGTATATTATATATATATATACAGGGAGCACTGGTTATAATACTGCAGTTATTACATACAGTATATTATATATATATATATACAGGGGGCACTGGTTATAATACTGCAGTTATTACATACAGTATATTATATATATATATACAGGGGGCACTGGTTATAATACTGCAGTTATTACATACAGTATATTATATATATATATATACAGGGGGCACTGGTTATAATACTGCAGTTATTACATACAGTATATTATATATATATACAGGGAGCACTGGTTATAATACTGCAGTTATTACATACAGTATATTATATATATATATATATATATACAGGGGGCACTGGTTATAATACTGCAGTTATTACATACAGTATATTATATATATATATACAGGGGGGCACTGGTTATAATACTGCAGTTATTACATACAGTATATTATATTATTATTATTATTATTATTTATTATTATAGCGCCATTTATTCCATGGCGCTTTACATGTGATAGGGATATACATAACAAAAGCATTTACATAATCTTAACAAAACGAGTGGGCGACTGGTACAGGAGGAGCGAGGACCCTGCCCGCGAGGGCTCACAGTCTACAAGGGATGGGTGAGGATACAGTAGGTGAGGGTAGAGCTGGTCGTGCAGCGGTATTGGTGGAGCGGTGGTTACTGCAGGTTGTAGGCTTGTCGGAAGAGGTGGGTCTTCAGGTTCCTTTTGAAGGTTTCCACGGTCGGCGAGAGTCTGATATGTTGGGGTAGAGAGTTCCAGAGTAGGGGGGAAGCACGGGAGAAATCTTGTATACGATTGTGGGAGGAGGAGATAAGAGGGGAGTAGAGCAGGAGATCTTGTGAGGATCGGAGGTTGCGTGCAGGTAAGTACCGGGAGACTAGGTCACAGATGTATGGGGGAGACAGGTTGTGGATGGCTTTGTATGTCATGGTTAGAGTTTTGAACTGAATTCTCTGGGCAATAGGGAGCCAGTGAAGGGATTGACAGAGAGGAGAGGCCGGGGAATAGCGGGGGGACAGGTGGATTAGTCGAGCAGCAGAGTTTAGGATAGATTGGAGAGGTGCAAGAGTGTTGGAAGGGAGGCCACGGAGCAGGAGGTTGCAGTAGTCGAGGCGGGATATGATGAGGGCATGCACTAGTGTTTTTGCAGAGTCTTTGCTGAGGAATGCACGGATCCGGGAGATGTTTTTGAGTTGGAGTCGGCAGGAGGTGGAAAGGGCTTGAATATGTGGCTTGAAGGAGAGATCAGAGTCCAGGGTTACCCCAAGGCAGCGAGCTTGTGGGACTGGGGAGAGTGAACAGCCATTGACGTTGATGGATAGGTCGGATGGGGGATGTGAATGAGAGGGTGGAAAGATGATGAACTCTGTTTTATCCATGTTGAGTTTTAGAAACCTGTCGGAGAAGAAGGATGAGATGGCGGACAGACATTGTGGGATTCTGGTTAGTAGGGAGGAGATATCGGGTCCAGAGAGGTAGATCTGTGTGTCGTCAGCATAGAGGTGATACTGAAAGCCGTGAGACTCTATGAGCTGTCCCAGGCCGAAGGTGTAGATGGAGAAGAGCAGGGGTCCTAGAACTGAACCTTGGGGGACACCGACAGATAGGGGGCGAGATGAGGAGGTGGTGCGTGAGTGGGAGACGCTGAATGTCCTGTCTGTTAAGTATGAGGAGATCCAAGATAGAGCCAAGTCCGTGATGCCAAGAGATGAGAGAATCTGGAGTAAGAGGGAATGGTCCACTGTGTCAAAGGCAGATGACAGGTCCAGAAGGAGGAGGATGGAGTAGTGTCGCTTGGATTTGGCATTTAGTAGGTCGTTTGTGACTTTGGTCAGGGCAGTTTCAGTCGAGTGATGCGGTCGGAAGCCAGATTGTAGACGGTCGAAGAGGGAGCAGGAGGAGAGGTGGGAGGACAGTTCAAGGTGGACATGTTGTTCTAGAAGTTTTGAGGCAAAGGGGAGAAGTGATATGGGGCGGTAGCTGGTCAGAGAGGAAGGGTCAAGGGAGGGCTTTTTGAGGATGGGTGTGATTGCGGCATGTTTGAAACATGAGGGGAAGACTCCGGTTGTTAGTGATAGATTGAAGAGGTGGGTTAGGGTTGGGATGAAGACTGAGGTGAGGTTAGTGATGAGGTGGGATGGGATTGGGTCAAGTTCGCAGGTGGTGAGGTGTGATTTGGAGAGTAAAGAGGAGACTTGACCTTCTGTAATGGTGGAGAAGTGGGGTTTGGAGGAGGATGGTTGAGTAGATATGAGGAGGGGTTGTGTGGACTTTAGGCCAAAGTTTTGTCTGATGGTGTCAATCTTCTGTTTGAAGAATGAGGCAAAGTCGTCGGCTGAGATGAGAGAAGAGGGAGGAGGTGCTGGGGGACGAAGGAGAGAGTTGAAAGTGTTAAATAGCTGTTTAGGGTTGTGAGATAGGGAGGATATGAGAGATGAGAAGTAGGTTTGTTTTGCTGTAGTGAGTGCGGACTTGAAATTAGTGAGGGATTGCTTGAATGCCATGAAGTGCTCGATGGAGTGAGACCTTTTCCATCTCCGCTCCGCAACCCTGGAGGCCCGGCGCAGTTCTTTGGTAAGTTTAGTGTGCCAGGGTTGCCTGTTGAATGTGCGAGGGGCGATCGAGTCTAGAGCTGCAGCTATTGTGGTGTTATATGAAGCAGCAGCAACGTCTGCATCGTGCAAGGAATTTATGTCTGTGAGAGGAAGGAGGGATTCAGAGAGAGAGTGTAGGTCAAGGTGTTTGAGATTTCTGCGAGGGTGTGTGAGTTTGTGGAGTGGGGATTGTGCACCCGGAGAGGAGAGGGTAGAGAATGTGAGGAGGTTATGGTCAGAGAGAGGGAGTGGTGAGTTAGAGAGGTTAGATAGGGAACAGAGGCGGGTGAAGATGAGGTCCAGTGTGTGGCCATCTTTGTGGGTGGGTGTGGAAGACCATTGAGTGAGTCCAAAGGAGGAGGTGAGGGATAGGAGCTTAGAGACAGACGAGTGGGGAGTGTCAATGGGGATGTTGAAGTCACCCATTATGATAGTGGGGATGTCAGTGGAAAGGAAGTGAAGCAGCCAGGTAGTGAAATGGTCTAAGAAGGTGGTGGCTTGCCCTGGGGGTCGGTAAACGACGGCCAGTTGGAGGTTGGAGGGGGAATAGATGCGCACACAGTGCACCTCAAAAGAGGGGAGTGTAACGGAGGGTGGCAGTGGGATTTTGGTGAAAGCGCAGAGTTCCGATAGGAGGAAACCTACGCCTCCACCATGTTTGCCATTGGGGCGGGGGGTGTGGGAAAGGTGGAATCCGCCATATGAAAGGGCAGCTGGGGAGGCTGTGTCAGAGGGGGTGAGCCAGGTTTCAGTGATGGCGAGGAAGGAGAGTTTGTTTGTAATGAAAAGATCGTGGATGAAGGAAAGTTTGTTGCAGACAGAGCGAGCGTTCCATAGAGCTCCTGTTAGTATAGCTGAGGAGGTGGGTATTAGTTGGATGGGTATGAGGTTAGAAGGGTTGCGACAGTTTGAGGAAGGTCGTGGATAGGAGGTAGAAGTGACTGTGGGGATATGGCGAGGAGGACCAGGATTTGGAGAGATATCTCCAGCAGTGAGGAGGAGCAGAGAAAGTGTTAGCAGGTGGGAGCAAGAGAGAGCATGAGGTGGTTGTCTGTTTTTGGAGATCCAGGATTGAATGCTGAGGAATAATTTGGAGGAGGAGGTGAGATGAATGGGGAGAATAGAGGGAGAGATGAAGAGTTTCTTACTTGGTGTAGGGATTTGAGGGGTTATTAGAAAGTGGAGGACTATAGAGGAAAAAGTGAGAGCTAACAGAAACATAGTTAAAGGAGAGTAAGTGGTCAAAGTGTTTGTTACCTGACTCCTGCCCTGACTAACTGCCTCTGAAATAACTGCCACTTCTCTCCGAAGCCACTTTGCACAAGAAGACGCGTGCACCCCTTACAGAGAGTCTAAATATATAGGCCACATTAAACTATATCAGGTGTAGGGCATTGTGGGAACGGCTTGTGGATAAATTAACAGCTGGTCATTTGAACAGGAGATGGCTGGGTGATCAAAGACAGAGCCAGGACACAAGTCTCTGCAGTTTAACACCTCTAAAAATCAGATAAGGTATATAGTGGGGAAAGGACAAGCATATGTGAATATTGATTGGAGTGGGACAGATGAAGCAGGGGAATTATGCAGAGCATGTACCAGAGAGACGGGTCAGCAGAGCATTAGAAGACAGCATACATAGGAGCAGGGGAATTATGCAGAGCATATACCAGAGAGATGGGTCAGCAGAGCATTAGCAGACAGCATACATAGGAGCAGGGGAATTATGCAGAGCATGTACCAGAGAGACGGGTCAGCAGAGCATTAGAAGACAGCATACATAGGAGCAGGGGAATTATGCAGAGCATGTACCAGAGAGATGGGTCAGCAGAGCATTAGCAGACAGCATACATAGGAGCAGGGGAATTATGCAGAGCATGTACCAGAGAGACGGGTCCAGCAGAGCATTAGCAGACAGCATACATAGGAGCAGGGGAATTATGCAGAGCATATACCAGAGAGATGGGTCAGCAGAGCATTAGCAGACAGCATACATAGGAGCAGGGGAATTATGCAGAGCATATACCAGAGAGACGGGTCCAGCAGAGCATTAGCAGACAGCATACATAGGAGCAGGGGAATTATGCAGAGCATATACCTGTGGGAAGAGAAGAAGAAGACGAATGTTAGTCATGGCCTCTGAAATAACTGCCACTTCTCTCCGAAGCCACTTTGCATTATATATATATATACACAGGGAGCACTGGTTATAATACTGCAGTTATTACATACAGTATATTATATATATATATACAGGAGGCACTGGTTATAATACTGCAGTTATTACATACAGTATATTATATATATATATATATATATATATATATATATATATATATATATATACAGGGGGCACTGGTTATAATACTGCAGTTATTACATACAGTATATTATATATATATATATATATATATATACAGGGAGCACTGGTTATAATACTGCAGTTATTACATACAGTATATTATATATATATACAGGGGGCACTGGTTATAATACTGCAGTTATTACATACAGTATATTATATATATATACAGGGAGCACTGGTTATAATACTGCAGTTATTACATACAGTATATTATATATATATACAGGGAGCACTGGTTATAATACTGCAGTTATTACATACAGTATATTATATATATATACAGGGGGCACTGGTTATAATACTGCAGTTATTACATACAGTATATTATATATATATACAGGGGGGCACTGGTTATAATACTGCAGTTATTACATACAGTATATTATATATATATATACAGGGGGCACTGGTTATAATACTGCAGTTATTACATACAGTATATTATATATATATACAGGGGGCACTGGTTATAATACTGCAGTTATTACATACAGTATATTATATATATATATATATATATATACAGGGGGCACTGGTTATAATACTGCAGTTATTACATACAGTATATTATATATATATATATATATATATATACAGGGGGCACTGGTTATAATACTGCAGTTATTACATACAGTATATTATATATATATATATATACAGGGGGGCACTGGTTATAATACTGCAGTTATTACATACAGTATATTATATATATATATATACAGGGGGCACTGGTTATAATACTGCAGTTATTACATACAGTATATTATATATATATATATACAGGGGGCACTGGTTATAATACTGCAGTTATTACATACAGTATATTATATATATATATATATAGGGGGCACTGGTTATAATACTGCAGTTATTACATACAGTATATTATATATATATACAGGGGGGCACTGGTTATAATACTGCAGTTATTACATACAGTATATTATATATATATACAGGGGGCACTGGTTATAATACTGCAGTTATTACATACAGTATATTATATATATATATATATATATATATATATACAGGGGGCACTGGTTATAATACTGCAGTTATTACATACAGTATATTATATATATATATATATATATATATATATATATATACAGGGGGCACTGGTTATAATACTGCAGTTATTACATACAGTATATTATATATATATATATACAGGGGGCACTGGTTATAATACTGCAGTTATTACATACAGTATATTATATATATATATATACAGGGGGCACTGGTTATAATACTGCAGTTATTACATACAGTATATTATATATATATATACAGGAGGCACTGGTTATAATACTGCAGTTATTACATACAGTATATTATATATATATATATATATATATATATATATATACAGGGGGCACTGGTTATAATACTGCAGTTATTACATACAGTATATTATATATATATATATACAGGGGGCACTGGTTATAATACTGAAGTTATTACATACAGTATATTATATATATATATACAGGGGGCACTGGTTATAATACTGCAGTTATTACATACAGTATATTATATATATATATACAGGGGGCACTGGTTATAATACTGCAGTTATTACATACAGTATATTATATATATATATATACAGGGGGCACTGGTTATAATACTGCAGTTATTACATACAGTACATTATATATATATACAGGGGGCACTGGTTATAATACTGCAGTTATTACATACAGTATATTATATATATATATACAGGGGGCACTGGTTATAATACTGCAGTTATTACATACAGTATATTATATATATATACAGGGAGCACTGGTTATAATACTGCAGTTATTACATACAGTATATTATATATATATATATACAGGGGGCACTGGTTATAATACTGCAGTTATTACATACAGTATATTATATATATATATACAGGGGGCACTGGTTATAATACTGCAGTTATTACATACAGTATATTATATATATATACAGGGAGCACTGGTTATAATACTGCAGTTATTACATACAGTATATTATATATATATATATACAGGGGGCACTGGTTATAATACTGCAGTTATTACATACAGTATATTATATATATATATACAGGGGGCACTGGTTATAATACTGCAGTTATTACATACAGTATATTATATATATATATACAGGGGGCACTGGTTATAATACTGCAGTTATTACATACAGTATATTATATATATATACAGGGAGCACTGGTTATAATACTGCAGTTATTACATACAGTATATTATATATATATACAGGGGGCACTGGTTATAATACTGCAGTTATTACATACAGTATATTATATATATATATATATATATATATATATATACAGGGAGCACTGGTTATAATACTGCAGTTATTACATACAGTATATTATACATATACAGGGAGCACTGGTTATAATACTGCAGTTATTACATACAGTATATTATATATATATATACAGGAGGCACTGGTTATAATACTGCAGTTATTACATACAGTATATTATATATATATATACAGGGAGCACTGGTTATAATACTGCAGTTATTACATACAGTATATTATATATATATATATATACAGGGGGCACTGGTTATAATACTGCAGTTATTACATACAGTATATTATATATATATATATATACAGGGAGCACTGGTTATAATACTGCAGTTATTACATACAGTATATTATATATATATACAGGGGGCACTGGTTATAATACTGCAGATATTACATACAGTATATTATATATATATATATACAGGGAGCACTGGTTATAATACTGCAGTTACTACATACAGTATATTATATATATATATATATATATATATATATATATATACAGGGGGGCACTGGTTATAATACTGCAGTTATTACATACAGTATATTATATATATATATATATATACAGGGGGCACTGGTTATAATACTGCAGTTATTACATACAGTATATTATATATATATATATATATATACAGGGGGCACTGGTTATAATACTGCAGTTATTACATACAGTATATTATATATATATATATATATATACAGGGGGCACTGGTTATAATACTGCAGTTATTACATACAGTATATTATATATATATACAGGGGGCACTGGTTATAATACTGCAGTTATTACATACAGTATATTATATATATATACAGGGAGCACTGGTTATAATACTGCAGTTATTACATACAGTATATTATATATATATATATACAGGGAGCACTGGTTATAATACTGCAGTTATTACATACAGTATATTATATATATATATATATATACAGGGAGCACTGGTTATAATACTGCAGTTATTACATACAGTATATTATATATATATATACAGGGGGCACTGGTTATAATACTGCAGTTATTACATACAGTATATTATATATATATACAGGGGGCACTGGTTATAATACTGCAGTTATTACATACAGTATATTATATATATATATATACAGGGAGCACTGGTTATAATACTGCAGTTATTACATACAGTATATTATATATATATATATATATATACAGGGGACACTGGTTATAATACTGCAGTTATTACATACAGTATATTATATATATACAGGGGGCACTGGTTATAATACTGCAGTTATTACATACAGTATATTATATATATATACAGGGGGCACTGGTTATAATACTGCAGTTATTACATACAGTATATTATATATATATACAGGGAGCACTGGTTATAATACTGCAGTTATTACATACAGTATATTATATATATATACAGGGGGCACTGGTTATAATACTGCAGTTATTACATACAGTATATTATATATATATACAGGGGGCACTGGTTATAATACTGCAGTTATTACATACAGTATATTATATATATATATATATATACAGGGAGCACTGGTTATAATACTGCAGTTATTACATACAGTATATTATATATATATACAGGGAGCACTGGTTATAATACTGCAGTTATTACATACAGTATATTATATATATATATATATACAGGGGGCACTGGTTATAATACTGCAGTTATTACATACAGTATATTATATATATATATATATACAGGGGGCAGTGGTTATAATACTGCAGTTATTACATACAGTATATTATATATATATACAGGGGGCACTGGTTATAATACTGCAGTTATTACATACAGTATATTATATATATATATATATACAGGGGGCACTGGTTATAATACTGCAGTTATTACATACAGTATATTATATATATATACAGGGGGCACTGGTTATAATACTGCAGTTATTACATACAGTATATTATATATATATATATATATACAGGGAGCACTGGTTATAATACTGCAGTTATTACATACAGTATATTATATATATATACAGGGAGCACTGGTTATAATACTGCAGTTATTACATACAGTATATTATATATATATATACAGGGGGCACTGGTTATAATACTGCAGTTATTACATACAGTATATTATATATATATATATATACAGGGGGCAGTGGTTATAATACTGCAGTTATTACATACAGTATATTATATATATATATATATACAGGGGGCAGTGGTTATAATACTGCAGTTATTACATACAGTATATTATATATATATACAGGGGGCACTGGTTATAATACTGCAGTTATTACATACAGTATATTATATATATATATACAGGGGGCACTGGTTATAATACTGCAGTTATTACATACAGTATATTATATATATATATATACAGGGAGCACTGGTTATAATACTGCAGTTATTACATACAGTATATTATATATATATATATATATATATATATATATATATAGAGGTGGACTGATTACTCCGCGCCCTCCTGTGGACATCTGCGGTAACAGCAGGCCGCACAGCTCAGATGATTGGACACTGACCTCTGGCGGCGGCGGCCGGTATTGTTCCGCCGCTGCTCTTCTCTGTGCTCGGAGTTTCCGGTTTTTGAGCTCCGGTGAATTGAGGCGAAATATGTGAATAAGGCCGGCCGTCTGACGTCACAGCGTCATGTGATTGGATGTCACGTTATTCAGCTATACGCTTCTGGTAGCGTCTAGATCGGCGTTGATTTTCTGATGGAATGACGTCACCGGAAGGGGCGTGGCCTCAATCTAGTGAAGACCTGAGAGCAGGAAGTAGCTGTAGAGCAGAGGACGGAGCTGTGTGCGGACGGGAGTGAGGACTTGGCTGAGTGTGAGTGCTGCCTGAGGATGGATTGTGGAGGCACAGACCTATGGATGATGGTGGTGCTGTATGGGGTCTGCATGCTGGAGGGTCGCACAGTGAAATGGCTGCTGCTTGTATAAGGCTTCTGATGGGGGAGGAAAAGGGGTTTTGTTATTTCAGTGGAGCTGCATGGTGAAGATGATGAGGGGCTGCGCGGAGAAGGGGGGATGACTATGAGGGGCTGCGCGGAGAAGGGGGGATGACTATGAGGGGCTGCGCGGAGAAGGGGGGATGACTATGAGGGGCTGCGCGGAGAAGGGGGGATGACGATGAGGGGCTGCGCGGAGAAGGGGGGATGACGATGAGGGGCTGCGCGGAGAAGGGGGGATGACGATGAGGGGCTGCGCGGAGAAGGGGGGATGACGAGGGGCTGCGCGGAGAAGGGGGGATGACGATGAGGGGCTGCGCGGAGAAGGGGGGATGACGATGAGGGGCTGCGCGGAGAAGGTGGGGATGACGATGAGGGGCTGCGCGGAGAAGGTGGGGATGACGATGAGGGGCTGCGCGGAGAAGGTGGGGATGACGATGAGGGGCTGCGCGGAGAAGGTGGGGATGACGATGAGGGGCTGCGCGGAGAAGGTGGGGATGACGATGAGGGGCTGCGCGGAGAAGGGGAGGATGGCGATGAGGAGGGGCGGTGTTGCATTCGTGGGGCTGCATGCTGGCTGCTGTGCAGGGATAGGAGTGATGTCATTCATGTGGGGCTGTGCAGGCATGGTTGTGATGTTACGAGGGCTGAATGGTGCGGGACTGATGCATGATGGTGCTGTGTGTAGTTGCATGCTGGGAGGCTGTGAAATCAGTCACATGGGGCAGCATGCCTGCAGTCTGCGGGGTGAATGGGGGTAATGTCACTTTTATGTGGTTGGGTGGGCTGTGCAGGGAAGGGGTTGCTTTCACATGCATGGATGATGTCAATTACGTGGGGCTGCATGTGGGGAGTTTGGTCTGCAGAGGGGAGAGGGTGATGTCAGTTACGTGGGGCTGCATGTGGGGATGTTGGTCTGCAGAGGGGAGAGGGTGATGTCAGTTACGTGGGGCTGCATGTGGGGATGTTGGTCTGCAGAGGGGAGAGGGTGATGTCAGTTACGTGGGGCTGCATGTGGGGATGTTGGTCTGCAGAGGGGAGAGGGTGATGTCAGTTACGTGGGGCTGCATGTGGGGATGTTGGTCTGCAGAGGGGAGAGGGTGATGTCAGACTTTTATGTATAAATAGATTTATATCTTTGTCCTTTTTGTTACTTTTTTGTGTTTAAATAAAACTATTTGAGAACAATGGGCTGAGTTATCATTTCTATATGTCTAATGCTCAGGGTTTATTCAGGGTCCTGACCACCCGCACTAGATCTACAGATCTCGCTGGCCATTTCTTTCCTGTCCTCATTAGGATTTACCATATTTTTTTGAACATAGAAACAGTAGTCCGTCCAATTACATATAACTTGTGGAAGTACTAATCACATTTTTATTAGTTTTCAAAGATGTTGAATTTGAGGCATCAGATAAAGTAACTGAAAGCAACTGAGTATTTTCCGCCAAGAAGGAGGACGTAGTTTACAGTAACTCATAGATGGTTGTACATCAGACCTGGGCACAGTGCAGCTTGCAGGCCACGTCCGGCCCTTTGCCTGTTGTCCGGCTCGTGGACTGAGGCAGCTAAAGAGTTGAAAACAGTGGCCCACGGGCGGCATCGTGCGTCCGCCCCCTCCCCCCACTCGGCATCCAAAGTTGCCAACCGTCCATAAATTCCAGGGCAGCCTATAAAAATATGGTAGTTTTTGGCCTGGTCTGTAAAAAAAAAAATTTAATTGTTCATGATTTTTTTTAGAAGAAACTTATGCAGATAATTTTGACTGTAATTCTCATTTTACAATGACTGCGGCTATTGTCTTCACATTAGAATTATGGGCTGTAGAGATAAATCATTTACTGTCATAATGACCTATAATTTTTCAATGTCTGCATAAAATTTTTGCCCATCTGATATTTTGATGGGCAAAAAAAAATAGTCAAGTTAGCAACCCTGCCAGCGTCCCAATATATAATGGAGGAGGCGACCCTGCCGACGACCCAGTGTGTAATGGAGGAGGTACTCTGCTGACGACCCAGTGTGTAATGGAGGAGGTACTCTGCTGACGACCCAGTGTGTAATGGAGGAGGTACTCTGCTGACGACCCAGTGTGTAATGGAGGAGGTACTCTGCTGACGACCCAGTGTGTAATGGAGGAGGTACTCTACTGACGACCCAGTGTGTAATGGAGGAGGCGACCCTGCCGGCGACCCAGTGTGTAATGGAGGAGGCGACCCTGCCGGCGTCCAAATATATAATAGAGGAGGCAACGCTGCAGGCGTCCCAATATATAATGGAGGAGGCAACCCTGCCGGCGTCCAAATATATAATGGAGGAGGCAACCCTGCCGGCATCCAAATATATAATGGAGGAGGCGACCCTGCCGGCGTCCCAATATATAATGGAGGAGGCAACCCTGCCGGTGTCCAAATATATAATGGAGGAGGCAACCCTGCCGGTGTCCAAATATATAATGGAGGAGGCAACCCTGCCGGCATCCAAATATATAATGGAGGAGGCGACCCTGCCGGCGTCCCAATATATAATGGAGGAGGCGACCCTGCCGGCGTCCAAATATATAACGGAGGAGGCGACCCTGCTGGCCTCCCAATATATAACGGAGGAGGCGACCCTGCCGGCGTCACAATATATAGTAGCGGAGGCAACCCTGCCGACGTCCTAATATATAATAGAGGAGGCGACCCTGCCGACGTCCCAATATATAATAGAGGAGGCGACCCTGCCGACGTCCCAATATATAATGGAGGAGGCAACCCTGCCCACGTCCCAATATATAATGGAGGAGGCAACCCTGCCGACGTCCAAATATATAATAGAGGAGGCAACCCTGCCGACGTCCCAATATATAATGGAGGAGGCGACCCTGCCGACGTCCCGATGTATAATGGAGGAGGCGACCCTGCCGGCGTCCCGATGTATAATGGAGGAGGCGACCCTGCCGGCGTCCCGATGTATAATGGAGGAGGCGACCCTGCCGGCGTCCCGATGTATAATGGAGGAGGCGACCCTGCCGGCGTCCCGATGTATAATGGAGGAGGCGACCCTGCCGGCGTCCCGATGTATAATGGAGGAGGCGACCCTGCCGGCGTCCCGATGTATAATGGAGGAGGCGACCCTGCCGGCGTCCCGATGTATAATGGAGGAGGCGACCCTGCCGGCGTCCCGATGTATAATGGAGGAGGCGACTCTGCCAGCGTCACAATATATAGTGGAGGGTAAGATTGGCGTGTACTCTGTCACAGGTTGAGGTGCAGATGTAATGGGCCAGTAAGCCCAGGTTGAGTTAACACATCGCACTCTCGTATAGATGCAAAGTGTGGTTTATTAAAACAGCGTTGTAACGGGTCTGGGAGGCGGAACCTCTGAGCTACTATACAAGGGGCGGTCCTTGTAAGGGAGCGGGTGGCGACCCGGGAAGACGGGCAGGAAGTCACAGCAGGTGACCGGGACAGTCTCTGGATGAACGGGCAGATGGTCACGGCAAGTGACCGGGGCAGTCTCTGAATGAACGGGCAGATGGTCACGGCAAGTGACCGGGGCAGTCTCTGAATGAACGGGCAGATGGTCACGGCAAGTGACCGGGGCAGTCTCTGAATGAACGGGCAGATGGTCACGGCAAGTGACCGGGGCAGTCTCTGGATGAACGGGCAGGTGGTCACGGCAAGTGACCGGGGCAGTCTCTGGGTAAAGGGTTGGTACGACCTGTGGCGGCTGATGATAGACGTGAGCTCCCAGGTGAGCAGGCGAGAGTCTCTGGATGAACGGGTGGTCACAGCATGTGACGGCAGAGCCTCCAGGAAGACCAACAGACAGGCGGCAGATGAGCGCTCCCAGGTGAGCGGGCAGAAGTCTCTGGACAGGCGGGTGGTCACAGCACGTGACGGCAGAGCCTCCAGGTAGGCTAGCAGACAGGCAGCAGATGAGCGCTCCCAGGTGAGCGGGCAGGAGTCACTGGACAGGCAGGTGGTCACAGCACGTGACGGCGGAGCCTCCAGGTAGGCTAGCAGGCAGGTAGCAGATGTGTGCTCCCAGGTGAGCAGGCAAGCTGGTCCATAGACAGACTGACAGGAGTTGGAAGGCAGACCGTCGGACCTCAGGCAAGCAGGCAGGTAGCTGAAGTGCGCTCCCAGGTGAGCGGACAGGCTGGTCCTTAGACAGACTGACAGGAGTAGTAAGGCAGACCGTCGGACCTCAGACTAGCAGGCAGGTAGCAGATAATCAGGCAGGAATCTGGCAGGTAACTGGCAACGGGACCTGAGGGCTGAAGCAGAGTAGTGAACAGTGCAACAACATTGCTCGGGCACCTCCATTTTGGAGGAGGTGCCTTATATATGGTGAAGTCCTCCGGCCATTGGCCGGGGACTCCTTAGGACGGCGCGCGCGGCCCCTTTAAGAGGGAGGGAGAGCGCGCGCGCGCGCCCTAAGCACAGTGGCCTGGAAGGAGCGCGCGCTGCCAGCAGAGCGGGAGGAGGACGCCGGGCACGGAGCAGAGAGGTGAGGGGAACAGCGTCCCTGCCTAGCAGAGGGCAGGGACGCCGGCGCTACAGTACCCCCCCCTTTAGGCCCCCCCTTTTTTAGGCCAGACAGAAATTTAGCTAGGATAAGAGGGGCATGGATGTTCTCCCGGGGCTCCCACGTTCTCTCCTCAGGACCAAACCCCTTCCAATCTACTAGAAAAAAGGTCTTTCCTCTTACCCTTTTGGTGGCAAGAATGTTCTCTACCTCAAACTCGTCCTCAGCAGAAACCGGAGCAGGAGGCGTACCTGTAGACTTGGAAAAAGAGTTAAGTACCACAGGTTTGAGGAGAGATACATGGAAGGAGTTAGGGATCCGTAAGTTGGCCGGGAGTTTCAATTTATAGGCCACCGGGTTGATCTGACTGATGACCTCCAGAGGGCCGATGAACCGAGGCCCTAACTTGTAAGAAGGTATCTTGAGTCGGACATATTTAGATGAGAGCCAGACTTTATCTCCAGGACGAAATTGTGGAGGATCCGGGCGTTTTTTGTCAGCGTGTCTTTTCATCCGTTCGGACGACTGAAGGAGTGCGGATCGGGTACTCTCCCAAATGGAGGAAAATTTGCTAACGAGAGATTCCGCAGCCGGGTTGTCCACAGAGGTGGAGACAGGAAAAGGAATCCGAGGATGCTGACCGAAGACTACAAAAAACGGGGATTTGGAGGAGGATTCGCTCTCGTGATTGTTATAAGAGAACTCGGCCCATGGTAGGAGATCCACCCAGTCTGAATGATGGGCATTAACGAATTGCCGGAGGTAACTGGTCAGGTTCTGATTGATCCGCTCCACTTGACCATTGGACTGTGGGTGGTAAGCGGAAGAGAAGTCCAGGGTGACGTCTAGCAGTTTACAAGTGGCTCTCCAGAAACGTGAGGTGAACTGTACCCCACGATCCGACACGATGTGGAGGGGCAGGCCATGAAGACGGAAGATGTGGCGGATAAAGTCTTTAGCCAGCTCGGGTGCAGACGGGAGGGCTGGCAGGGGAATAAAGTGAGCCATCTTGGAAAAGCGATCAGCGACCACCCAAATGACCGTACAACCGGCGGAGACGGGGAGATCAGTTATGAAGTCCATAGCAATATGCTGCCAGGGGGCAGCAGGCACAGGAAGCGGAAGGAGGCGACCGGCTGGCAGGTGTCTCGGGACTTTGTTGCGGGCGCAGGACACACAGGCAGAAACAAAGTCTATTACGTCCTTGTGCAGGGTAGGCCACCAGTAGTGCCGGGCAATAAACTGGAGGGTCTTTTTCTGACCGGAGTGGCCAGCTAGTTTAGACGAATGGCCCCAGTGTAGGATCTTCTTCCGATCAGGTACTGAAACAAACGTCTTACCGGGAGGGAGACGATTTAGACTCACGGGAGCCACCTGCATTACTCTGGCGGGATCGATGATATGTTTAGGTTCTTCCTCGAGATCGGACACCAGAAAGGATCGGGACAAGGCGTCTGCTTTGACGTTTTTGTCAGCCGGGCGAAAATGAAGAACAAAATCAAAGCGAGCAAAAAACAAGGACCACCGGGCTTGGCGCGGGTTAAGTCTCTGGGCATGCTGGAGGTAAGCCAAGTTCTTGTGGTCAGTGTAAATTATTACCGGGTGAAGAGCCCCCTCGAGTAGGTAACGCCACTCCTCCAACGCCAGCTTGATGGCCAATAACTCTCGGTCTCCTATGGAATAGTTGCGCTCAGAGGAGGAGAAGAGTTTGGAGAAGAAGCCACAAGTTACCATTCTCCCGGAAGATGATTTTTGAGTAAGTACCGCTCCGGCTCCAGAGGAGGAGGCGTCAACTTCCAGGAAGAACTGCTTGTTGCCGTCCGGGCGATGCAGCACCGGGGCGGAAGAGAAGGCCTGTTTTAGGGAGAGAAAGGCCTCCTCTGCTTCGGGCGGCCACTCTTTGGGATTAGTACCCTTACGGGTGAGCGCGGAAATTGGGGCAGTCCGGGAAGAGAAGTGTGGTATGAAGAGGCGGTAGTAGTTAGCGAAGCCCAGGAATCGCTGAATGGCCTTCAACCCCTCCGGTCGAGGCCATTTCTCGATGGCAGACAGTTTCTCTGGATCCATTCGTAGGCCGGTCTGAGAAATAATGTAGCCCAAAAACGGAAGCGAGGTCTGCTCAAAGAGGCACTTCTCGTATTTAGCGAAGAGGTGATTCTGCCTGAGCCTGAGCAGGACCTGACGAACGTCCCTCCGGTGAGTCTGGAGATCTGGAGAGAAGACCAAGATGTCGTCCAGGTACACCACTACGCAGGAGTAGAGAAGGTCCCGGAAGATGTCATTGACCAACTCTTGAAAGACGGCAGGAGCGTTACAGAGACCAAAGGGCATTACCAGATATTCATAGTGGCCGTCCCGGGTGTTGAATGCCGTCTTCCATTCATCCCCCTGACGGATACGAACCAGGTTGTACGCCCCACGGAGGTCCAGTTTGGTGAAGATTCTAGCCCCCCTCAGACAATCAAATAACTCCGGAATGAGCGGAAGGGGGTACTTATTCTTCACCGTGATCTGGTTAAGGCCTCTATAGTCTATACAGGGACGGAGAGAGCCGTCCTTCTTTTTGACGAAAAAGAAGCCTGCTCCCGCCGTGGAGGTAGATTTCCGGATGAATCCCCTGGCCAGATTCTCCTCAATATATTCGGACATCGACCGGGTCTCAGCAGCGGATAATGGATAAATACGCCCACGGGGAGGAGTAGTACCAGGTAACAGGTCGATAGGGCAGTCGTATGGTCTATGAGGGGGTAGTGTCTCTGCTTCCTTTTTATTAAAGACATCAGCATAAGACCAATAAGGAATCGGAAGTCCAGGTAGATTAGCTGGGGTAGGAGAAGGACGGACGGGATGGACGGGAACCAGACAGGTCTTATGGCAGTCCTGTCCCCAGCGAAGGACTTCTCCGGTCTGCCAGTCAAGCACGGGTGCATGTCTCTGGAGCCAAGGTAGGCCTAGCAAGAGGGCGTGGGAGAGTCCAGGCAGAACATGAAAGGAGATACTCTCAGAATGCAGCATTCCCACCTGCAGAGTAATGGATTCGGTGATGAGTTGGATGGGGCGTGGTAAGAGACCCCCATCCACGGCAGCAACAGACAAGGGTACAGCCAGAGGTTTGGTGGGGATGCGGTATTTCTCTACCAGGGACTGTGAAATAAGATTCCCGGCTGCTCCAGAGTCAAGTTGGGCTAGTTCGAAATAACGGTTCTCCCCGCAGACGATTGAGACTGACAACAGCAGAGATGGAGAGGATTTATTCTTGTCTAGGTCGACCTCTCTGAGCGAACCTAGACACAGGCGTTTCCCGACCTCTCCGGGCAGGTACGGATCCGGTGCCCCTTACTGCCACAGTAGAAGCAGCTCCCCTCGGCACGGCGTAAGTCCTGACGGGTTTTGACCATCTTGGTCTGGTCGACCTGCATAGGCTCAGGAGAGTGTACCTGGGTAGAGACGGAGGGAGTGACGGGTTTCTGAAAAGTGGGAGCCAGACGTGGTAACCTCCTCTCACGGGTGACCTCTTTGGCACGCTCCTGGAACCGTAGGTCAATCCGGGTGGCAAGAGTTATTAGGTCATCGAGAGTGGTAGGGATGTCCCGACCGGCAAGTTCATCTTTAATACGGCCGGACAGACCCTCCCAGAAGACGGATACCAGAGCGTCGTTATCCCAGGCCAGCTCCGAGGCAAGGGTACGGAACCGTATGGCATATTGGCCCACGGTGAGACTTCCCTGACGGAGGCATAGCAGTGATGATGCAGATGAGGTCTTCCGTCCGGGTTCGTCGAAGACTTTCCGGAAAGCCGTGAGAAAAGCAGGCAAGTTGGACACCAGGGGGTCTCCTCTCTCCCATAGAGTATTTAGCCAGGCCAGGGCCTCCCCGGTGAGATGGGACATGATGAATGCAATTTTGGCTCGGTTGGAGTTAAACTGGTGGGACAATAGTTCAAAGTGCAGGGTGCACTGATTTATGAAGCCCCGAGCCTGGGCGGAGTCGCCTCCGAAGCGAGGAGGTGCAGAAAGCCGGGGTCCGGGGTAGGATACCATGGTATTAGTGGGCAGCGGAGCTGCCGGATTGCGAGACATGGCACTGGCGGAGGTTGCTGGTGGAGCAGTCAGAGTGTCCAGGCGAGTATTGACATTCCGCAGGTGACCCAGGATGGACTCCTGTTGGGACCTTTGACGGGACAGTTCATGACACAGGTCCGAGAGCGAGGGAGCTTGGGTGCCACCGGGTTCCATGGCCCGAGCAAACTGTAACGGGTCTGGGAGGCGGAACCTCTGAGCTACTATACAAGGGGGCGGTCCTTGTAAGGGAGCGGGTGGCGACCCGGGAAGACGGGCAGGAAGTCACAGCAGGTGACCGGGACAGTCTCTGAGTGAACGGGCTGGAGGTCACGGCAAGTGACCGGGGCAGTCTCTGGATGAACGGGCAGATGGTCACGGCAAGTGACCGGGGCAGTCTCTGAATGAACGGGCAGATGGTCACGGCAAGTGACCGGGGCAGTCTCTGGGTAAAGGGTTGGTACGACCTGTGGCGGCTGATGATAGACGTGAGCTCCCAGGTGAGCAGGCGAGAGTCTCTGGATGAACGGGTGGTCACAGCATGTGACGGCGGAGCCTCCAGGAAGACCAACAGACAGGCGGCAGATGAGCGCTCCCAGGTGAGCGGGCAGAAGTCTCTGGACAGGCGGGTGGTCACAGCACGTGACGGCAGAGCCTCCAGGTAGGCTAGCAGACAGGCAGCAGATGAGCGCTCCCAGGTGAGCGGGCAGGAGTCACTGGACAGGCAGGTGGTCACAGCACGTGACGGCGGAGCCTCCAGGTAGGCTAGCAGGCAGGTAGCAGATGTGTGCTCCCAGGTGAGCAGGCAAGCTGGTCCATAGACAGACTGACAGGAGTTGGAAGGCAGACCGTCGGACCTCAGGCAAGCAGGCAGGTAGCTGAAGTGCGCTCCCAGGTGAGCGGACAGGCTGGTCCTTAGACAGACTGACAGGAGTAGTAAGGCAGACCGTCGGACCTCAGACTAGCAGGCAGGGTCGCCTCCTCCATTATATATTGTGACGCCGGCAGAGTCGCCTCCTCCATTATATATTGTGACGCCGGCAGGGTCGCCCCTCCACTATATATTGTGACGCTGGTAGAGTCGCCTCCTCCACTCTATATTGTGACGCCGGCAGGGTCGCCTCCTCCATTATATATTGTGACGCCGGCAGAGTCGCCTCCTCCATTATATATTGTGACGCCGGCAGAGTCGCCTCCTCCATTATATATTGTGACGCTGGCAGAGTCGCCTCCTTCACTCTATATTGTGACGCCGGCAGGGTCGCCTCCTCCATTATATATTGTGACGCCGGCAGAGTCGCCTCCTCCATTATATATTGTGACGCCGGCAGAGTCGCCTCCTCCATTATATATTGTGACGCTGGTAGAGTCGCCTCCTCCATTATATATTGTGACGCCGGAAGGGTCGCCTCCTCCATTATATATTGTGACGCTGGCAGAGTCGCCTCCTCCACTCTATATTGTGACGCCGGCAGGGTCGCCTCCTCCATTATATATTGTGACGCCGGCAGAGTCGCCTCCTCCATTATATATTGTGACGCCGGAAGGGTCGCCTCCTGTTATATATTGGGACGCCGGCAGGGTCGCCTCCTCTGTTATATATTGGGACGCCGGCAGGGTCGCCTCCTCTGTTATATATTGGGACGCCGGCAGGGTCGCCTCCTCTGTTATATATTGGGACGCCGGCAGGGTCGCCTCCTCCATTATATATTGTGACGCCGGCAGGGTTGCCTCCTCTGTTATATATTGGGACGCCGGCAGGGTTGCCGCCTCCACTATATATATGACGCTGGCAGAGTCGCCTCCTCCATTATATATTGTAACGCCGGCAGGGTCGCCTCCTCCATTATATATTGTGACGCCGGCAGGGTCGCCTCCACTATATATTGTGTATAGTAGAGTTAATACATCGCACTCTCGTATAGATGCAAAGTATGGTTTATTAAAACAGCGTAAGTAGAAACACTTAAACCAGACCAGTGCACACAGAGATCATAGGCCTCAGTGCAGTAACTCTGATCTAGTCACCTCTATAGTGAGACAGCTAGAATGGAGTTATACAGGGGACGTCCTTATAGACAGTACAGTGCACACAGAGATCATGGGCCTCAGTGCAGTAACTCTGATCTAGTCACCTCTATAGTGAGACAGGTAGAATGGAGTTATACAGAGGACGTCCTTATAGACAGTACAGTGCACACAGAGATCATGGGCCTCAGTGCAGTAACTCTGATCTAGTCACCTCTATAGTGAGACAGCTAGAATGGAGTTATACAGAGGACGTCCTTATAGACAGTACAGTGCACACAGAGATCATGGGCCTCAGTGCAGTAACTCTGATCTAGTCTCCTCTATAGTGAGACAGCTAGAATGGAGTTATACAGAGGACGTCCTTATAGACAGTACAGTGCACACAGAGATCATAGGCCTCAGTGCAGTAACTCTGATCTAGTTTCCTCTATAGTGAGACAGCTAGAATGGAGTTATACAGAGGACGTCCTTATAGACAGTACAGTGCACACAGAGATCATAGGCCTCAGTGCAGTAACTCTGATCTAGTCACCTCTATAGTGAGACAGCTAGAATGGAGTTATACAGAGGACGTCCTTATAGACAGTACAGTGCACACAGAGATCATAGGCCTCAGTGCAGTAACTCTGATCTAGTCACCTCTATAAGGACGTCCTCTGTATAACTCCATTCTAGCTGTCTCACTATAGACAGTACAGTGCACACAGAGATCATAGGCCTCAGTGCAGTAACTCTGATCTAGTCACCTCTATAGTGAGACAGCTAGAATGGAGTTATACAGAGGACGTCCTTATAGACAGTACAGTGCACACAGAGATCATAGGCCTCAGTGCAGTAACTCTGATCTAGTCACCTCTATAGTGAGACAGCTAGAATGGAGTTATACAGGGGACGTCCTTATAGACAGTACAGTGCACACAGAGATCATAGGCCTCAGTGCAGTAACTCTGATCTAGTCACCTCTATAGTGAGACAGCTAGAATGGAGTTATACAGGGGACGTCCTTATAGACAGTACAGTGCACACAGAGATCATGGGCCTCAGTGCAGTAACTCTGATCTAGTCACCTCTATAGTGAGACAGCTAGAATGGAGTTATACAGGGGACGTCCTTATAGACAGTGCAGTGCACACAGAGATCATGGGCCTCAGTGCAGTAACTCTGATCTAGTCACCTCTATAGTGAGACAGCTAGAATGGAGTTATACAGAGGACGTCCTTATAGACAGTACAGTGCACACAGAGATCATAGGCCTCAGTGCAGTAACTCTGATCTAGTCACCTCTATAGTGAGACAGCTAGAATGGAGTTATACAGAGGACGTCCTTATAGACAGTACAGTGCACACAGAGATCATAGGCCTCAGTGCAGTAACTCTGATCTAGTCACCTCTATAGTGAGACAGCTAGAATGGAGTTATACAGGGGATGTCCTTATAGACAGTACAGTGCACACAGAGATCATAGGCCTCAGTGCAGTAACTCTGATCTAGTCACCTCTATAGTGAGACAGCTAGAATGGAGTTGCTGTACAGAGGACGCCCTTATAGACAGTACAGTGCACACAGAGATCATGAGCCTCAGTGCAGTAACTCTGATCTAGTCACCTCTATAGTGAGACAGCTAGAATGGAGTTATACAGAGGACGTCCTTATAGACAGTACAGTGTACACAGAGATCATAGGCCTCAGTGCAGTAACTCTGATCTAGTCACCTCTATAGTGAGACAGCTAGAATGGAGTTATACAGAGGACGTCCTTATAGACAGTACAGTGCACACAGAGATCATAGGCCTCAGTGCAGTAACTCTGATCTAGTCACCTCTATAGTGAGACAGCTAGAATGGAGTTATACAGAGGACGTCCTTATAGACAGTACAGTGCACACAGAGATCATAGGCCTCAGTGCAGTAACTCTGATCTAGTCACCTCTATAGTGAGACAGCTAGAATGGAGTTATACAGGGGATGTCCTTATAGACAGTACAGTGCACACAGAGATCATAGGCCTCAGTGCAGTAACTCTGATCTAGTCACCTCTATAGTGAGACAGCTAGAATGGAGTTGCTGTACAGAGGACGCCCTTATAGACAGTACAGTGCACACAGAGATCATGAGCCTCAGTGCAGTAACTCTGATCTAGTCACCTCTATAGTGAGACAGCTAGAATGGAGTTATACAGAGGACGTCCTTATAGACAGTACAGTGCACACAGAGATCATAGGCCTCAGTGCAGTAACTCTGATCTAGTCACCTCTATAGTGAGACAGCTAGAATGGAGTTATACAGAGGACGTCCTTATAGACAGTACAGTGCACACAGAGATCATAGGCCTCAGTGCAGTAACTCTGATCTAGTCACCTCTATAGTGAGACAGCTAGAATGGAGTTATACAGAGGACGTCCTTATAGACAGTACAGTGCACACAGAGATCATAGGCCTCAGTGCAGTAACTCTGATCTAGTCACCTCTATAGTGAGACAGCTAGAATGGAGTTGCTGTACAGAGGACGTCCTTATAGACAGTACAGTGCACACAGAGATCATAGGCCTCAGTGCAGTAACTCTGATCTAGTCATCTCTACAGTGAGACAGCTAGAATGGAGTTATACAGAGGACGTCCTTATAGACAGTACAGTGCACACAGAGATCATAGGCCTCAGTGCAGTAACTCTGATCTAGTCACCTCTATAGTGAGACAGCTAGAATGGAGTTGCTGTACAGAGGACGTCCTTATAGACAGTACAGTGCACACAGAGATCATAGGCCTCAGTGCAGTAACTCTGATCTAGTCACCTCTATAGTGAGACAGCTAGAATGGAGTTATACAGAGGACGTCCTTATAGACAGTACAGTGCACACAGAGATCATAGGCCTCAGTGCAGTAACTCTGATCTAGTCATCTCTACAGTGAGACAGCTAGAATGGAGTTATACAGAGGACGTCCTTATAGACAGTACAGTGCACACAGAGATCATAGGCCTCAGTGCAGTAACTCTGATCTAGTCATCTCTATAGTGAGACAGCTAGAATGGAGTTATACAGAGGACGTCCTTATAGACAGTACAGTGTGCACAGAAATCATGAACCTTATCATAGAAAATATTAATTTCTCTCTCTCTCTCCCCCCTCCCCTCTACTATTTGTCAAAGGAGCAAGAGCTCACACTCTAAGGAGCTGTTGCTATGCAAATGGCAGTTCACACAAGAAGTGGCAAACTCAATTATCCAGGCTAATTACCATAACAAGTGGACCTCCTGGTAAGAGAGACATGGGTGAGGAATAGACACCTTTGAACATATGGGCCAGACATTGAAAGAGAAGAGGAAACAACTCATTAAGGCTTCAAAGGGAATCTACATCACTCTCCACAATAGCCAAGACATTCTCATCTCCAGTCTCTTAGGCACCGAAATGAAAGATGGAATATCGTAAGTTCTATAATTCCGATTGTGATGGGACACATTTTTAGCGACAGGGCTAGCTAAGGAACAATATGCATATTTTTTCGTATCTGTGAGCCCTCCCGATGAGCTGTAACGCAAGAGCACAAGAATAACGGACAGCAGTCATGTCATGTGTGGTCTCTAAGTAAAGGTAAAATCACAATAAAAAATATGGCATCACTTGCCAACTTCTGCGATCAACCAGTGAGGAGCTATCGCAGGACTTAAAAAGAGATTTAATAAAACCATGAAGGGTGGAGACCAGCCCACGTAAGGTCATCACAGGGGAGTGTGTAGGCAGGGTCCCCCTTAGAAATAAAAGATCAAGCTGCATATTGATCTATGCTCATGCCGGGAGATACATATTTGTGTAAGCAGGGATCCCGTTTGATAACGGTCCATTGGAGCGCTACCCTCCAGCTAAACTGTATCGTCTCAGCGATCGGTCTAGTAAGTTTCTTTTGTTAATCCCTTTTTTTTGTGTAACTATTTACGCTGTATTGTCTTGTCCCCTTTGTAAAATCTTTTGTATATTTTTTTCATAAACACTGCCTCCCTTTGGATTAAATATAAAATTTAATAGTTGTTTCATAATCATTCCTCCCCCGAAGCCATATACTCTACCAGAAAGCAGGCGTCTAATCAGGCCTGCAGTGGATTTTATATCTTTTAAAAAACAAAACTGATTGGTGGTGGCAGCGAATAATCTTAATTGGGTTATCGTGAAGCTGACAGTGATCGTACGAGGGCATATACATATATTCCATGCTTTGGAATGTGGAGGTGTATACGCCATATGCTCACTGCTCGCTTGCCGATAGCCATGTAGTGAGCAATTGGGATCGTGTGTGCATAATTCCTGACAAAATGGTGTCAGCAAAAACATCATCTTGCCCTGCAAAAGACAGGCACCCACACAGCGCCCCCGAGAGGAAAATGACAGCGGTACGGGCTCAGAAAACAGCAACAAGCAAAAAAACTGACCACTCTAGTATCGCGGTAACCGAGAACAACAGTGTCACAACGTGCCGCAACCGTACAGACGAGCAGAACAACGGTGTCACAACGTGCCGTAACCGTACAAACAAGGAGAACAACCGTGTCACAACGTGCCGCAACCGTACAGACGAGAACAGTGTCACAACGTGCCGCAACCGTACAGACGAGGAGAACAACGGTGTCACAACGTGCCGTAACCGTACAGAAGAGGAGAACAACTGTGTCACAACGTGCTGCAACCGTACAGACGAGGAGAACAACGGTGTCACAACGTGCCGCAACCGTACAGACGAGGAGAACAAGGGTGTCACAACGTGCCGTAACCGTACAGACGAGGAGAACAAGGGTGTCACAACGTGCCGTAACCGTACAGACGAGGAGAACAACGGTGTCACAACGTGCCGTAACCGTTCAGACGAGGAGAACAACGGTGTCACAACGTGCCGCAACCGTACAGACGAGGAGAACAACGGTGTCACAACGTGCTGTAACGTACAGACGAGAACAACGGTGTCACAACGTGCCATAACCGTACAGACGAGGAGAACAACGGTGTCACAACGTGCCGCAACCGTACAGACGAGGAGAACAGTGTCACCGGGTCATTTTAGCACACAATGTGCCGCACAAACAATTCACAAATAACAAGGTGAGCATAGTGGGGTGTTGTTGGGGCTCCGCTATTCCCCGCACTTGGTGTTGCCCCATGTTCCCGTGCAGTGTGTGGTAAGATCAGCGGTGTCACTGGAGACCACGAGCCGGACACGACTACGAGGCCGAAACAGCAGAACGTTATGGAGAAAAACAGAAACACGAGCCGACCGCGGAGAGGAAGGATTTACAGCATTTCCTTTTTGTAAGCGAGATGTTGGGGTCGCGGTGCGGACGTACAGATTCTCCTCCTCCTCACCGGCTCCACAAAGCGGACGGAAGGATGATGATAAACAGTAATAACAGGTTCACTTATTTTATTCCACGTCACTGCCCTCTACCGAGCGGGTAAAGGTGGCGTCACTCTGCCCAACAGGATCCGCGTGGTGACCCGGCACTGGTGGATGCAATCCAGGTAAGCTCCGAGTCCCGGGAACCAGCCACTGGGGCCCCCGGCAAAGGGGAAGGTCACACAGTGGGGCCCCCGGCAAGGGGGAAAGTCAGAAAATGGGGTGTGTAGTTCAATAATGTGGCCGCGGTGGAGTTATCAGTCGGGCCCTGCAGGGGTCAGGCCCGTGGCGCCGATCTGGCACTTGGCAGCTTTACGTAGCTCTTCAAGGCGGGCAGTGGTTTGATCTTGCGTCCGGCCCAGCCTCCTTTCCTCTTCCAGAGTCCACTGGACGGTCGGATTCCCAGCCAGCGGTTTCGCCCTGCTTTACCGATCACCCGTTTGTTGTGGTCAACGTTGGAGACGCGCCCCACGGTGGCCACGCAGGTTTCTAGCACCTGTGTAGGAGAGAAGGGTCAGACGGCGGTACGCACACTATTACGGGGTGGAGGACACTGCACGGTCACCTGCACTTGTCTCTTGGAGGGCAGCTGCACAATGGCGGTCCCGTTCACCTTCCTCAGTAACACCCCACACGTCCCTGTGAGAGGAGACACGTCAGACGCGGCAGAAGCCTCTTCCCTCCCACGAGGCAGCCCCAGACTCACCGGCAGCTCTGATGTACTCAGCACCTTTCCCGGGCATCACCTCCAGGCAATTAACCAGGGTGCCGACCGGCAGCGCCCCGAGCGGGTGAGCGTCGCCCTCCTGCGCAGACACTGGTGGATGAGCAGAAGGTTACCATGATGTGGGACCACAACCCCGTCCTCTCCCAGAATCGTACCCGCCATGCGCCCGATGTGTCCGGATGAAGAGATCAGATCTCCGGCCTTCATGTTCTCTGTAGCAATGATCCAGCGTTTCCGCCTCCCACCTGCAACCAACGCGATGTCCGCCGACCTGCGGAGAACAAGACACCGGAACACTGACCTACAGAGATTGGGAGGAGTAGTACATTGTCTGTCACCAAAAAATGGGCATCACAAAGCCCAGCAGAGACCAGGATGTGAGCAGAGGAGACGCAGGAGGGAGAGCGGTGACCAGAATGTGAGCAGAGGAGACGCAGGAGGGCGAGCGGTGACCAGAATGTGAGCAGAGGAGACGCAGGAGGGCGAGCGGTGACCAGGATGTGAGCAGAGGAGACGCAGGAGGGCGAGCGGTGACCAGGATGTGAGCAGAGGAGACGCAGGAGGGCGAGCGGTGACCAGGATGTGAGCAGAGGAGACGCAGGAGGGCGAGCGGTGACCAGGATGTGAGCAGAGGAGACGCAGGAGGGCGAGCGGTGACCAGGATGTGAGCAGAGGAGACGCAGGAGGGCGAGCGGTGACCAGGATGTGAGCAGAGGAGACGCAGGAGGGCGAGCGGTGACCAGGATGTGAGCAGAGGAGACGCAGGAGGGCGAGCGGTGACCAGGATGTGAGCAGAGGAGACGCAGGAGGGCGAGCGGTGACCAGGATGTGAGCAGAGGAGACGCAGGAGGGCGAGCGGTGACCAGGATGTGAGCAGAGGAGACGCAGGAGGGCGAGCGGTGACCAGGATGTGAGCAGAGGAGACGCAGGAGGGCGAGCGGTGACCAGGATGTGAGCAGAGGAGACGCAGGAGGGCGAGCGGTGACCAGGATGTGAGCAGAGGAGACGCAGGAGGGCGAGCGGTGACCAGGATGTGAGCAGAGGAGACGCAGGAGGGCGAGCGGTGACCAGGATGTGAGCAGAGGAGACGCAGGAGGGCGAGCGGTGACCAGGATGTGAGCAGAGGAGACGCAGGAGGGCGAGCGGTGACCAGGATGTGAGCAGAGGAGACGCAGGAGGACGAGCGGTGACCAGGATGTGAGCAGAGGAGACGCAGGAGGGCGAGCGGTGACCAGGATGTGAGCAGAGGAGACGCAGGAGGGCGAGCGGTGACCAGGATGTGAGCAGAGGAGACGCAGGAGGGCGAGCGGTGACCAGGATGTGAGCAGAGGAGACGCAGGAGGGCGAGCAGAGACCAGGATGTGAGCAGAGGAGACGCAGGAGGGCGAGCAGTGACCAGGATGTGAGCAGAGGAGACGCAGGAGGGCGAGCGGTGACCAGGATGTGAGCAGAGGAGACGCAGTAGGGAGAGCGGTGACCAGGATGTGAGCAGAGGAGACGCAGGAGGGTGAGCGGTGACCAGGATGTGAGCAGAGGAGACGCAGGAGGCCGAGCGGTGACCAGGATGTGAGCAGAGGAGACGCAGGAGGCAGAGCGGTGACCAGGATGTGAGCAGAGGAGACGCAGGAGGCCCAGCGGTGACCAGGATGTGAGCAGAGGAGACGCAGGAGGCCCATCGGTGACCAGGATGTGAGCAGAGGAGACGCAGGAGGACGAGCGGTGACCAGGATGTGAGCAGAGGAGACGCAGGAGGACGAGCGGTGACCAGGATGTGAGCAGAGGAGACGCAGGAGGACGAGCGGTGACCAGGATGTGAGCAGAGGAGACGCAGGAGGCCCAGCGGTGACCAGGATGTGAGCAGAGGAGACGCAGGAGGACGAGCGGTGACCAAGATGTGAGCAGAGGAAACGCAGGAGGCCCTGCGGTGACCAGGATGTGAGCAGAGGAGACGCAAGAGGGAGAACGGTGACCAGGATGTGAGCAGAGGAGACGCAGTAGGGAGAGCGGTGACCAGGATGTGAGCAGAGGAGACGCAGGAGGGCGAGCGGTGACCAGGATGTGAGCAGAGGAGACGCAGGAGGGCGAGCGGTGACCAGGATGTGAGCAGAGGAGACGCAGGAGGGAGAGCGGTGACCAGAATGTGAGCAGAGGAGACGCAGGAGGCCGAGCGGTGACCAGGATGTGAGCAGAGGAGACGCAGGAGGCCCAGAAGTGACCAGGATGTGAGCAGAGGAGACGCAGTAGGGAGAGCGGTGACCAGGATGAGAGCAGAGGAGACGCAAGAGGGAGAACGGTGACCAGGATGTGAGCAGAGGAGACGCAAGAGGGAGAGCGGTGACCAGGATGTGAGCAGAGGAGACGCAAGAGGGCGAGCAGAGACCAGGATGTGAGCAGAGGAGACGCAGGAGGGCGAGCGGTGACCAGGATGTGAGCAGAGGAGACGCAGGAGGGCGAGCGGTGACCAGGATGTGAGCAGAGGAGACGCAGGAGGGCGAGCGGTGACCAGGATGTGAGCAGAGGGGACGCAGGAGGGTGAGCGGAGACCAGGATGTGAGCAGAGGAGACGCAGGAGGGCGAGCGGTGACCAGGATGTGAGCAGAGGAGACGCAGGAGGGCGAGCGGTGACCAGGATGTGAGCAGAGGAGACGCAGGAGGCCGAGCGGTGAGCAGAGGAGACGCAGGAGGGCGAGCGGTGACCAGGATGTGAGCAGAGGAGACGCAGGAGGGCGAGCGGTGACCAGGATGTGAGCAGAGGGGACGCAGGAGGGCGAGCGGTGACCAGGATGTGAGCAGAGGAGACGCAGGAGGCCGAGCGGTGACCAGGATGTGAGCAGAGGAGACGCAGGAGGGCGAGCGGAGACCAGGATGTGAGCAGAGGAGACGCAGGAGGGCGAGCGGAGACCAGGATGTGAGCAGAGGAGACGCAGGAGGGCGAGCGGTGACCAGGATGTGAGCAGAGGAGACGCAGGAGGGCGAGCGGTGACCAGGATGTGAGCAGAGGAGACGCAGGAGGGCGAGCGGTGACCAGGATGTGAGCAGAGGGGACGCAGGAGGGCGAGCGGTGACCAGGATGTGAGCAGAGGAGACGCAGGAGGGCGAGCGGTGACCAGGATGTGAGCAGAGGAGACGCAGGAGGGCGAGCGGTGACCAGGATGTGAGCAGAGGGGACGCAGGAGGGTGAGCGGTGACCAGGATGTGAGCAGAGGAGACGCAGGAGGGCGAGCGGTGACCAGGATGTGAGCAGAGGAGACGCAGGAGGGCGAGCGGTGACCAGGATGTGAGCAGAGGAGACGCAGGAGGGCGAGCGGTGACCAGGATGTGAGCAGAGGGGACGCAGGAGGGCGAGCGGTGACCAGGATTTGAGCAGAGGGCACGTTACCTGCAGGGGTCGTAGCGGACCTCCACCACAGTCTCCTGGAATCCTACATTTTCTTGTCCCGCCTCACAGCGCAGTCTCTGAAAATCAATCATCCGGAAAAGCTGCTTGTGCCCCCCGCCAACGCCACGTACACGGATACGACCTGTAAAATACGAGCACAATGAAGCCCCCAATCCGAGCAGCAAGAGGGGGGGGGAGCAGCCAGACCAGAGATGGGGGGGGGGGGGGATGAGGGAGCAGCCAGACCATAGAGGGGGGGGGGGGGGGGGGGATCAGCCAGACCAGAGAGGGGGGGGGGGGGGGGGGGAAGAGCAGCCAGACCAGAGAGGGCAGGGGGGGAGGGGAGCAACCAGATCAGAGAGGGGGGGGGGGGGGAGAGCAGCCAGACCAGAGGGGGGGGGGGGGGGAAGCAGCCAGACCAGAGGGGGGCAGGGGGGCGAGCAGCCTGACCAGAGGGGGGAGCAGTCAGACCAGAGGGAGGGGGGGGGGGCAGCCAGATCAGAGATGGGGGGTGGGGGTGAGGAGCAGCCAGATCAGAGATGGGGGGTGGGGGTGAGGAGCAGCCAGACCAGAGGTGGGGGTGAGGAGCAGCCAGACCAGAGGTGGGGGTGAGGAGCAGCCAGACCAGGGGTGGGGGTGAGGAGCAGCCAGACCAGGGGTGGGGGTGAGGAGCAGCCAGACCAGGGGTGGGGGTGAGGAGCAGCCAGACCAGGGGTGGGGGTGAGGAGCAGCCAGACCAGGGGTGGGGGTGAGGAGCAGCCAGACCAGGGGTGGGGGTGAGGAGCAGCCAGACCAGGGGTGGGGGTGAGGAGCAGCCAGACCAGGGGTGGGGGTGAGGAGCAGCCAGACCAGGGGTGGGGGTGAGGAGCAGCCAGACCAGGGTGGGGGTGAGGAGCAGCCAGACCAGAGGGGGGCAGGGGGGCGAGCAGCCTGACCAGAGGGGGGAGCAGTCAGACCAGAGGGAGGGAGGGGGGGGCAGCCAGATCAGAGATGGGGGGTGGAGCAGCCAGATCAGAGATGGGGGGTGGGGGTGAGGAGCAGCCAGACCAGAGGTGGGGGGTGGGGGTGAGGAGCAGCCAGACCAGAGGTGGGGGGTGGGGGTGAGGAGCAGCCAGACCAGAGGTGGGGGTGAGGAGCAGCCAGACCAGAGGTGGGGGTGAGGAGCAGCCAGACCAGAGGTGGGGGTGAGGAGCAGCCAGACCAGGGTGGGGGTGAGGAGCAGCCAGACCAGGGTGGGGGTGAGGAGCAGCCAGACCAGAGGGGGGCAGGGGGGCGAGCAGCCTGACCAGAGGGGGGAGCAGTCAGACCAGAGGGAGGGGGGGGGGGCAGCCAGATCAGAGATGGGGGGTGGGGTGGAGCAGCCAGATCAGAGATGGGGGGTGGGGGTGAGGAGCAGCCAGACCAGAGATGGGGGGTGGGGGTGAGGAGCAGCCAGACCAGAGGGGGGCAGGGGGGCGAGCAGCCTGACCAGAGGGGGGAGCAGTCAGACCAGAGGGAGGGAGGGGGGGGCAGCCAGATCAGAGATGGGGGGTGGAGCAGCCAGATCAGAGATGGGGGGTGGGGGTGAGGAGCAGCCAGACCAGAGGTGGGGGGTGGGGGTGAGGAGCAGCCAGACCAGAGGTGGGGGTGAGGAGCAGCCAGACCAGAGGTGGGGGTGAGGAGCAGCCAGACCAGGGTGGGGGTGAGGAGCAGCCAGACCAGGGTGGGGGTGAGGAGCAGCCAGACCAGAGGGGGGCAGGGGGGCGAGCAGCCTGACCAGAGGGGGGAGCAGTCAGACCAGAGGGAGGGGGGGGGGGCAGCCAGATCAGAGATGGGGGGTGGGGTGGAGCAGCCAGACCAGAGATGGGGGGTGGGGGTGAGGAGCAGCCAGACCAGAGGTGGGGGGTGGGGGTGAGGAGCAGCCAGACCAGAGGTGGGGGGTGGGGGTGAGGAGCAGCCAGACCAGAGGTGGGGGGTGGGGGTGAGGAGCAGCCAGACCAGAGGTGGGGGGTGGGGGTGAGGAGCAGCCAGACCAGAGGTGGGGGGTGGGGGTGAGGAGCAGCCAGACCAGAGGTGGGGGGTGGGGGTGAGGAGCAGCCAGACCAGAGGTGGGGGGTGGGGGTGAGGAGCAGCCAGACCAGAGGTGGGGGGTGGGGGTGAGGAGCAGCCAGACCAGAGGTGGGGGGTGGGGGTGAGGAGCAGCCAGACCAGAGGTGGGGGTGAGGAGCAGCCAGACCAGAGGTGGGGGGTGGGGGTGAGGAGCAGCCAGACCAGAGGTGGGGGGTGGGGGTGAGGAGCAGCCAGACCAGAGGTGGGGGGTGGGGGTGAGGAGCAGCCAGACCAGAGGTGGGGGGTGGGGGTGAGGAGCAGCCAGACCAGAGGTGGGGGGTGGGGGTGAGGAGCAGCCAGACCAGAGGTGGGGGGTGGGGGTGAGGAGCAGCCAGACCAGAGGTGGGGGGTGGGGGTGAGGAGCAGCCAGACCAGAGGTGGGGGGTGGGGGTGAGGAGCAGCCAGACCAGAGGTGGGGGGTGGGGGTGAGGAGCAGCCAGACCAGAGGTGGGGGGTGGGGGTGAGGAGCAGCCAGACCAGAGGTGGGGGGTGGGGGTGAGGAGCAGCCAGACCAGGGGTGGGGGGTGGGGGTGAGGAGCAGCCAGACCAGGGGTGGGGGGTGGGGGTGAGGAGCAGCCAGACCAGGGGTGGGGGTGAGGAGCAGCCAGACCAGGGGTGGGGGTGAGGAGCAGCCAGACCAGGGGTGGGGGTGAGGAGCAGCCAGACCAGGGGTGGGGGTGAGGAGCAGCCAGACCAGGGGTGGGGGTGAGGAGCAGCCAGACCAGGGGTGGGGGTGAGGAGCAGCCAGACCAGGGGTGGGGGTGAGGAGCAGCCAGACCAGGGGTGGGGGTGAGGAGCAGCCAGACCAGGGGTGGGGGTGAGGAGCAGCCAGACCAGGGGTGGGGGTGAGGAGCAGCCAGACCAGGGGTGGGGGTGAGGTGCAGCCAGACCAGGGGTGGGGGTGAGGTGCAGCCAGACCAGGGGTGGGGGTGAGGAGCAGCCAGACCAGGGGTGGGGGTGAGGAGCAGCCAGACCAGGGGTGGGGGTGAGGAGCAGCCAGACCAGGGGTGGGGGTGAGGAGCAGCCAGACCAGGGGTGGGGGTGAGGAGCAGCCAGACCAGGGGTGGGGGTGAGGAGCAGCCAGACCAGGGGTGGGGGTGAGGAGCAGCCAGACCAGGGGTGGGGGTGAGGAGCAGCCAGACCAGGGGTGGGGGTGAGGAGCAGCCAGACCAGGGGTGGGGGTGAGGGGCAGCCAGACCAGGGGTGGGGGTGAGGAGCAGCCAGACCAGAGGGGGGCCCGGAGAGAGTTAGAAAAGAGAGGGAGGGTACAGAAGGGAGTCGAAGAAAAGTGGGATGCAAGTGAGGTGACAGCCAGAGGAGAAGGGGCACAGCACACAGATATGACACTATTACTCACCGGTGTGGTCTCGGCCGCCGGTTTTCCTCTTTCCTATGGGGTTGATGGTGTACTTCGTGGGCGGCTTCCATATCTCTATCCCATTGAGGTGCGCTGTGGTGAGGAGACCTCTAGAGGGCAGCAGTGAGGAGGGAGCAGCCTGGAAAAGAGAGGACCCTCATACATACACAGCAATATCCAAAGAGCAGCCCCCAAAGGAGGGCGGGGGGACGCACACCTGGTGGTGGGAGGCAGAGCTGGTAGTGAAGGGGGGGGGGGGGGCGCGCACCTGGTGGTAGAGGGAGGGGGGGCGCACCTGGTGGTAGAGGGAGGGGGGGGGGCGCAACTGGTGGTAGAGGGAGGGAGGGGGGGGGGGCGCAACTGGTGGTAGAGGGTCGGGGGAGGGGCGCAACTGGTGGTAGGGGGCCGGGGAGAGGGGCGCAACTGGTGGTAGGGGGCCGGGGAGAGGGGCGCAACTGGTGGTAGGGGGCCGGGGAGAGGGGCGCAACTGGTGGTAGGGGGCCGGGGAGAGGGGCGCAACTGGTGGTAGGGGGCCGGGGAGAGGGGCGCAACTGGTGGTAGGGGGCCGGGGAGAGGGGCGCAACTGGTGGTAGGGGGCCGGGGAGAGGGGCGCAACTGGTGGTAGGGGGCCGGGGAGAGGGGCGCAACTGGTGGTAGGGGGCCGGGGAGAGGGGCGCAACTGGTGGTAGGGGGCCGGGGAGAGGGGCGCAACTGGTGGTAGGGGGCCGGGGAGAGGGGCGCAACTGGTGGTAGGGGGCCGGGGAGAGGGGCGCAACTGGTGGTAGGGGGCCGGGGAGAGGGGCGCAACTGGTGGTAGGGGGCCGGGGAGAGGGGCGCAACTGGTGGTAGGGGGCCGGGGAGAGGGGCGCAACTGGTGGTAGGGGGCCGGGGAGAGGGGCGCAACTGGTGGTAGGGGGCCGGGGAGAGGGGCGCAACTGGTGGTAGGGGGCCGGGGAGAGGGGCGCAACTGGTGGTAGGGGGCCGGGGAGAGGGGCGCAACTGGTGGTAGGGGGCCGGGGAGAGGGGCGCAACTGGTGGTAGGGGGCCGGGGAGAGGGGCGCAACTGGTGGTAGGGGGCCGGGGAGAGGGGCGCAACTGGTGGTAGGGGGCCGGGGAGAGGGGCGCAACTGGTGGTAGGGGGCCGGGGAGAGGGGCGCAACTGGTGGTAGGGGGCCGGGGAGAGGGGCGCAACTGGTGGTAGGGGGCCGGGGAGAGGGGCGCAACTGGTGGTAGGGGGCCGGGGAGAGGGGCGCAACTGGTGGTAGGGGGCCGGGGAGAGGGGCGCAACTGGTGGTAGGGGGCCGGGGAGAGGGGCGCAACTGGTGGTAGGGGGCCGGGGAGAGGGGCGCAACTGGTGGTAGGGGGCCGGGGAGAGGGGCGCAACTGGTGGTAGGGGGCCGGGGAGAGGGGCGCAACTGGTGGTAGGGGGCCGGGGAGAGGGGCGCAACTGGTGGTAGAGGGCGGGGGCGCCCAACTGGTGGTAGAGGGCGGGGGGTGGGGGGCCCAACTGGTGGTAGAGGGCGGGGGGTGGGGGGCCCAACTGGTGGTAGAGGGCGGGGGGTGGGGGGCCCAACTGGTGGTAGAGGGCGGGGGGTGGGGGGCCCAACTGGTGGTAGAGGGCGGGGGGTGGGGGGCCCAACTGGTGGTAGGGGGCCGGGGAGAGGGGCCCAACTGGTGGTAGGGGGCCGGGGAGAGGGGCCCAACTGGTGGTAGGGGGCCGGGGAGAGGGGCCCAACTGGTGGTAGGGGGCCGGGGAGAGGGGCCCAACTGGTGGTAGGGGGCCGGGGAGAGGGGCCCAACTGGTGGTAGGGGGCCGGGGAGAGGGGCCCAACTGGTGGTAGGGGGCCGGGGAGAGGGGCCCAACTGGTGGTAGGGGGCCGGGGAGAGGGGCCCAACTGGTGGTAGGGGGCCGGGGAGAGGGGCCCAACTGGTGGTAGGGGGCCGGGGAGAGGGGCCCAACTGGTGGTAGGGGGCCGGGGAGAGGGGCCCAACTGGTGGTAGGGGGCCGGGGAGAGGGGCCCAACTGGTGGTAGAGGGCAGGGGGTGGGGGGCGCAACTGGTGGTAGAGGGCAGGGGGTGGGGGGCGCAACTGGTGGTAGAGGGCAGGGGGTGGGGGGCGCAACTGGTGGTAGAGGGCAGGGGGCGCAACTGGTGGTAGAGGGCGGGGGCGCAACTGGTGGTAGAGGGCGGGGGCGCAACTGGTGGTAGAGGGCGGGGGCGCAACTGGTGGTAGAGGGCGGGGGCGCAACTGGTGGTAGAGGGCGGGGGCGCAACTGGTGGTAGAGGGCCGGGGGGGGGGGGGGGGCGCAACTGGTGGTAGAGGGCGGGGGGGGAGCAACTGGTGGTAGAGGGCTGGGGAGGGGGAGCAACTGGTGGAGGATGGGGGGAGGGCGCACCTGGTGGTGGACTGCGGGGGGGGGCGCACCTGGTGGTGAAGTGCAGGGGGGGGGCGCACCTGGTGGTGAAGTGCAGGGGGGGGGCGCACCTGGTGGTGGAGTGCAGGGGGGGCGCACCTGGTGGTGGAGTGCGGGGGGGGGGGGGGAGACGCACCTGGTGGTGTTGAGGCGCACCTGGTGGTGGAGGGCGGACCTGGTGGTGGAGGGCGGGGGGGGGCGCACCTGGTGGTGGAGGGGTGCACCTGGTGGTGGAGGATGGGGGGGCGAACCTGGTGGTGGAGGGCGGGGGGGGGGCGCACCTGGTGGTGGAGGGGTGCACCTGGTGGTGGAGGATGGGGGGGCGAACCTGGTGGTAGGGGGCCGGGGAGAGGGGCCCAACTGGTGGTAGGGGGCCGGGGAGAGGGGCGCACCTGGTGGTGGAGTGCGGGGGGGGCGCACCTGGTGGTGGAGTGCGGGGGGGGGGCGCACCTGGTGGTGGAGTGCGGGGGGGGCGCACCTGGTGGTGGAGTGCGGGGGGGGCGCACCTGGTGGTGGAGTGCGGGGGGGGGGGGGGCGCACCTGGTGGTAGAGGGCGGGGGCGCAACTGGTGGTAGAGGGCCGGGGGGGGGGGGGCGCAACTGGTGGTAGAGGGCGGGGGGGTGCAACTGGTGGTAGAGGGGGGGCACAACTGGTGGTAGAGGGCCGGGGGGGGGAGCAACTGGTGGTAGAGGGCCGGGGGGGGGGGGGGCGCAACTGGTGGAGGATGGGGGGAGGGCGCACCTGGTGGTGGACGGCGGGGGGTGCGCACCTGGTGGTGGAGGGCGGGGGGGTGCACCTGGTGGTGGAGGGCGGGGGGGTGCACCTGGTGGTGGAGGGCAGGGGGGTGCACCTGGTGGTGGAGGGCGGGGGGAGGGCGCACCTGGTGGTGGAGTGCGGGGGGGGGCACCTGGTGGTGGAGGATGGGGGAGGGCTCACCTGGTGGTGGAGTGCGGGGGGGGGGCGCACCTGGTGGTGGAGTGCGGGGGGGGGGGCGCACCTGGTGGTGGAGGGCGGGGGGGGGGCACACCTGGTGGTGGAGGGGTGCACCTGGTGGTGGAGGATGGGGGGGGCGCACCTGGTGGTGGAGGGGTGCACCTGGTGGTGGAGGGCGGGGGGGGGCGCACCTGGTGGTGGAGGGCGGGGGGGGGGGGGCGCACCTGGTGGTGGAGGGCGGGGGGGGGGGGGCGCACCTGGTGGTGGAGGGCGGGGGGGGGGGGGCGCACCTGGTGGTGGGGGGGCGCACCTGGTGGTGGAGGATGGGGGGAGCACCTGGTGGTGGAGGATGGGGGGAGCACCTGGTGGTGGAGGGCGGGGGGGGGCGCACCTGGTGGTGGAGGGCGGGGGGGGGCGCACCTGGTGGTGGAGGGCGGGGGGGGGGCGCACCTGGTGGTGGAGGGCGGGGGGGGCGCACCTGGTGGTGGAGGGCGGGGGGGGCGCACCTGGTGGTGGAGGGCGGGGGGGGGCGCACCTGGTGGTGGAGGGCGGGGGGGGGCGCACCTGGTGGTGGAGGGCGGGGGGGGGCGCACCTGGTGGTGGAGGGCGGGGGGGGGCGCACCTGGTGGTGGAGGGCGGGGGGGGGCGCACCTGGTGGTGGAGGGCGGGGGGGGGCGCACCTGGTGGTGGAGGGCGGGGGGGGGCGCACCTGGTGGTGGAGGGCGGGGGGGGGCGCACCTGGTGGTGGAGGGCGGGGGGGCGCACCTGGTGGTGGAGGGCGGGGGGGGCGCACCTGGTGGTGGAGGGCGGGGGGGGGCGCACCTGGTGGTGGAGGGCGGGGGGGGGCGCACCTGGTGGTGGAGGGCGGGGGGGGGCGCACCTGGTGGTGGAGGGCGCACCTGGTGGTGGAGGGCGCACCTGGTGGTGGAGGGCGGGGGGGGGCGCACCTGGTGGTGGAGGGCGGGGGGGTGCACCTTGTGGTGGAGGGGCGCACCTGGTGGTGGGGGGGTGCACCTGGTGGTGGAGGGGCGCACCTGGTGGTGGAGGGGCGCACCTGGTGGTGGAGGGCGGGGGGGCGCACCTGGTGGTGGAGGATGGGGGGGGGGCACCTGGTGGTGGAGGATGGGGGGGGAGCACCTGGTGGTGGAGGGCGGGGGGGGGAGCACCTGGTGGTGGAGGGCGGGGGGGGGCGCACCTGGTGGTGGAGGGCGGGGGGGGGCGCACCTGGTGGTGGAGGGCGGGGGGGCGCACCTGGTGGTGGAGGGCGGGGGGGGGGCGCACCTGGTGGTGGAGGGCGGGGGGGGGCGCACCTGGTGGTGGAGGGCGGGGGGGGGCGCACCTGGTGGTGGAGGGCGGGGGGGGCGCACCTGGTGGTGGAGGATGGGGGGGGCGCACCTGGTGGTGGTGGAGGGCGGGGGGGGGCGCACCTGGTGGTGGTGGAGGGCGGGGGGGGCGCACCTGGTGGTGGTGGAGGGCGGGGGGGGCGCACCTGGTGGTGGTGGAGGGCGGGGGGGGGCGCACCTGGTGGTGGTGGAGGGCGGGGGGGGTGCACCTGGTGGTGGAGGGCGGGGGGGGGAGCACCTGGTGGTGGAGGGCGGGGGGGGGAGCACCTGGTGGTGGAGGGCGGGGGGGGACACACCTGGTGGTGGAGGGGACACACCTGGTGGTGGAGGGCGGGGGGGGCGCACCTGGTGGTGGAGGGCGGGGGGGGCGCACCTGGTGGTGGAGGGCGGGGGGGCGCACCTGGTGGTGGAGGGCGGGGGGGGGCGCACCTGGTGGTGGAGGGCGGGGAGGGGCGCACCTGGTGGTGGAGGGCGGGGGGGGGCGCACCTGGTGGTGGAGGGCGGGGGGGGGCGCACCTGGTGGTGGAGGGCGGGGGGGGGGCGCACCTGGTGGTGGAGGGCGGGGGGGGGGCGCACCTGGTGGTGGAGGGTGGGGGGGGGGCGCACCTGGTGGTGGAGCGCACCTGGTGGTGGAGGATGGGGGGGCGCACCTGGTGGTGGAGGATGGGGGGGCGCACCTGGTGGTGGAGCGCACCTGGTGGTGGAGGATGGGGGAGTGCACCTGGTGGTGGAGGGCCGGGGGGGGCGCACCTGGTGGTGGAGGGCCGGGGGGGGGGCGCACCTGGTGGTGGAGGGCCGGGGGGGGGGGCGCACCTGGTGGTGGAGGGCCGGGGGGGGGGGCGCACCTGGTGGTGGAGGGCCGGGGGGGGGGGCGCACCTGGTGGTGGAGGGCCGGGGGGGGGGCGCACCTGGTGGTGGAGGGCCGGGGGGGGGGGGCGCACCTGGTGGTGGAGGGCCGGGGGGGGGGGGCGCACCTGGTGGTGGAGGGCCGGGGGGGGGGGCGCACCTGGTGGTGGAGGGCCGGGGGGGGGGGGCGCACCTGGTGGTGGAGCGCACCTGGTGGTGGAGGATGGGGGGGCGCACCTGGTGGCGGAGGATGGGGGGGCGCACCTGGTGGCGGAGGGTGGGGGGGAGCACCTGGTGGTGGAGCGCACCTGGTGGTGGAGGATGGGTGAAGCGCACCTGGTGGTGGAGGGACGGGGGGGGCCGCACCTGGTGGTGGTGGAGGGCCGGGGGGGGGGGGGCGCACCTGGTGGTGGAGGGCGGGGAGGGGCGCACCTGGTGGTGGAGGGCGGGGAGGGGCGCACCTGGTGGTGGAGGGCGGGCGCACCTGGTGGTGGAGGGTGGGGGGGGGCACACCTGGTGGTGGAGGGTGGGGGGGCGCACCTGGTGGTGGAGGATGGGGGGGCGCACCTGGTGGTGGAGGATGGGGGGGCGCACCTGGTGGTGGAGCGCACCTGGTGGTGGAGGATGGGGGAGTGCACCTGGTGGTGGAGGGCCGGGGGGGGCGCACCTGGTGGTGGAGGGCCGGGGGGGGGCGCACCTGGTGGTGGAGGGCCGGGGGGGGCGCACCTGGTGGTGGAGGGCCGGGGGGGGGCGCACCCGGTGGTGGAGGGCCGGGGGGGGGCGCACCTGGTGGTGGAGGATGGGGGGGGGGCACCTGGTGGTGGAGCGCACCTGGTGGTGGAGGATGGGCCGGGGCGCACCTGGTGGCGGAGGATGGGGGGGAGCACCTGGTGGCGGAGGGTGGGGGGGGAGCACCTGGTGGCGGAGGGTGGGGGGGGAGCACCTGGTGGCGGAGGGTGGGGGGGGAGCACCTGGTGGTGGAGCGCACCTGGTGGTGGAGGATGGGTGAAGCGCACCTGGTGGTGGAGGGCCGGGGGGGGCGCACCTGGTGGTGGAGGGCCGGGGGGGGCGCACCTGGTGGTGGAGGGCCGGGGGGGGGCGCACCCGGTGGTGGAGGGCCGGGGGGGGGGCGCACCCGGTGGTGGAGGGCCGGGGGGGGGGGCGCACCCGGTGGTGGAGGGCCGGGGGGGGGCGCACCTGGTGGTGGAGGATGGAGGGGGGGCACCTGGTGGTGGAGCGCACCTGGTGGTGGAGGATGGGGGGGCGCACCTGGTGGTGGAGGGCCGGGGCGCACCTGGTGGCGGAGGATGGGGGGGAGCACCTGGTGGCGGAGGGTGGGGGGGGAGCACCTGGTGGCGGAGGGTGGGGGGGAGCACCTGGTGGTGGAGCGCACCTGGTGGTGGAGGATGGGTGAAGCGCACCTGGTGGTGGAGGGCCGGGGGGGGCGCACCTGGTGGTGGAGGGACGGGGGGGGGGCCGCACCTGGTGGTGGTGGAGGGCCGGGGGGGGGGGCGCACCTGGTGGTGGAGGATGGGGGGGCGCACCTGGTGGTGGAGGGGGGGCGCACCTGGTGGTGGAGCGCACCTGGTGGTGAAGGATGGGGGGGGGCGCACCTGGTGGTAGAGGGCCGGGGGGGGGCGCACCTGGTGGTGGAGGGCCGGTGGGGGGGGGCGCACCCGGTGGTGGAGGATGGGGGGGAGCACCTGGTGGTGGAGGGTCGGGGGGGGGGGGCGCACCTGGTGGTAGAGGGTCGGGGGGGGGCGCACCTGGTGGTAGAGGGCCGGGGGGGGGGCGCACCTGGTGGTAGAGGGCCGGGGGGGGGGCGCACCTGGTGGTGGAGGATGGGGGGGAGCACCTGGTGGTGGAGGGTCGGGGGGGCGCACCTGGTGGTGGAGGGTCGGGGGGGCGCACCTGGTGGTGGAGGATGGGGGGGAGCACCTGGTGGTGGAGGATGGGGGGGGCGCACCTGGTGGTGGAGGATGGGGGGGGCGCACCTGGTGGTGGAGGGTCGGGGGGGGCGCACCTGGTGGTGGAGGGTCGGGGGGGGCGCACCTGGTGGTGGAGGATGGGGGGGAGCACCTGGTGGTGGAGGGTCGGGGGGCGCACCTGGTGGTGGAGGGTCGGGGGGGGCGCACCTGGTGGTGGAGGGCGCACCTGGTGGTGGAGGATGGGGGGGCGCACCTGGTGGTGGAGGGCGGGGGTCGATTTGCTGCAGCTCAGGCCGGGGGGGGGGGCCGGGGGGGGCGCACCTGGTGGTAGAGGGCCGGGGGGGGGGGGGGGCGCACCTGGTGGTGGAGGATGGGGGGGAGCACCTGGTGGTGTAGGGCCGGGGGGGGCGCACCTGGTGGTGGAGGGCCGGGGGGGGGCGCACCTGGTGGTGGAGGATGGGGGGAGGCGCACCTGGTGGTGGAGGGCCGGGGGGGGCGCACCTGGTGGTGGAGGGCCGGGGGGGGGAGCACCTGGTGGTGGAGGATGGGGGGCAGCACCTGGTGGTGGAGGGCCGGGGGGGGGGGCGCACCTGGTGGTGGAGGGCCGGGGGGGGGGCGCACCTGGTGGTGGAGGATGGGGGGGGAGCACCTGGTGGTGGAGGATGGGGGGGAGCACCTGGTGGTGGAGGGGGGGGCGCACATGGTGGTGGAGCGCACCTGGTGGTGGAGGATGGGGGGGAGCACCTGGTGGTGGAGGGGGGGGCGCACATGGTGGTGGAGGATGGGGGGGAGCACCTGGTGGTGGAGGGGGGGGGCGCACATGGTGGTGGAGCGCACCTGGTGGTGGAGGATGGGGGGGAGCACCTGGTGGTGGAGGGGGGGCGCACATGGTGGTGGAGGGGGGGGGCGCACATGGTGGTGGAGCGCACCTGGTGGTGGAGGATGGGGGGGAGCACCTGGTGGTGGAGGGCGGGGGTCGATTTGCTGCAGCTCAGGCTCAGTCTGCAGAGGACCCCGCACAGGCCGCGGAGCGCCAAGGACCCCGCACAGGCCGCGGAGCGCCATCACCTGGAGAGAAGACAAGTGAACGTCAGGAGGCAGCGGCCAATCAGAGCGCAGCACCGGCCCCACAGTCTGCAGCGCGGAGCCGCCCGAGTACCGCACTGTCTCCGCACTGTTTCCGCACTGGGGCCGGTGACACTCAGATTCCTGAGGTGCTGACCTCCGAGATTTCCCGTCAACCTGCGGCACAGCTCAGGGGTATCACGTCACTTCCGCCACACGTTACTGTAATCACGTGGCCATCTGTGGGCGTGTCCCTTGTGAGGGCAGAGACCGCTCGTCTTGCTTATCAGATATTCTGGCTCTTGTCCCGTGTATCGGACGCCCCCTTCTCCCTGTCCTGGCTCTTGTCCCGTGTATCGGGCGCCCCCTTCTCCATGTCCTGGCTCTTGTCCCGTATTTCGGACGCCCCCTTCTTCCTGTCCTGGCTCTTGTCCCGTGTATCGGACGCCCCCTTCTCCCTGTCCTGGCTCTTGTCCCGTGTATCGGACGCCCCCTTCTCCCTGTCCTGGCTCTTGTCCCGTGTATCGGACGCCCCCTTCTCCCTGTCCTGGCGCTCGTCCCGTGTATCGGACGCCCCCTTCTCCCTGTCCTGGCTGTTGTCCCGTGTATCGGGCGCCCCCTTCTCCCTGTCCTGGCTCTTGTCCCGTGTATCGGGCGCCCCCTTCTCCCTGTCCTGGCTCTTGTCCCGTGTATCGGGCGCCCCCTTCTTCCTGTCCTGGCTCTTGTCCCGTGTATCGGACGCCCCCTTCTCCATGTCCTGGCTCTTGTCCCGTGTATCGGACGCCCCCTTCTCCCTGTCCTGGCTCTTGTCCCGTGTATCGGGCGCCCCCTTCTCCCTGTCCTGGCTCTTGTCCCGTGTATCGGACGCCCCCTTCTCCCTGTCCTGGCTCTTGTCCCGTGTATCGGGCGCCCCCTTCTCCCTGTCCTGGCTCTTGTCCCGTGTATCGGGCGCCCCCTTCTCCCTGTCCTGGCTCTTGTCCCGTGTATCGGACGCCCCCTTCTCCCTGTCCTGGCTCTTGTCCCGTGTATCGGGCGCCCCCTTCTTCCTGTCCTGGCTCTTGTCCCGTGTATCGGACGCCCCCTTCTCCATGTCCTGGCTCTTGTCCCGTGTATCGGACGCCCCCTTCTCCCTGTCCTGGCTCTTGTCCCGTGTATCGGACGCCCCCTTCTCCCTGTCCTGGCTCTTGTCCCGTGTATCGGACGCCCCCTTCTCCCTGTCCTGGCTCTTGTCCCGTGTATCGGGCGCCCCCTTCTCCCTGTCCTGGCTCTTGTCCCGTGTATCGGGCGCCCCCTTCTCCCTGTCCTGGCGCTTGTCCCGTGTATCGGGCGCCCCCTTCTCCCTGTCCTGGCGCTTGTCCCGTGTATCGGGCGCCCCCTTCTCCCTGTCCTGACGCTTGTCCCGTGTATCGGACGCCCCCTTCTCCCCGTCCTGGCTCTTGTCCCGTGTATCGGGCGCCCCCTTCTCCCTGTCCTGGCTCTTGTCCCGTGTATCGGACGCCCCCTTCTTCCTGTCCTGGCTCTTGTCCCGTGTATCGGGCGCCCCCTTCTCCCTGTCCTGGCGCTTGTCCCGTGTATCGGGCGCCCCCTTCTCCCTGTCCTGGCGCTTGTCCCGTGTATCGGGCGCCCCCTTCTCCCTGTCCTGACGCTCGTCCCGTGTATCGGGCGCCCCCTTCTCCCTGTCCTGGCGCTCGTCCCGTGTATCGGGCGCCCCCTTCTCCCTGTCCTGGCTCTTGTCCCGTGTATCGGGCGCCCCCTTCTCCCTGTCCTGGCTCTTGTCCCGTGTATCGGGCGCCCCCTTCTTCCTGTCCTGGCTCTTGTCCCGTGTATCGGGCGCCCCCTTCTTCCTGTCCTGGCTCTTGTCCCGTGTATCGGACGCCCCCTTCTCCCTGTGCTGGCTCTTGTCCCGTGTATCGGGCGCCCCCTTCTTCCTGTCCTGGCTCTTGTCCCGTGTATCGGACGCCCCCTTCTCCCTGTGCTGGCTCTTGTCCCGTGTATCGGGCGCCCCCTTCTCCCTGTCCTGGCTCTTGTCCCGTGTATCGGGCGCCCCCTTCTCCCTGTCCTGGCTCTTGTCCCGTGTATCGGGCGCCCCCTTCTCCCTGTCCTGGCGCTTGTCCCGTGTATCGGGCGCCCCCTTCTCCCTGTCCTAGCTCTTGTCCCGTGTATCGGGCGCCCCCTTCTTCCTGTCCTGGCTCTTGTCCCGTGTATCGGACGCCCCCTTCTCCCCGTCCTGACGCTTGTCCCGTGTATCGGACGCCCCCTTCTCCCCGTCCTGGCTCTTGTCCCGTGTATCGGGCGCCCCCTTCTCCCTGTCCTGGCTCTTGTCCCGTGTATCGGGCGCCCCCTTCTCCCTGTCCTGGCTCTTGTCCCGTGTATCGGGCGCCCCCTTCTCCCTGTCCTGGCTCTTGTCCCGTGTATCGGGCGCCCCCTTCTCCCTGTCCTGGCTCTTGTCCCTTGTATCGGACGCCCCCTTCTCCCTGTCCTGGCTCTTGTCCCGTGTATCGGACGCCCCCTTCTCCCTGTCCTGGCGCTTGTCCCGTGTATCGGGCGCCCCCTTCTCCCTGTCCTGGCTCTTGTCCCGTGTATCGGGCGCCCCCTTCTCCCTGTCCTGGCTCTTGTCCCGTGTATCGGACGCCCCCTTCTCCCTGTCCTGGCGCTTGTCCCGTGTATCGGGCGCCCCCTTCTCCCCGTCCTAGCTCTTGTCCCGTGTATCGGACGCCCCCTTCTCCCCGTCCTGGCTCTTGTCCCGTGTATCGGACGCCCCCTTCTCCCTGTCCTGGCTCTTGTCCCGTGTATCGGGCGCCCCCTTCTCCCTGTCCTGGCTCTTGTCCCGTGTATCGGGCGCCCCCTTCTCCCTGTCCTGGCTCTTGTCCCGTGTATCGGACGCCCCCTTCTCCCTGTCCTGGCGCTTGTCCCGTGTATCGGGCGCCCCCTTCTCCCTGTCCTGGCTCTTGTCCCGTGTATCGGACGCCCCCTTCTCCCTGTCCTGGCTCTTGTCCCGTGTATCGGGCGCCCGCTTGTCCCGTGTATCGGACGCCCCCTTCTTCCTGTCCTGGCGTTTGTCCCGTGTATCGGGCGCCCCCTTCTCCCTGTCCTGGCTCTTGTCCCGTGTATCGGACGCCCCCTTCTCCCTGTCCTGGCTCTTGTCCCGTGTATCGGGCGCCCGCTTGTCCCGTGTATCGGACGCCCCCTTCTTCCTGTCCTGGCGTTTGTCCCGTGTATCGGGCGCCCCCTTCTCCCCGTCCTGGCTCTTGTCCCGTGTATCGGACGCCCCCTTCTTCCTGTCCTGGCGTTTGTCCCGTGTATCGGGCGCCCCCTTCTCCCTGTCCTGGCGCTTGTCCCGTGTATCGGGCGCCCCCTTCTCCCTGTCCTGGCGCTTGTCCCGTGTATCGGGCGCCCCCTTCTCCCTGTCCTGGCGCTTGTCCCGTGTATCGGGCGCCCCCTTCTCCCTGTCCTGGCGCTTGTCCCGTGTATCGGGCGCCCCCTTCTCCCTGTCCTGGCTCTTGTCCCGTGTATCGGGCGCCCCCTTCTCCCTGTCCTGGCTCTTGTCCCGTGTATTGGGCGCCCCCTTCTCCCTGTCCTGGCTCTTGTCCCGTGTATCGGGCGCCCCCTTCTCCCTGTCCTGGCTCTTGTCCCGTGTATCGGGCGCCCCCTTCTCCCTGTCCTGGCTCTTGTCCCGTGTATCGGGCGCCCCCCTTCTCCCTGTCCTGGCTCTTGTCCCGTGTATCGGGCGCCCCCTTCTCCCTGTCCTGGCTCTTGTCCCGTGTATCGGGCGCCCCCTTCTCCCTGTCCTGGCTCTTGTCCCGTGTATCGGGCGCCCCCTTCTCACTGTCCTGGCTCTTGTCTCGTGTATCGGGCGCCCCCTTCTCCCCGTCCTGGCGCTTGTCCCGTGTATCGGACGCCCCCTTCTCCCCGTCCTGGCGCTTGTCCCGTGTATCGGACGCCCCCTTCTCCCTGTCCTGGCTCTTGTCCCGTGTATCGGACGCCCCCTTCTCCCTGTCCTGGCTCTTGTCCCGTGTATCGGGCGCCCCCTTCTCCCCGTCCTGGCTGTTGTCCCGTGTATCGGGTTCCCCCTTCTCCCCGTCCTGGCTCTTGTCCCGTGTATCGGGCGCCCCCTTCTCCCTGTCCTGGCTCTTGTCCCGTGTATCGGACGCCCCCTTCTCCCTGTCCTGGCGCTTGTCCCGTGTATCGGGCGCCCCCTTCTCCCTGTCCTGGCTCTTGTCCCGTGTATCGGACGCCCCCTTCTCCCTGTCCTGGCTCTTGTCCCGTGTATCGGGCGCCCCCTTCTCCCTGTCCTGGCTCTTGTCCCGTGTATCGGGCGCCCCCTTCTCCCTGTCCTGGCTCTTGTCCCGTGTATCGGGTGCCCCCTTCTCCCTGTCCTGGCGCTTGTCCCGTGTATCGGGCGCCCCCTTCTCCCTGTCCTGGCGCTTGTCCCGTGTATCGGGCGCCCCCTTCTCCCTGTCCTGGCGCTTGTCCCGTGTATCGGGTTCCCCATTCTCCCTGTCCTGGCGCTTGTCCCGTGTATCGGGCGCCCCCTTCTCCCTGTCCTGGCTCTTGTCCCGTGTATCGGGCGCCCCCTTCTCCCTGTCCTGGCTCTTGTCCCGTGTATCGGGTTCCCCCTTCTCCCTGTCCTGGCGCTTGTCCCGTGTATCGGGCGCCCCCTTCTGCCTGTCCTGACGCTTGTCCCGTGTATCGGACGCCCCCTTCTCCCTGTCCTGGCTCTTGTCCCGTGTATCGGACGCCCCCTTCTCCCTGTCCTGGCTCTTGTCCCGTGTATCGGGCGCCCCCTTCTCCCCGTCCTGGCTGTTGTCCCGTGTATCGGGTTCCCCCTTCTCCTCGTCCTGGCTCTTGTCCCGTGTATCGGGCGCCCCCTTCTCCCTGTCCTGGCTCTTGTCCCGTGTATCGGACGCCCCCTTCTCCCTGTCCTGGCGCTTGTCCCGTGTATCGGGCGCCCCCTTCTCCCTGTCCTGGCTCTTGTCCCGTGTATCGGGCGCCCCCTTCTCCCTGTCCTGGCTCTTGTCTCGTGTATCGGGCGCCCCCTTCTCCCTGTCCTGGCTCTTGTCCCGTGTATCGGGCGCCCCCTTCTCCCTGTCCTGGCTCTTGTCTCGTGTATCGGGCGCCCCCTTCTCCCTGTCCCGGCTCTTGTCCCGTGTATCGGGCGCCCCCTTCTCCCTGTCCTGGCTCTTGTCCCGTGTATCGGGTGCCCCCTTCTCCCTGTCCCGGCGCTTGTCCCGTGTATCGGGCGCCCCCTTCTCCCTGTCCTGGCGCTTGTCCCGTGTATCGGGCGCCCCCTTCTCCCTGTCCTGGCGCTTGTCCCGTGTATCGGGTTCCCCATTCTCCCTGTCCTGGCGCTTGTCCCGTGTATCGGGCGCCCCCTTCTCCCTGTCCTGGCTCTTGTCCCGTGTATCGGGCGCCCCCTTCTCCCTGTCCTGGCGCTTGTCCCGTGTATCGGGCGCCCCCTTCCCCCCCCGTCCTGGCGCTTGTCCCGTGTATCGGGCGCCCCCTTCTCCCTGTCCTGGCGCTTGTCCCGTGTATCGGGCGCCCCCTTCTTCCCTTCCTGGCTCTTGTCCTGTGTATCGGGCGCCCCCTTCCCCCCGTCCTGGCTCTTGTCCCGTGTATCGGGCGCCCCCTTCCCCCCCGTCCTGGCGCTTGTCCCGTGTATCGAACGCCCCCTCCCCCCCCCGTCCTGGCGCTTGTCCCGTGTATCGGACGCCCCCTTCTCCCTGTCCTGGCTCTTGTCCCGTGTATCGGGCGCCCCCTTCTTCCCGTCCTGGCACTTGTCCCGTGTATCGGGCGCCCCCTTCTCCATGTCCTGGCGCTTGTCCCGTGTATCGGGCGCCCCCTTCTCCCTGTCCTGGCTCTTGTCCCCTGTATCGGGCGCCCCCTTCTCCCTGTCCTGGCTCTTGTCCCGTGTATCGGGCGCCCCCTTCTTCCCGTCCTGTCGCTTGTCCCGTGTATCGGGCGCCCCCTTCTTCCCGTCCTGGCGCTCGTCCCGTGTATCGGACTCCCCCCTTCTTCCCGTCCTGGCTCTTGTCCCCTGTATCGGGCGCCCCCTTCTTCCCGTCCTGGCGCTTGTCCCGTGTATCGGGCGCCCCCTTCTTCACGTCCTGGCGCTTGTCCCGTGTATCGGGCGCCCCCTTCTCCCTGTCCTGGCTCTTGTCCCGTGTATCGGGCGCCCCCTTCTCCCTGTCCTGGCTCTTGTCCCGTGTATCGGACGCCCCCTTCTCCCTGTCCTGGCTCTTGTCCCGTGTATCGGGCGCCCCCTTCTCCCTGTCCTGGCTCTTGTCCCGTGTATCGGGCGCCCCCTTCTCCCTGTCCTGGCTCTTGTCCCCTGTATCGGGCGCCCCCTTCTTCCCGTCCTGGCGCTCGTCCCGTGTATCGGACGCCCCCTTCTCCCCGTCCTGGTGCTTGTCCCGTGTATCGGATGCCCCCGCCTCCATCCTGGCGCTCATCCCGTGTATCGGACGCTCCCTCCCTCTCTACCCCCGCCCTTGCGCTTGTCCTGTGTATCGGATGCCCCCTCCCCCATCCTGGCGCATGTCCCGTGTATCGGACGCCCCCTTCTCCTCGTCCTGGCGCTTGTCCCCTTTGTAACATCCTTGTGTATATATTTTTCCTAAACACTGCCCTTTGGATTAAATATAACGTTTAATAGTTTGTGTTTCTTTTGTTCTGTAAACTGCAACCTGCAGCCACATCACGACTGGTGGTGGCCGCGAGTAGTACTTGGATTCTCGTGGAATTAGCGGTCATCGTATCGGAGGTGTATACAGTGAAGAGTAGAAGGGTGACAATGTTGTGAACTTTTGACTTTCAGGCTCCAGATCTCACACCTACCACTGCTTCTAATGTCAGACTACCATCATTATATGGACCTTCGTCTTGGCTGTCTCTTCCATAAATGTGACTTGCAGCTAATTAGCATGTAATTAGTTCTGCAGATTCTTATCAGGTCACTGCATTCTAACTGTTTTGCTCCTAAAAAATCTACTTTTACTTTTTTGTTATTTTGTTGGTATTTTGTAATCCACCTTTTGTCTTTTAACACAGCCTGAATCCTTCTTGCTCTCGATCAGATTCAAGCATGTCTCCACTGACATCTGATCCCAGGTCTCTTCTACATGTTCCCACAGTTGGCACATACTGGTCGCCTCACTTGGGTCTGTATACAGCTCTTTTTCCAATTCTACCACAAGCGTTGGATTGGGTTGAGGTCTGGGGGCTAATCAAGCACCTCTACTTCATGGTCATTGAACAATTTCTTCACCAATCTCGATGTATGCTTCGGGTGGTTGTCCTGTTGGAACACTGCGTTGTCCTTTTTCATTCCCATAGTTCTCGAGTGTACGAAGTAACTTGTAGGATAGTCACATATATAGCTCAGCATTGAGACCACAGTTGATCCTGGTCAAGTATCCCAACTCCTTTGGCTGTGAATTAACCCCATATCTTCAGGCTTCCTCCACTGAAGTTCCTTCAGTTTCTCGATCCATTACCCCTTTTTCTTTTGTTTCCTCCAGACCCATTTGGCCCCAGCAGAGCCTCGTCTATTGACTTGCGTCTCTTTGCTCCAAATCACCAGTTTCCAATCTTCTACTGTCTACTTTTCGTATTTTTTTGCAAACTCAAGCCGCTACTTATGACGATGAAGTGGAGGCTTCTTCACCTTTTTTGAGCTACCATTCCAGACTTGTGTAACGTGCGTCGCCCTGTGCTTGCATGGATGTCTCTGATCTCACTATTACGAAGCATACGAGGCACCTCCACTGCCGTGTTTGTCGTGCCAGAACTAATAGATATTGTGATGAGCTGACTTGTTACTCTTCCAATATTTGGCTGGACGTCTGTCACGCCAGGTGTGAGTGCAACACAGTCATGCCATGTGTGAGTGCAACACAGAGGGGAAAGGGAGCCCAGACACTAGGGAAAGGGGGAAGAGGTGACCTCCTAATCTGGACTAGCGTCACCCTGTCTCCCCCCTACATCCCTATACATCCTCCGCAGCTGTCACCGATCACGTGCCTCGCCCTACTATTCCTGGCGTAAGGCTATAACTGGGGGTGGGAGGAGATGAGCACTAGTCAACCTCCGCTAGCACTCTAAAGACAAAAGGGGAAGACAACACAGGGGAGCAGCAACTCAGCTTTAGCAGAACTCCAACAGGGCACACGGCCGCAAGACTCCAGAGAGGACGTGATGCTGCTTCAGCCAAGTTCCAAGTAGAAATGAGTATAACCGGCGACGCCCACCTAGACACACCAGGTATATATACACCTAGACTAAAGGGAGGTAGTCGCTGTGTCCATTACCAAACGTGGAGATCTGCAAACCACCGCAGGGCGACTGTCACCTTTGACACGCCCGTGACAGTACTCCCCCCCCACGAGTGGCCTCAGGACTGGGTTTGTCAGGAAAAGAGGGGTGAAAAGAGCGAACCAATCTGGGAGCGTTCACCTCTGACTCTGAAACCCACGTCCTCTCCTCCGGACCATAGCCTTTCCAGTGCAAGTATTGTAGAGAACGACGTTGGAGACTAGAATCTCCAATCCTCGAAATCTGGATCTCCAGATTACCATCAACCATTACTGGGGGCGATGGTAGAGGTGAGGGCTCAAGAGGTTCGACATACCTTTTGAGTAAGGACCTGTGGAACACATTGTGAACCTTAAGGGCCCGAGGAAGTTCAAGACGAAACGCTGCTGGGTTAATGACTGCAGTAATTTTGTAGGGACCAATAAACCTAGGTCCCAGCTTCCAAGAAGGAACTTTCAATCTTATATTCTTGGTAGACAACCACAGTCATTCACATTCAGGTCCGGACCTGGCAAGCGTTTTCTGTCAGCCATATGTTTATACCTGTCACCCATGGTCTTCAAATTACACAGAACCCCCCGCTACACCGAGGAGAGCGAAGAAGCAAACCGTTCCTCTTCAGGAACTCCTGAAGCTCCTCCCCCACTGAAGGTACCAAACTGTGGATAACCGTATGTACCGAAGAACGGTGACCTGCCAGTTGATTCTTGACGATTATTGATGGAAAATTCTGCCAGCGGTAAGTAGGATGCCCAATCCTCCTCATTTTCAGAGACGAAACACCTGAGGTATGTCTCCAAGTTCTGATTGACCTGCTTGGTCTGCCCATTCGACTGAGGGTGGAAGGCAGAGGAAAAGGACAGCTGCACCCCCAGTCGAGAACAGAATGCCTTCCAGAACTTGGAAACAAACTGGGTCCCCCGATCCGACACCACATCGCAGGGAACCCCTTGTGAAGCTTCACAATCTCATTTATGAACACCTGAGCAAGTGTCTTGGCATTGGGAAGTGCAGGTAATGCGACAAAGTGAACCATTTTACTGAACCTATCTACAACCACCAAAACCACCGTTTTGCCTGCAGAAACCGGTAGGTCAGTAATAAAATCCATGGACAAGTGTGTCCTTGGCCTGCTAGGGATAGGTAGCTGAAGAAGAGTACCAGATGGATGGGTATGCGAAACCTTAGAACGCGCGCAAATACTACAAGCAGCTACATGTTCAATTACATCCCGATGCAACCCCGGCCACCAAAAATGACGAGAGAGGAGGTCCGCGCTTGCCTTACCACCTGGATGCCCAGCCAGCACAGAGTTATGATGTTCCTTGATTACGGCGCAGATCAGGTGGTACAAATAACTTTCCTGAAGGGCAGTAGGCAGAGGCGTTCCCCTGAGCCTCCAGCACCTCACCCTCCAGTTCAGGAAAAAGCCGAAATAACTACCCCTTTCTGTAATATTTGGGCGAGGTTCTCATGGTCACCACCACCAGGGAAGCTCTGGGACAAAGCATCAGCCTTGACGTTTTTGACCCCTGGACGAAAAGTGACAACAAAATTGAACCTATTAAAAAAACTGGGACCATCTGGCTTGCCTAGGGTTGAGACGTTTAGCTGACTGGAGATATGACAGGTTCTTATGGTCAGTAATAACAGTAATAGGATGAACAGCCCCCTCCAACCAGTGTCGCCATTCCTCGAACGCCAATTTGATCGCCAAAAGTTCCCTATTACCCACGTCATAATTTCTCTCAGCTGAAGACAATTTTTTAGAAAAGAAGGTGCATGGACGCCATTTACCCGGGGATGGACCCTGAGACAACACAGCCCCAACCCCGATATCCGAAGCATCGATCTCCACAATAAAGGGTTGAGAGGCAACGGGTTGACTGAGAATAGGTGCAGTGGCAAAATGATTCTTTAGGGAAGAAAAAGCCTGGAGGGCGGCATCCGACCAGTTGGAAAAATCAGACCCCTTCTTAGTCATGTCAGTAAGGGTTTTCACTACAACAGAGTAATTTTGGATGAATTTCCTGTAAAAATTAGTAAAGCTCAGAAAACGATGTAGAGCCTTCAGATTCTCGGGACGTTCCCAGTCAAGGACTGCACGGATCTTCTCCGGATCCATCCGAAAACCTGAAGATGACAACAAGTACCCCAAAAACTGCACCTCCTGAACAGCAAAAACACATTTTTCTAGTTTGGCATAAAGTTTGTTATCCATTAATATCTGGAGCATCTGCTTAACATGCCCCCGATGTGTCTCAAAATCAGGTGAAGAAACCAAAATATCGTCCATATAGACCACCACAAACCTCCCCACCAAATGATGGAAAATATCATTTATGAAATGCTGGAATACCGCAGGTGCATTGGTCAAACCAAAAGGCATAACCAGACTCTAGAAATGTCCTTCCTGGGTATTGAACACTGTTTTCCGTTCGTCCCCTTCTGATTTTAACCAGATTGTAGGCTTCCCTTAAATCCAACTTGGAGAATACCTTAGCTCCAACAACCTGAACAAATCAGGAATCAGAGGAAGAGGGTATGGATCACGGATGGTAATTTGATTTAATTACCGGAAATCTAAACAGGGACGTAGACCGCCATCTTTTTTCTTCACAAAGAAGAACCCTGCCGCCACGGGCGAAGATGAGGGTCTGATATGTCCCTTCTCCAGACTTTCCGCAATGAAATCCTTCATGGCTTGTCTCTCAGGGCCAGAAAGATTACACAGTCTGGACTTCGGTAGTTTAGTCCGGGGGTCAGGTTAATAGGACAGTCATAAGCACGATGAGGAGGCAAATCCTGACACCCCCTCTCAGAAAAAACTTCCTCAAAACCAGACAGAAAAGCAGGTAATATTTCCATAGAAACAGCAGCAATGGAAACATCCAGACAGTTCTCATGGCAGTAATCTCCCCATTCAATAATCTCCCTGGTTTGCCAATCCACTAACGGATTATGTTTAACAAGCCAAGGGATACCCAAGACAATCGGAGTAGGAAGATTGTCCAGAACATTGCATGGGATGATTTCACAATGAACTGACCCCAACCTTAATTTTACATTATGTACAATCTGAGTAAATGCTTTCTGTGCAAGTGGTGCCGAGTCGATGGCAAAGATGAAAATAAGTTCAGCTAAAGCACAGCAAGCAAGACCATGAGTTTTCACAAACTCCGCATCAACCATGCTGACTCCGGCTCCACTGTCAACAAACACAGAAATTTTTTCGGTTTTGCTCTAGCACCACCTTTGCTGTCAGGACAAAGCGGGACCTGCAGTTTGGCCACAAATGCACCCCTTGTTTATCCAACTCCAGACTACCGAGAGTTAATCGAGTCTCCTTTTGTTTAGAAATAGAAGGACAGGTCCCAACAAAATGTCCCTTTTTCCCACAAAAAAAGCATACGCCTTTTTTCTTGTGACTCTCTGGGCAGATGTATGATGTAGAGACACCCCCTAACTGCATAGGTTCCTCCACCTCCCCCAATACTGGTTCACCCCCAGACCGCTCCCTTGGCAGAGGTACACAACCTCGACAAGAAGGTCCCAGAGAAGGAGGTCGCACCCGTCTATCCCGAAGGCGTCTATCAAGATGTATGGCCAATGACATGGCAGTTTCCAAGGGCTGAGGGGTATCCTATACTGCCAAGGCATCTTTCAACCTTTCAGTAAGACCCTCACAAAATTGACTTCTAAGGGCTGAGTCATTCCATTTGGAATCCGTTGCCCATCTACGGAATTCAGATCTGTACGTCTCCACTGACCGAATACCCTGCTGAAGGCGACGGAGCCTAGACTCAGCCAAGGCGACTTGGTCAGGGTCATCATAGATGAGGGCCAGAGCCCCGAAAGACCCCTCCACAGACTGGAGACAAACCGAGTCCTGTGGTAACGAAAACGCCCAAGACTGAGGATATTCCTGCAGTAGAGAGATCACAATACCAACCCGCTGCTCCTCATTACCGAAGGAGTAGGGATGAAGTTTGAAGTACAATTTGCATGCCTCCTTAAACACAAAAAACCTGTCCCTACCTCCTGAAAACCTGTCCGGGAGGGCAACCTTGGGTTCAGACTGGACAGGCCTACCTGCAGAGACCCCCACATTGGTGGCCTGTAACCGTTGATGCTGCTGCTGAACCTCACAGCGGAGCTCATTCACCTCCAGAGATACAGCAGAACTGCTCTGCGAGCTCTGCAACTGAACCCATACCAAAGGGAGAAAGGGGAAAAAATGTGCTTGCCCAAAAACACACAAAGAAAAAAAATGTCAATCTTGTGTTGTTTTTTTTTTTCTATTTTTTTTTTGTCCAAAATATGCTCGGCCGGTTATAATGTCACGCCAGGTGTGAGTGCAACACAGAGGGGAAAGGGAACCCAGACACTAGGGAAAAGGGGGAAGATGTGACCTCCTAATCTGGACTAGCGTCACCCTGTCTCCCCCTAGCATCCCTATACAGCCTCCGCAGCTGTCGCCGATCACGTGCCTCGCACTACTATCCCTGGCGTAAGGCTAAAGCTGGGGGTGGAAGGAGATGAGCACTAGTCAACCTCCGCTAGCACTCTAAAGACAAAAGGGGAAGACAACACAGGGGAGCAACAACTCAGCTTTAGCAGAACTCCAACAGGGCACACGGCCGCAAGACTCCAGAGAGGACGTGATGCTGCTTCAGCCAAGTTCCAAGTAGAAATGAGTATAACTGGCGACGCCCACCTGGAGAGATCAGGTATATATACGCCCAGGGCAGAGGGAGGTAGTCGCTGGGTCATAAGCACAGCCTCCTATGTAGGCCGCTGTCTGGTAATGCCAAACGTGGAGATCTGCAAACCACCGCAGTACGTCTGTCACCTCTGACACACCCGTGACAACGTCCACCTCTTGGCTTCTGAATGGAGGGACGGACTTCATTTTGTATTCTTCTAGCTGTCATGGCGCTCACATGATGCAGTTTGGCAGTTTTCTTGGCTGAGAGACCGCTATCGATGAGCTGGATGATGCTGTTTTTCCTTTCTTGGGAAATCTTCATGGTGGCTCCTCGATTCAAACCAGTGACCTATCACTTGGGAATCAACCTAATAACACACTGAGCTATTAGGGAAAGTGAGAATAGGTTGTAATTTGTAGCAGGGCCGGACACTGACAGCTTGGTGCCCCTGTGCAAGAAATGTGTATGGGCCCCCCTCCTTTTATTGCGACAAAGCTACAGATATATATACACACAGACACACACAGACACACACAAACACACACGTGCATCTCACTAAATTAGAATATCATCAAAAAGTAAATTTATTTCAGTTCTTCAATACAAAAAGTGAAGCTCCTATATTATATAGAGTCATTACACACAGAGGGATCTATTATATAGAGTCATTACACACAGAGGGATCTATTATATAGAGTCATTACACACAGAGGGATCTATTATATAGAGTCATTACACAGAGGGATCTATTATATAGAGTCGTTACACACAGAGGGATCTATTATATAGAGTCGTTACACACAGCGATCTATTATATAGAGTCGTTACACACAGAGGGATCTATTATATAGAGTCGTTACACACAGAGGGATCTATTATATAGAGTCGTTACACACAGTGATCTATTATATAGAGTCGTTACACACAGAGGGATCTATTATATATGACTCGCCCCCTGGGCCGTGGGGCACTCGAGACCGGACTTCAGGGCAATGCTGGGAGTAGTAGTGGCGACCCGGTCCCGTGGCTCAGGGTGGTCAGACCAGTGGTAGCCTATGATGTGTTTTAGGTAATGTCCGACTACGCCACCCGTGGATTGCGGTCAGGGAGGACCGCCGCTGCAAGGCAGACCGCTGAGGCTGGTGTTGGGGATGCAGCAGGAAATAGTACAACTCCCCACGGGAGGAGTGTAGCCTCAGGGCAGTGTGAGAGGATGCTGGGGGTGATGGTGCAGGCGCAGCAGTAACCACTCAGAGTCCAATAATGCAGTCCAGGGTCTTTTACTGCAGATCTTATCACTGACCCAACAGGAGTACAGGGTAGGAATGGACCTGGGTGTCTGAGGGCATTCGGGCGAGCTCCGCTGGTCAGGGTGAGTGGGTAGGCCTACCGTTCTCTTTCTGCCCTTGCTGACTATCTCCCCCTTTAGTGGTATGATAGCCCACGTCCCTGAGCTTGCCGTGTACTACGCCTGTATGGCTTGCGACTCGGGCCTTAGGTACCTGTAGCTTCTCCGTGCTGTACCGGTCCCTCTGTGTGGCGGAGCCTCCAGGCTTCTTGGCCAAGGGACCTAAAATCCCTCGCAGGTAGATGATCTGCTGCAGAACTTGCAATCCTGACAGCCTCGGACCCCAGTGTCCGGTATGTAGTTTCTCTCTCTGCCATGACCGGCTCTCGTCGCCTCTGTCCCTGGCTTGGTGTTCCTCCTATGCATCTTGGACTCCTCGGCTGCGCTGACCTGTCCCTCTGCTTCTGGGAACCCTTCTGGATACTTAAGAAGCGGGTCCTGGTCTCTCTAACCCTGCCCTCAGTACCAGTTTTTATAGGGGCAGCCTGCTTCGCCTACTAGCCTGGGACAGGAGGTGCGGCATGCAAATGGTCCATGACCAGAGAACCTCCCTCCTGCTCTCAGACACAGCCTTACAAGTTTGTGGCATCCAGGCCTGAGGTGACACATTCCCCCCTAGGAAAGCTTAGTACTCCGGGACTAAACAAGAAACACGATACAGGGTAGAAATGATAGCATAAACATAACAGAGAAGAAAACAACAAACAACACCACATATTGAGTTCTTTAGGTCATAGTATGGCCTGTGACCGAGTGTCCATATCACCAACACAAGAAGAGGGTCACAGTATGGCCTGTGACCGGGTGTCCATTTCACCAACACAACGGGAGCCTTAACCAGGTGGGGGTCTGTCCTTGCCCCGAGTCCTTGACAGTCTTTATTCTTTCCTTTGGTTAGGCTCCAAACATATTTACAAGGAAGTCCTGGTTACTCAAAGTTCATAACCTTTTAGTCCATTTGTCACTATGAAAAACTGGAAAACAGTATTAATAACCAGGGCACAAACATAACACATTAAATATATACATTATACATTTAGATCTTCCAACGAGCTGGCATTTGACCCCTAGTGCTCCTGGTTGACCTCCTTAACCCACTGTCTGGTGGTGGACCAACCTGGCTTTCCCCACCATCATTGAGGGTACAGCTACTAGCTGGTTGTACAGGCAGGGCAGGCAGCTGTCTGCGGGTACTTTGGCTCACCGCAGGCATGGCAGGCTCACTGTCAGCAGAGGGTTGACTCTCCTGGGCCGCTGGCGTGGGTTCTTCCGCCTCTGGGGCCGCTTGCTCTTCTTGTTCTTCCTGTCCTCCTGTAGGCTCCTGCTGGGTAGGCTGAAGGAAGTGTAGGACGGGTACCACTATTGCGCCATTTATCTGAGTCCAGGTCCGGGGGAACTCTCCGAGAACTGTGCTGATCATCTCTTCCTTGTCCTCTGCGGGTTCAAGGTCATCTTGATCTTCACTTGGACTCTGTAGTTGCTCGGGGCACCATTTTAGGTGGTCTCTGGAGATGGTGCTAGTGGTTTCTCCTCCATCCTTGGTAATCACACATACCTTCGGGTTGTCGTGATCGGACTGCAGTACTGTGTACGGGTCTCTCTCCCACTGGTCATCCAGCTTGTGAAGCCTTCTCTTCCGCTTCAGGACCTGCTCACCAGGTTCCAGGGGACCAGCAGGGGCGTGTTGGTTGAAGAGCCTCTCTTGCTTTTCTCTCGCTTGAGCCAGACTCCTCTCCACACTCTCTTGTACCTTCTTGTACTGTAGCCGCCGTTCCGTATCCCAGTCTGCGTCTGGGGAGGTGTCCTCAGGTGTCAGGACTCCCATCTCCAGGTCTGTCGGCAGCTTACCTAGTCTTGCTCGCATCAGGTAAGCCGGGGTGCAATTTGTAGCATTCACCGGGATATGGTTGTACAAGTCAATCAGGTCTGGCAGCTTCTCCGGCCACAGGCTGCGTTCTTCCAGAGGTAACGTCTTGAGGAGATCGATGACGATATTGTTCATTTTCTCACACAGCCCGTTGGTTTGCGGGTGGTAAGGCGTTGTCCGAATCTTCCTACAGCCGTAGAGGTTGCAGAACTCCTGGAATACTTCAGCCTCAAACGCTGGACCTTGATCTGTCAAGACCTGTTCCGGATACCCACGTGGACGGCAGAAGTGTTGCTGGAAGGCTCTGGCCGCTGTTTGGGCTGTCAGGTCTTTAACAGGAACCACTACCAGGAAACGGGAGTAATGGTCCACAATTGTCAGGGCATAGACGTAGCCCGACCGGCTTGGAGCCAATTTCACATGGTCCAGAGCTACCAGCTCAAGAGGCTGCCTGGTGACGATGGGCCTCAAGGGTGTCTGCTGGCTGGTACGGTCCTTCCTTCTGAGGTGGCATGGGCCGCAGTCCCTGCTCCACTTCTCGATGGCCCTTCTCATGCCGACCCAGTAGAACCGCTCTCTCAGTAGGAACTCCAGTTTCTTCCACCTGAAGTGTTCCGCTCTGTCATGGTAGGCCTCCAGGACCATTGCTGCATCTCGCCTTGGGACCACTATCTGCCAGGTTAGCTCGTGCGTCCGGTGGTTGACAAGTCTTCTGCACAGCTTACCCTCGTAGAGGAATAGCCTACTTTTCTCCTTCCATATCTGCTTGGCTTCCTCTGGAGCGTCCGGGCCAGGGCTAGCGTCTTCCTGGGTTAACATGTCTTTCACCAGGCGTATTGCAGGGTCGCTATCTTGCGTTTAAGCCCAGCTGTGGTGGGGTAAGGGATTGAACATGACGGTGGTTAAGTCCTTGTCTCTTACCCGGTGAGAAAGCTGAGTGGCCCCATACCGGTGGAAAGCAGGGAGCTCTATTTCCTCCAGTTCTTCCGAGTCGTCTTCTCCTTCAGGTAGGTGGGGCATTCTTGATAGGGCATCTGCGTTGGCGTTGGTTCTGCCTGACCGGTATTTGATTGTGAAGTCATAATTGGATAGCCGGGCCATCCACCGCTGTTCTAGGGCACCTAATCTTGCATTGTCCAGATGTGTCAACGGGTTGTTGTCCGTGTACACGGTGAACTTTGCGGAGACCAGGTAATGCTTAAACCGTTCTGTGACGGCCCACACCACTGCCAAGAATTCTAGCTTGAAGGAGCTGTAGTTCTCCGGGTTTCTTTCAGTGGGCCTCAGCTTCCGGCTGGCATACGCGATCACCCTTTCTCTACCCTGTTGGTTCTGTGACAGTACGGCTCCCAGCCCCACATTACTGGCATCTGTGTGGAGGATAAAAGGCTGGCCATAATCGGGGTAGGCCAGGATCTCATCCCCCGTGAGGGCCATCTTCAACTGGCGGAAGGACTCCTCTTCCGGCTTGTCCCACTTGAAGGGTGGCTTGTGACTTCTGGATTTAGATTGCCCTATCAGGAGGTCCTGCATAGGGGCTGCCATCTTAGTGAACCCGGGGATGAACCTTTGGTAGTAGCCTACCAACCCGAGGAATTGCCTCACTTCCTTGATGTTAGAGGGGCTTGGCCAGCTCTTGATGGCTGTAACTTTGTCGGGGTCGGGGGCTACTCCCTCTGCACTCACCACGTGTCCTAGGTATTGGACCTTCGGTTTTAACAGGTGGCACTTTGAAGGCTTCACTTTCAGGCCGTAGCCAGCCAGGGCTTCGAACACCTCAGTCAGTCAGGTGCTTTAGATGGTCCTCGTAAGTCTTCGAATAGACGATCACGTCGTCCAGGTAAAGGAGGACCGTCTCGAAGTTTCGGTGCCCTAGACAGCATTCCATCAGCCTCTGGAAGGTCCCTGGTGCATTGCAGAGCCCGAAGGGCATACAGTTGAACTCGCTCAGTCCCATCGGGGTGGTGAAGGCGGTCTTCTCCTTGTCAGCCTCTGCCACAGGAACCTGCCAGTACCCGCTAGTAAGGTCCAAAGTAGAGAAGAAATTAGCTGATTTTAGAGCTGCTAAAGACTCCTCTATCCTAGGTAACGGGTACGCATCTTTATGGGTGATACGATTGATTTGTCTATAGTCCACGCACATTCTCATGGTACCGTCTTTCTTTTTCACCAAAACTAAGGGAGCTGCCCAGGGGCTACAGCTATTTCTAATGACCCCAGCTTCTTTCATTTCTCTCAGCATACCCTTGGCGTTCTGATAATGTGCAGGGGGTACAGGCCTGTGTCTCTCTTTTATTGGTGGGTGGCTCCCCGTGGGGATATGGTGTTCTATCCCTTTTACTCTGCCGAAGTCTAGCGGGTGCTTACTAAAGATTCTTTCGTACCTGAACCACCCGGTAGACTCCTTGTTTTTGGTGCAGGGGAGTGGAGTCAGCACCCACATGGAGTTTCTGGCACCAGTCCTCCTTTTGTTTCTGGGAGCCATTACCCTCCGCCTGAGGAGATGGAGGCAACGGTTCCACGGCCCTGATAACATTGTGTTGGATGGCAAACAATTTGGCAAGTGTAGCGTACCTGGGTAAGTGTACCTCCCTCTCCCCAATGTTGAGAATGTGAACGGGCACCCTCCCATGACGGACATCAACCACCCCCAGAGGGATCTATTATATAGAGTCATTACACACAGAGGGATCTATTATATAGAGTCATTACACACAGAGTGATCTATTATATAGAGTCATTACACACAGAGGGATCTATTATATGGAGTCATTACACAGAGGGATCTATTATATAGAGTCATTACACACAGAGGGATCTATTATATAGAGTCATTACACACAGAGGGATATATTATATAGAGTCATTACACACAGAGGGATCTATTATATGGAGTCATTACACACAGAGGGATCTATTATATGGAGTCATTACACACAGAGGGATCTATTATATAGAGTCATTACACACAGAGGGATCTATTATATAGAGTCATTACACACAGAGGGATCTATTATATAGAGTCATTACACACAGAGGGATCTATTATATAGAGTCATTACACAGAGGGATCTATTATATAGAGTCATTACACACAGAGGGATCTATTATATAGAGTCATTACACACAGAGGGATCTTGTAAAGGGGCCGGGTGGTGGAACCTCGAGGGGCAGATGTTATACTGGGGACGACCTTGTAATACAGCAGGTAACTGGGACTGACCGGAGTAGCGGGTGGACACAGCTGGTAGGTAGCAGTCTCTGGGTGAGTAGGCGGGCGGTCACGGCAAGTGACGGCTGAGCGGGTAATAGTCTCTTGGCTGGTAGGCAGGCGGTCACGGCAAGTGACGGCTGAGCGGGTAAGAGTCTCTTGGCTGGCAGTCAGGTGGTCACAGCAAATGACGGTGGAGCCTCCAGGTAGGCTAGCAGGCGGGTAGCAGGTGAGCGGTTCCAGGTGAGCGGGCTAGCGGGTACGGCAAGTAGCAGGCAGGTAACGGGCAGGTGCTTCCTGTACCGCAGGTGGACTTGCCCATAGACAGACTGGCAGATGCAGGAGACAGACTGTCGGGCTGAAGGGAAGACAAGCAGGCAGACCGGACTGGACGTCAGGCTGGCAAAGGGACCTGAGGGCTGAAGCAGAGGTGAGTATGCTTTGCAACAACTTTGCTCTGGCACCTCCATTTTGGAGGAGGTGCCTTATATATGGGAAGTCCTCCGGCTTTTGGCCGGGGACTCCTTAGGACGACGCGCGCGGTCCCTTTAAGAGAGGGGGAGCGCGCGCGCGCCCTAAGCACAGTGCCCGGGGAGGAACGCGCGGCGGCAGCAGCGAGGGAAGAAGCGCTGGAGGACGCCGCGCGCTGAACAGGAAGGTGAGAGGGACGGCGTCTCTGCCTAGCAGGAGGCAGAGACACCGATGCTACAGTACCCCCCCCCCCCTTTAGGCCCCCCCTTTTTAAGCCAGAGAGAAATTTCTCAAGGAGAAGCGGAGCGTTGATGTTCTCCCTGGGTTCCCAAGTTCTTTCCTCAGGACCAAACCCCTTCCAATCCACCAGAAAAAAGGTTCTCCCTCTTACCCTCTTGGTGGCCAGGATACTCTCAACTTCAAAGACGTCCTCAGCAGAAACCGGAGTAGGAGGAGTACCTGGATTGTCGGAAAAAGTGTTAAGGACAACGGGTTTGAGGAGGGATGCGTGGAAGGAGTTGGGAATGCGTAGGGTGGCCGGGAGTTTTAATTTGTAAGCCACTGGGTTAATTTGCCTGAGGACTTCGAAGGGTCCGATGAATCGAGGGCCCAACTTGTAGGAGGGTACTTTGAGCCGCACATGTTTGGAAGAGAGCCAAACCTTGTCTCCCGGACGAAATTGAGGTGGATCCAGACGTCTCTTATCAGCATATCTTTTCATCCGCTCGGAGGACAGAAGAAGAGCTGACCTGGTACTCTCCCAAATAGTAGAAAATTCGCTAACAAGAGACTACGCGGCAGGGTTGTCCACAGAAACGGAGACAGGAACTGGAATCCGGGGATATTGGCCACTGACTATAAAGAACGGGGATTTGGAAGAGGATTCGCTCTCATGGTTATTATAAGAGAATTCAGCCCATGGTAGGAGATCCACCCAATCCGAATGGTGGGCATTAACTAAGTGCCGGAGGTAGCTGGTCAGGATCTGATTGATCCGCTCCACTTGACCATTGGACTGTGGGTGGTAAGCGGAGGAGAAATCCAGGGTGACGTCTAGCAGCTTACATGTGGCTCTCCAGAAGCGAGAGGTGAACTGAACCCCACGATCCAACACAATGTGGAGGGGTAGGCCATGGAGACGGAAGATGTGGCGAATAAAGTCTTTAGCCAGCTCGGGTGCAGATGGGAGACCAGGCAGGGGAATGAAGTGGGCCATTTTAGAAAAGCGGTCAGCGACCACCCAAATAACTGTACAACCGGCATAAACCGGAAGATCGGTGATAAAGTCCATAGCAATGTGCTGCCATGGAGCAGCAGGTACGGGAAGGGGCTGGAGATGGCCAGCTGGTAAATGTCTGGGAATTTTGTGACGGGCACAGGATGAACAGGCCGCGACGAAGTCCACGACGTCCTTTCGCTGGGTAGGCCACCAGTAATGCAGGGAAATGAGCTGGAAGGTCTTCTTTTGGCCAGCATGGCCAGCTAGTTTAGAGGAATGTCCCCAGCGAAGAACCCTCTCCCGATCTGGTACTGCTGCAAAAGTCTTACCGGGTGGAAGACGAGTCAGATCCAAGGGGGCCACATTCATCACCTTGGAGGAGTCAATGATGTGCGTAGGCTCCTCCTCTAGATCGGAGAACCGGAAGGACCGGGACAAGGCATCAGCTTTGACGTTCTTGTCCGCCGGGCGGAAATGAAGAATGAAGTTGAAGCGAGCAAAAAACAACGACCACCGGGCCTGACAAGGATTGAGTCTCTGGGCATTTTGGAGATATGTCAGGTTTTTGTGATCCGTGTAGATGATTACCGGGTAAAGAGCCCCTTCAAGCAGATAGCGCCACTCCCCCAGTGCCAATTTGGCGGCTAGTAATTCGCAGTCTCCTATGGAGTAGTTGCGCTCAGACAAGGAGAAGATTTTGGAGAAGAAGCCGCAGGTTACCATTCTCCCGGTAGAGGATTTTTGGGTGAGTACCGCTCCGGCTCCGGAGGAGGAGGCATCAACCTCCAGGTAGAATTGTTTATTACAGTCCGGACGGTGCAGAACGGGGGCAGAGGCGAAGGCTCTCTTTTAGGAAAGGAAGGCCTCCTCGGCTTCAGGCGACCATACCTTGGGATTGGCCCCCTTACGGGTAAGCGCAGATATGGGAGCAGTCCGGGACGAGAAATGTGGGATGAAAAGACGATAATTGGCGAAGCCCAGGAATCGCTGTATCGCCTTCAGACCTTCTGGACGGGGCCATTTTAGAACGGAAGACAGCTTCTCGGGATCCATTTGCAGGCCTGTCTGGGAGATAACATAGCCCAAGAATGGAAGGGAGGTCTGGTCGAAGAGACACTTCTCGTATTTGGCATAGAGGTGGTTCTGCCGAAGCCTAAGCAGGACCTGGCGAACATACCTCCGGTGTGTGGGGAGATCCGGAGAGAAGACCAAGATATCGTCCAAGTATACCACTACGCAGGAGTACAGGAGGTCACGGAAGATGTCGTTGACCAGCTCTTGAAAGACAGCGGGGGCGTTACAGAGACCAAAGGGCATCACAAGGTACTCATAGTGACCGTCCCGGGTATTGAATGCTGTCTTCCACTCGTCTCCTTGACGGATACGGACCAGGTTGTAGGCTCCTCGTAGATCCAGCTTGGAGAAGATCCTGGCGCCCTTGAGACGGTCAAACAATTCGGAGATGAGCGGCAGGGGGTATTTGTTTTTTACAGTGATTAGATTGAGTCCTCTGTAATCTATACAGGGACGTAGCGAGCCGTCTTTCTTTTTGACAAAGAAGAATCCGGCTCCAGCCGGGGAGGTAGATTTTCGGATAAATCCCCTAGCCAGATTTTCCTCAATGTATTCAGACATGGCCCGGGTTTCGGCCGCAGACAATGATACGCCCACCGGGAGGAGTGGCGCCAGGTCGATCGGGCAGTCATATGGCCTATGGGGTGGCAACGTCTCTGCTTCCTTTTTACCGAAGACGTCCGCATAGGGCCAGTATGGAGCCGGGAGACTGGGCAGATTAGCTGGAGTAGGTGGAGGACGAGCTGGGCGGACCGGAACCAGGCAAGTCTTATGGCAGTCTGGACCCCACCGGAGTACTTCACCGGATCGCCAGTTCAATACGGGTTCATGTGTCTGGAGCCAAGGTAGCCCTAGCAACAGGGAGTGAGAGAGTCCAGATAGCACGTGGAAGGAGATCTTCTCTGAGTGCAGCATTCCCACCTGCAGAGTTATGGGTTCAGTGACGAGCAGGATGGGTAGTGGAAGGAGTCTACCATCCACGGAGGCAACTGACAAAGGTTCAGTGAGAGGCTTGGTGGGAATACGGTATCTCTCTACCAAGGACTGGGAGATGAGATTCCCAGCAGCTCCAGAGTTTAGGTGTGCGATTTCAAAGTGCCGATCCTCTCCCCAGGAGAGAGAGACAGACAAAGTCAGGGAGGGAGAGGACTTACTTTTGTCTAGGACGACCTCTCCGAGTGATCCTAGACACCGGCGTTTCCCGGCCTCTCTGGGCAGGAACGGATTAGGTGCTCCTTGCTGCCACAATAGAAACAGCTCCCCTCGGCCTGGCGTGACTCCTGGCGGGATTTGACCAACTTGGTCTGGTCGACCTGCATGGGCTCGGGTGAGTGCGCCTGGGGAGTGACTGGAGAAGAGACAGGTCTCTGGAAGTTAGGAGCAAGGCGGGGAAACCTTCTCTCACGTGTGGTTTCCTTGGTACGTTCCTGGAACCGGATGTCAATCCGGGTAGCTAGTGACACCAGGTCGTCCAAGGTGGTAGGGATGTCCCGACCGGCAAGTTCATGTTTAATCCGTCCGGAAAGTCCCTCCCAGAAGACGGACAGCAGGGCCTCGTTATCCCAGGCAAGCTCAGAAGCGAGGGTACGGAACCGTATGGCATATTGGCCTACGGTGAGACTCCCTTGGCGGAGACGTAGCAGAGAGGAGGCTGACGAGGTCTTTCGTCCCGGTTCATCGAAGACTTTCCGGAAAGCCGTGAGGAAAGCTGACAAGTTGGATACCAGGGGATTCCCTCTCTCCCACAAGGGATTTAGCCAAGCCAGTGCCTCCCCAGTCAGATGGGACATGATGAAAGCCACATTGGCCCGGTCGGTGGTAAAGTGATGTGCCAAGAGTTCAAAGTGCAGGGTGCACTGGTTAATGAAGCCTCGAGCCAAGGCGGGATCTCCACCAAAACGAGGCGGTGCAGAGAGTCGAGGACCTGGACCGGGTACCATGGCATTGGTGGGTAGCGGCGTTGCCGGGGCGTGAGTCGTACGACTGGAGGCAGGTCCAGGTGGAGCAGTCAGTGTGTCCGGGCAGGAGTTGACATTACGCAGGTGGTTCAGGATGGATTCCTGTTGGGATCTCTGACGGGAGACTTCGTGGAACAGGTCAGAGAGCGAGGGAGCTTGGGCGCCACCGGATTCCATGGCCCGAGCAAACTGTAACGGGGCCGGGTGGTGGAACCTCTGTGCCCAGGAACAAGGCGGAACCTCGAGGGGCAGATGTTATACTGGGGACGACCTTGTAATAGAGCAGGTGGCTCCTACGGGACAGGTAACTGGGACTGACCGGAGTAGCGGGTGGACACAGCTGGTAGATAGCGGTCTCTGGGTGAGTAGGCGGGCGGTCACGGCAATTGACGGCTGAGCGGGTAATAGTCTCTTGGCTGGCAGGTAGGCGGACACAGCAAGTGACGGCTGAGCGGGTAATAGTCTCTTGGCTGGCAAGCAGGCGGTCACGGCAAGTGATGGCTGAGCGGGTAATAGTCTCTTGGCTGGCAGGCAAGTGGTCACGGCAAATGACGGTGGAGCCTCCAGGTAGGCTAGCAGGCGGGTAGCAGGTGAGCGCTCCCAGGTGAGGGGGCTAGTGGGTACGGCAGGTAGCAGGCAGGTAATGGGCAGGTGCTTCCTGTACCGCAAGTGGACTTGCCCATAGACAGACTGGCGGATGCAGGAGACAGACTGTCGGGCTGAAGGGAAGACAAGCAGGCAGACAGGACTGGATGTCAGGCTGGCAAAGGGACCTGAGGGCTGAAGCAGAGGTGAGTATGCTTTGCAACAACTTTGCTCAGGCACCTCCATTTTGGAGGAGGTGCCTTATATATGGGAAATGCTCCGGCTATTGGCCGGGGACTCCTTAGGACGGCGCGCGCGGTCCCTTTAAGAGAGGGGGAGCGCGCGCGCCCTAAGCACAGTGCCCGGGGAGGAGCGCGCGCCGGCCGCAGCGAGGGAAGAAGCGCTGGAGGACGCCGCACGCTGAACAGGAAGGTGAGAGGGACGGCGTCTCTGCCTAGCAGGAGGCAGAGACGCCGATGCTACAGATCTATTATTTAGAGTCATTACACACAGAGGGATCTATTATATAGAGTCATTACACACAGAGGGATCTATTATAGAGTCATTACACACAGAGGGATCTATTATATAGAGCCATTACACACAGAGGGATCTATTATATAGAGCCATTACACACAGAGGGATCTATTATATAGAGCCATTACACACAGAGGGATCTATTATATAGAGCCACTACACACAGAGGGATCTATTATATAGAGCCATTACACACAGAGGGATCTATTATATAGAGCCATTACACACAGAGGGATCTATTATATAGAGCCATTACACACAGAGGGATCTATTATATAGAGCCATTACACACACAGAAGGATCTATTATATAGAGTCATTACACACAGAGGGATCTATTACATAGAGTCATTACACACAGAGGGATCTATTATATAGTCATTACACACAGGGATCTATTATATAGAGTCATTACACACAGAGCGATCTATTATATAGAGTCATTACGCACAGAGCGATCTATTATATAGAGTCATTACGCACAGAGGGATCTATTATATAGAGTCATTACGCACAGAGGGATCTATTATATAGAGTCATTACACACAGAGATCTATTATATAGCGTCATTACACACAGAGGGATCTATTATATAGAGTCATTACACACAGAGGGATCTATTATATAGAGTCATTACACACAGAGTGATCTATTATATAGAGTCATTACACACAGAGGGATCTATTATATAGCATCATTACACACAGAGGGATCTATTATATAGAGTCATTACTGTAGCGTCGGCGTCCCTGCCTCCTGCTAGGCAGGGACGCTGTTCCCCTCACCTCTCCGCTCCGTGTCCGGCGTCCTCCTCCCGCTCTGCTGGCAGCGCGCGCTGCTTACCGGCCACTGTGCTTAAAGGGGCCGCGCGCGCCGTCCTAAGGAGTCCCCGGCCAATGGCCGGAGGACCTCACCATATATAAGGCACCTCCTCCAAAATGGAGGTGCCCGAGCAATGTTGTTGCATAGTCTATCACTCTGCTTCAGCCCTCAGGTCCCGTTACCAGTTACCTGCCAGTTACCTGCCAGATTCCTGCTTGATACCTGCCTGATACTTGTCTATGTACTTGCATTGATGCGGTCCGACAGTCTGCCTACCAGCCCTGCCAGTCTGTCTATGGATCTGATTGCCCGCTCACCTGGGAGCGCTCATCTGCTACCTGCCTGCTAGCCTACCTGGAGGCTCTGCCGTCACGTGCTGTGACCACCTGCCTGCCCAGAGACTCTTACCCGCTCACCTGGGAGCGTCCGTCTGCTACCTGCCTGCTAGCCTACCTGGAGGCTCTGCCGTCACCTGCTGTGACCACCTGCCTGTCCAGAGACTCTTGCCCGCTCACCTGGGAGCGTCCGCCTGCTACCTGCCTGCTAGCCTACCTGGAGGCTCTGACGTCACTTGCTGTGACCACCTGCTATTCCAGAGACTCTCGCTTGCTCACCTGGGAGCGTCCACCTGCTACCCGCCTGCTAGCCTATCTGGAGGCTTCGCCGTCACTTGCCGTGACCACCCGCCTGTCAAGAGACTGTTCCCGTCACTTGCCGTGACCTCCTGCCCCCCTACCCAGAGACTGTCCCCGTCACTTGCCGTGACCTCCTGCCCTTCAACCCAGAGACTGTCCCCGTCACTTGCCGTGACCTCCTGCCCTTCTACCCAGAGACTGTCCCCGTCACTTGGCGTGACTACCTGCCCGCCTACCCTGGGAGCCACCCGCTTCCTTACAAGGACTGCCCCTTTGTATCGTAGCTCAGAGGTTCCACCTCCCAGACCCGTTACAGTTTGCTCGGGCCATGGAACCCGGTGGCACCTAAGCTCCCTCGCTCTCGGACCTATGTCATGAACTGTCCCGTCAGAGGTCCCAACAGGAGTCCATCCTGAGTCATCTGTGGAATGTCAACTCTCGCCTGGACACTCTGACTGCTCCACCAGCAACCACCGCTAGTGTCATGACTCGCAGCCCGGCAGCGCCGCTGCCCACCAATACCATGGCATTCTGCACCGGACCCCGGCTTTCTGCACCTCCTCGCTTCGGAGGCGACCCCGCTCAAGCTCGGGGCTTCATAAACCACGTGACGGCGGAGCCTCCAGGTAGGCAAGCAGGCAGGTAGCGGAGAAGCGCTCCCAGGTGAGCGGGCAAGAGTCTGGAATAGCTGGTGGTCACAGCACGTGACAGCGGAGCCTCCGGGCTGGCAAGCAGGCAGCTAGCGGAGAAGCGCTCCCAGGTGAGCGGGCAAGAGTCTGAAATAGCTGGTGGTCACAGCACGTGACAGCCGAGCCTCCGGGCAGGCAAGCAGGCAGGTAGCGGAGAAGCGCTCCCAGGTGAGCGGGCAAGCTGGTCCATAGACAGACTGACAGGAGTTGTAAGGCAGACCGTCGGACCTCAGGCAAGCAGGCAGGTAGCTGATGTGCGCTCCCAGGTGAGCGGGCAAGTTGGTCCTTAGACAGACTGACCGGAGTTGTAAGGCAGACCGTCGGACCTCAGGCAGGCAGGCAGGTAACAGGAAATCAGGCAGGATTAGGACAGCAACTAAATAGACCCTATAGGGGTAAAGTTGGCATATCCGGGGAAAGGTATATCCCAGATTTGCCAATCTAAGCCAACTCATGAAATACATGAATATATAGGAGAACAACGAGTTAATTGGCATAAAAAATATATAAATCTTTATTCCATCAAATTTAAAAGCGTACATAGTAGAGAGAAAAATGACATAATGCGGATAGTGTAGAGACACTCATTAGATTATCAGTGTGGCAAGATATGTTACAGAGTATACATATATAATCACGCATGTAGTTATAGTGGGACATGAGCAACATTGGTCATATGGCAAAAAACTGACATATCAAAATAATCAAACAAGTATAATAGTATAACCAGTAATGGTCCATAGGTATTCCATATTTATCAGATTTATCCTTGCCATATATATATCGGGTCTCCACCTAAATGACGCTCCCGCCCATAAGTTACCAGATACGTGCTACATGGAAATATAAAAATATAGTCTCTTACCACAGAGAGTGTAAACAAGGGGAAGGTAAAGTGTGTGGAGAACGCACAACACCAACCCCTAGTAAGACACTACTTAAATTACCAGTGTGGCAAGATATATTGCAAAATATAGATAATAAACACATACATGGTCACGAAGGGACGAGGGCAACATATACAAATAGAGTAAAGTTAATATGTCAAGATAGTCTGATGAGTATAATGATATGTCAGAAAACAATCTGATAAATATTTGGCATATTTTTTATGCCAATTAACTCGTTGTTCTCCTATATATTCAGGATTAGGACAGCAAGCTGGCAGGAATCTGGCAGGAATCTGGCAGGTAACTGGCAAGGGACCTGAGGGCTGAAGCAGAGTAGAACGGTGCAACAACATTGCTCGGGCACCTCCATTTTGGAGGAGGTGCCTTATATATGGTAAAGTCCTCCGGCCATTGGCCGGGGACTCCTTAGGACGGCGCGCGCGGCCCCTTTAAGAGGGAGGGAGGGCGCGCGCGCGCGCCCTAAGCACAGTGGCCGGGAAGGAGCGCGCGCTGCCAGCAGAGCGGGAGAGGGACGCCGGGCACGGAGCAGAGCGGTGAGGGGAACAGCGTCCCTGCCTAGCAGAGGGCAGGGACGCCGGCACTACAGTACCCCCCCCCCTTTAGGCCCCCCCTTTTTTAGGCCAGATAGAAATTTAGCTAGGATGAGAGGGGCATGGATGTTCTCCCGGGGCTCCCACGTTCTCTCCTCAGGACCAAACCCCTTCCAATCTACCAGAAAAAAGGTCTTTCCTCTTACCCTTTTGGTGGCAAGAATGTTCTCTACCTCAAACTCGTCCTCAGCAGAAACCGGAGCAGGAGGCGTACCTGTAGACTTGGAAAAAGAGTTAAGCACCACGGGTTTGAGGAGAGATACATGGAAGGAGTTAGGGATCCGTAAGTTGGCCGGGAGTTTCAATTTATAGGCCACCGGGTTGATCTGACTGATGACCTCCAGAGGACCGATGAACCGAGGTCCTAACTTGTAAGAAGGTATCTTGAGTCGAACATATTTAGATGAGAGCCAGACTTTATCTCCTGGACGAAATTGTGGAGGATCCAGGCGTTTTTTGTCAGCGTGTCTTTTCATACGCTCGGATGACAGAAGGAGTGCGGACCGGGTACTCTCCCATATGGAGGAAAATTTGCTAACGAGAGATTCCGCAGCCGGGTTGTCCACAGAGGTGGAGACAGGAAAAGGAATCCGAGGATGCTGACCAAAGACTACAAAAAACGGGGATTTGGAGGAGGATTCGCTCTCGTGATTATTATAAGAGAACTCGGCCCATGGTAGGAGATCCACCCAGTCAGAATGGTGGGCATTAACGAAGTGCCGGAGGTAACTGGTCAGGTTCTGATTGATCCGCTCCACTTGACCATTGGACTGTGGGTGGTAAGCGGAAGAGAAGTCCAGGGTGACGTCTAGTAGTTTACAAGTGGCTCTCCAGAAACGTGAGGTGAACTGTACCCCACGATCCGATACGATGTGGAGGGGCAGGCCATGAAGACGGAAGATGTGGCGGATAAAGTCTTTAGCCAGCTCGGGTGCAGACGGAAGGCCTGGCAGGGGAATAAAGTGAGCCATCTTGGAAAAGCGGTCAGCGACCACCCAAATGACCGTACAACCGGCAGAGACGGGGAGATCAGTTATAAAGTCCATTGCTATATGCTGCCAGGGGGCAGCAGGTACAGGAAGCGGAAGGAGGCGTCCGGCTGGCAGATGTCTCGGGACTTTGTTGCGGGCGCAGGACACACAGGCAGAAACAAAGTCTATTATGTCCTTGTGCAGGGTAGGCCACCAATAGTGCCGGGCAATAAGCTGGAGGGTCTTTTTCTGACCGGCGTGGCCAGCTAGTTTAGACGAATGGCCCCAGTGTAGGATCTTCTCCCGATCAGGTACTGAAACAAACGTCTTACCGGGAGGGAGACGATTTAGACTCACGGGAGCCACCTGCATTACTCTGGCGGGATCGATGATATGTTTAGGTTCTTCCTCGAGATCGGACACCAGAAAGGATCGGGACAAGGCGTCTGCTTTGACGTTTTTGTCAGCCGGGCGAAAATGAAGAACAAAATCAAAGCGAGCAAAAAACAAGGACCACCGGGCTTGGCGCGGGTTAAGTCTCTGGGCATGCTGGAGGTAAGCCAAGTTCTTGTGGTCAGTGTAAATTATTACCGGATGAAGAGCCCCCTCGAGTAGGTAACGCCACTCCTCCAACGCCAGCTTGATGGCCAATAACTCTCGGTCTCCTATGGAATAGTTGCGCTCAGAAGAGGAGAAGAGTTTGGAGAAGAAGCCACAAGTTACCATTCTCCCGGAAGATGATTTTTGAGTAAGTACCGCTCCGGCTCCAGAGGAGGAGGCGTCAACTTCCAGGAAGAACTGCTTGTTGCCGTCCGGGCGATGCAGCACCGGGGCGGAAGAGAAGGCCTGTTTTAGGGAAAGAAAGGCCTCCTCTGCTTCGGGCGGCCACTCTTTGGGATTAGTACCCTTACGGGTGAGCGCGGAAATTGGGGCAGTCCGGGAAGAGAAGTGCGGGATGAAGAGGCGGTAATAGTTGGCGAAGCCCAGGAACCGTTGAATAGCCTTCAACCCCTCTGGTCGGGGCCATTTCTCGATGGCAGACAGTTTCTCAGGATCCATTTGTAGGCCGGTCTGAGAGATAATGTAGCCCAGAAACGGAAGCGAGGTCTGCTCAAAGAGGCACTTCTCATATTTAGCGTAGAGATGGTTCTGCCTGAGCCTGAGCAGGACCTGAGGAACATCCCTCCGGTGAGTCTGGAGATCTGGAGAGAAGACCAAGATGTCGTCCAGGTACACCACTACGCAGGAGTAGAGAAGGTCCCGGAAGATGTCATTGACCAACTCTTGAAAGACGGCAGGAGCGTTACAGAGACCAAAGGGCATTACCAGATATTCATAGTGGCCGTCCCGGGTGTTGAATGCCGTCTTCCATTCATCCCCCTGACGGATACGAACCAGGTTGTACGCCCCACGGAGGTCCAGTTTGGTGAAGATTCTAGCCCCCCTCAGACGATCAAATAACTCCGGAATGAGCGGAAGGGGGTACTTATTCTTCACCGTGATCTGGTTAAGGCCTCTATAGTCTATACAGGGACGGAGAGAGCCGTCCTTCTTTTTGACGAAAAAGAAGCCTGCTCCCGCCGGGGAGGTAGATTTCCGGATGAATCCCCTGGCCAGATTCTCCTCAATATATTCGGACATCGACCGGGTCTCAGCAGCGGATAATGGATAAATACGCCCACGGGGAGGAGAAGTACCAGGTAACAGGTCGATAGGGCAGTCGTATGGTCTATGAGGGGGTAGTGTCTCTGCCTCCTTTTTATTAAAGACATCAGCATAAGACCAATAAGGAATCGGAAGTCCAGGTAGATTAGCTGGGGTAGGAGAAGGACGGACGGGATGAACGGGAACCAGACAGGTCTTATGGCAGCCCTGTCCCCAGCGAAGGACTTCTCCGGTCTGCCAGTCAAGAACGGGTGCATGTTTCTGGAGCCAAGGTAGGCCTAGCAAGAGGGCGTGAGAGAGTCCAGGCAGAACATGGAAGGAGATACTTTCAGAATGCAGCATTCCCACCTGCAGAGTAATGGATTCGGTGATGAGTTGGATGGGGCGTGGTAAGAGCCCCCCGTCCACGGCAGCAACAGACAAGGGTACAGCCAGAGGTTTGGTGGGGATGCGGTATTTCTCTACCAGGGACTGTGAAATAAGATTCCCGGCTGCTCCAGAGTCCAGTTGGGCTAGTTCGAAATAACGGTTCTCCCCGTAGACGATTGAAACTGACAACAGCAGGGATGGAGAGGATTTATTCTTGTCTAGGTGGACCTCTCTGAGCGAACCTAGACACAGGCGTTTCCCGACCTCTCGGGGCAGGCACGGATCCGGTGCTCCTTACTGCCACAGTAGAAGCAGGTCCCCTCGGCACGGCGTAAGTCCTGACGGGTCTTGACCATCTTGGTCTGGTCGACCTGCATAGGCTCAGGAGGGTGTACCTGGTTAGAGACAGAAGGAGTGACCGGTTTCTGAAAAGTAGGAGCTAGACGTGGTAACCTCCTCTCACGGGTGACCTCTCTGGCACGCTCCTGGAACCGTAGGTCAATCCGGGTGGCAAGAGTTATTAAGTCATCGAGAGTGGTAGGAATGTCCCGACCGGCAAGTTCATCTTTAATACGGCCGGACAGACCCTCCCAGAAGACGGAAACCAGAGCGTCGTTATCCCAGGCCAGCTCCGAGGCAAGGGTACGGAACCGTATGGCATATTGGCCCACGGTGAGACTTTCCTGACGGAGGCGTAGCAACGATGATGCGGATGAGGTCTTCCGTCCGGGTTCGTCGAAGACTTTCCGGAAAGCCGTGAGAAAAGCAGGCAAGTTGGACACCAGGGGGTCTCCTCTCTCCCATAGAGGATTTAGCCAGGCCAGGGCCTCCCCGGTGAGATGGGACATGATGAATGCAATTTTGGCTCGGTCGGAGTTAAACTGGTGGGACAATAGTTCAAAGTGCAGGGTGCACTGATTTATGAAGCCCCGAGCCTGGGCTGAGTCGCCTCCGAAGCGAGGAGGTGCAGAAAGCCGAGGTCCGGGGTAGGATATCATGGTGTTAGTGGACAGCGGAGCTGCCGGATTGCGAGACATGGCACTGGCGTAGGTTGTTGGTGGAGCAGTCAGAGTGTCCAGGCGAGTATTGACATTCCGCAGGTGACCCAGGATGGACTCCTGTTGGGACCTCTGACGGGACAGTTCATGACACAGGTCCGAGAGCGAGGGAGCTTGGGTGCCACCGGGTTCCATGGCCCGAGCAAACTGTAACGGGTCTGGGAGGCGGAACCTCTGGGCTACTATACAAGGGAGCGGTCCTTGTAAGGGAGCGGGTGGCGACCAGGCAGGCAGTCACAGCAGGTGACCGGGACAGTCTCTGGGTGTACGGGCAGGAGGTCACGGAAAGTGATCAGGGCAGTCTCTGGAAGAACGGGCTGGAGGTCACGGCAAGTGACCGGGGCAGTCTCTGGAAGAACGGGCTGGAGGTCACGGCAAGTGACCGGGGCAGTCTCTAGGTAAAGGGTAGGTACGACCTGTGATGGCTGAACCTCCAGGTAGGCTAGCAAGGCAGATGGAGGATGTGTGCTCCCAGGTGAGCAAGCGAGAGTCTCTGGAATAGCAGGTGGTCACAGCACGTGACGGCGGAGCCTCCAGGTAGGCAAGCAGGCAGGTAGCGGAGAAGCGCTCCCAGGTGAGCGGGCAAGAGTCTGGAATAGCTGGTGGTCACAGCACGTGACAGCGGAGCCTCCGGGCTGGCAAGCAGGCAGCTAGCGGAGAAGCGCTCCCAGGTGAGCGGGCAAGAGTCTGAAATAGCTGGTGGTCACAGCACGTGACAGCGGAGCCTCCGGGCAGGCAAGCAGGCAGGTAGCGGAGAAGCGCTCCCAGGTGAGCGGGCAAGCTGGTCCATAGACAGACTGACCGGAGTTGTAAGGCAGACCGTCGGACCTCAGGCAAGCAGGCAGGTAGCTGATGTGCGCTCCCAGGTGAGCGGGCAAGTTGGTCCTTAGACAGACTGACCGGAGTTGTAAGGCAGACCGTCGGACCTCAGGCAGGCAGGCAGGTAACAGGAAATCAGGCAGGATTAGGACAGCAAGCTGGCAGGAATCTGGCAGGTAACTGGCAAGGGACCTGAGGGCTGAAGCAGAGTAGAACGGTGCAACAACATTGCTCGGGCACCTCCATTTTGGAGGAGGTGCCTTATATATGGTAAAGTCCTCCGGCCATTGGCCGGGGACTCCTTAGGACGGCGCGCGCGGCCCCTGTAAGAGGGAGGGAGGGCGCGCGCGCGCGCCCTAAGCACAGTGGCCGGGAAGGAGCGCGCGCTGCCAGTAGAGCGGGAGAGGGACGCCGGGCACGGAGCAGAGCGGTGAGGGGAACAGCGTCCCTGCCTAGCAGAGGGCAGGGACGCCGGCACTACACTGATCAGAAGAAGATCCTACATTGGGGTCACTCGTCTAAGCTAGCTGGCCACGCCGGTCAGAAAAAGACCCTCCAGATTATTACCCGGAATTAATGGTGGCCTACCCTGCACAAGGACGTAATAGACTTTGTTTCAGCCTGTGTGTCCTGCGCCCGCAACAAGGTTCCGAGACATCTGCCAGCCGGACGCCTCCTTCCTCTTCCAGTACCTGCTGCCCCGTGGCAGCATATAGCTATGGACTTTATAACGGATCTCCCTGTCTCTGCCGGTTGTACGGTCATTTGGGTGGTCGCTGACTGCTTTTCCAAGATGGCTCACTTCATTCCCCTGCCGGGTCTCCCGTCTGCACCCGAGCTGGCTAAAGACTTTATCCGCCACATCTTCCGTCTCCATGGCCTGCCCCACCACATCGTGCCGGATCGTGGGGTTCAGTTCACCTCACGCTTCTGGAGAGCCACATGTAAGCTGCTGGACGTCACCCTGGACTTCTCCTCTGCTTACCACCCACAGTCCAATGGTCAAGTGGAGCGGATCAATCAGATCCTGACCAGTTACCTCCGGCACTTCGTTAATGCCCACCATTCAGACTGGGTGGATCTCCTACCATGGGCCGAGTTCTCTTACAATAATCACGAGAGCGAATCTTCCTCCAAATCCCCGTTTTTTGTAGTCTTCGGTCAGCATCCTCGGATCCCGTTTCCCGTCTCCACCTCGGTGGACAATCTGGCTGCGGAATCTCTCGTTAGCGAATTCTCCTCCATTTGGGAGAGTACCCGATCCGCACTTCTTCAGTCGTCCGAGCGGATGAAAAGACATGCTGACAAAAAACGCCTGGATCCTCCACAACTCCGTCCTGGAGATAAAGTCTGGCTCTCGTCCAAGTATGTCCGGCTCAAGATTCCTTCCTACAAGTTAGGGCCTCGGTTCATCGGCCCACTGGAAGTTATCAAACAAATCAACCCAGTGGCCTATAAATTGAAACTCCCAGCCAACTTGCGGATCCCTAACTCCTTCCATGTACAGTCATATGAAAAAGTTTGGGCACCCCTATTAATCTTAAGCTTAATGTTTTATAAAAATTGGTGTTTTTGCAACAGCTATTTCAGTTTGATATATGTAATAACTGTTGGACACAGTAATGTTTCTGCCTTGAAATGAGGTTTATTGTACTAACAGAAAATGTGCAATCTGCATTCAAACAAAATTTGACAGGTGCATAAGTATGGGCACCTCACCAGAAAAGTGACATTAATATTTAGTAGATCCTCCTTTTGCAAAAATAACAGCCTCTAGTCGCTTCCTGTAGCTTTTAATGAGTTCCTGGATCCTGGATGAAGGTATTTTTGACCATTCCTCTTTACAAAACAATTCCAGTTCAGTAAAGTTTGATGGTCGCCGAGCATGGACAGCCCTCTTCAAATGATCCCACAGATGTTCAATGATATTCAGGTCTGGGGACTGGGATGGCCATTCCAGAACATTGTAATTGTTCCTCTGCATGAATGCCTGAGTAGATTTGGAGCGGTGTTTTGGATCATTGTCTTGCTGAAAGATCCATCCCCTGCGTAACTTCAACTTTATCACTGATTCTTGAACATTATTGTCAAGAATCTGCTGATACTGAGTGGAATCCATGCGTCCCTCAACTTTAACAAGATTCCCAGTGCCGGCATTGGCCACACAGCCCCAAAGCATGATGGAACCTCCACCAAATTTTACTGTGGGTAGCAAGTGTTTTTCTTGGAATGCTGTGTTTTTTTGCCACCATGAATAACGCCTTTTTGTATGACCAAACAACTCAATCTTGGTTTCATCAGTCCACAGGACCTTCTTCCAAAGAGAAATTGGCTTCTCCAAATGTGCTTTTGCATACCTCAGCCAACTCTGTTTGTGGCGTGCTTGCAGAAACGGCTTCTTTCGCATCACTCTCCCATACAGCTTCTCCTTGTGCAAAGTGCGTTGTATAGTTGACCGATGCACAGTGACACCATCTGCAGCAAGTTGATGCTGCAGCTGTCTGGAGGTGGTCTGAGGATTGTCCTTGACTGATCTCACCATTCTTCTTCTCTGCCTTTCTGATGTTTTTCTTGGCCTGCCACTTCTGGCCTTAACAAGAACTGTCCATGTGTTCTTCCATTTCCTTACTATGTTCCTCACAGTGGAAACTGACAGGTTAAATCTCTGAGACAGCTTTTTGTATCCTTCCCCTGAACAACTATGTTGAATAATCTTTGTTTTCAGATCATTTGACAGTTGTTTTGAGGAGCCCATGATGCCACTCTTCAGAGGAGATTCAAACAGGAGAACAACTTGCAAGTGGCCACTTTAAGTAGCTTTTCTCATGATTACATACACCTGGCTATGAAGTTCAAAGCTCAATGAGGTTACAAAACCAAAAAAAGTGCTTTAGTAAGTCAGTAAAAAGTAGGTAGGAGTATTTAAAGCAGGAAAATGATAAGGGTGCCCATACTTATGCACCTGTCAAATTTTGTTTGAATGCAGATTGCACATTTTCTATTAGTACAATAAGCCTCATTTCAAGGCAGAAACATTACTGTGTCCAACAGTTATTACATATATCAAACTGAAATAGCTGTTGCAAAAGCACAAATTTTTATAAAACATTAAGCTTAAGATTAATAGGGGTGCCCAAACTTTTTCATATGACTGTATCTCTCCTCAAACTCGTGGTACTTAACTCTTTTTCCAAGTCTACAGGTACGCCTCCTGCTCCGGGTTCCGCTGAAAACGAGTTTGAGGTAGAGAACATTCTGGCCACCAAAAGGGTAAGAGGAAAGACCTTTTTTTCTAGTGGATTGGAAGGGGTTTGGTCCTGAGGAGAGAACTTGGGCGCCCCGGGAGAACATCCATGCCCCTCTCATCCTTGATAAATTTCTGTCTGGCCTAAAAAAAGGGGGGGCCTAAAGGGGGGGGGTACTGTAGCGTAGGGACGCTGTTCCCCTCAACTCTCCGCTCCCCCTCTCTTAAAGGGGCCGCGCGCGCTGTCCTAAGGAGTCCCCGGCCAATGGCCGGAGGACCTCACCATATATAAGGCACCTCCTCCAAAATGGAGGTGCCCGAGCAATGTTGTTGCATAGTCTATCACTCTGCTTCAGCCTTCAGGTCCCGTTACCAGTTACCTGCCAGTTACCTGCCAGTTTCCTGCTTGATACCTGCCTGATACTTGTCTATCTACTTGCATTCCTGCGGTCCGACAGTCTGCCTACCATCCCTGCCAGTCTGTCTATGGATCTGATTGCCCACTCACCTGGGAGCGCTCATCTGCTACCTGCCTGCTAGCCTACCTGGAGGCTCTGCCGTCACGTGCTGTGACCACCTGCCTGCCCAGAGACTCTTACCCGCTCACCTGGGAGCGTCCGTCTGCTACCTGCCTGCTAGCCTACCTGGAGGCTCTGCCGTCACCTGCTGTGACCACCTGCCTGTCCAGAGACTCTTGCCCGCTCACCTGGGAGCGTCCGCCTGCTACCTGCCTGCTAGCCTACCTGGAGGCTCTGCCGTCACCTGCTGTGACCACCTGCCTGTCCAGAGACTCTTGCCCGCTCACCTGGGAGCGTCTGCCTGCTACCTGCCTGCTAGACTTCCTGGAGGCTCTGCCGTCACTTGCTGTGATCACCTGCCTGTCCAGAGACTCTTGCCCGCTCACCTGGGAGCGTCCGCCTGCTACCCGCCTGCTAGCCTATCTGGAGGCTTCGCCGTCACTTGCTGTGACCACCCGCCTGTCAAGAGACTGTTCCCGTCACTTGCCGTGACCTCCTGCCCTTCAACCCAGAGACTGTCCCCGTCACTTGCCGTGACCTCCTGCCCTTCAACCCAGAGACTGTCCCCGTCACTTGCCGTGACCTCCTGCCCTTCTACCCAGAGACTGTCCCCGTCACTTGGCGTGACTACCTGCCCGCCTACCCTGGGAGCCACCCGCTTCCTTACAAGGACTGCCCCTTTGTATCATACCTCAGAGGTTCCACCTCCCAGACCCGTTACAATTACACACAGGGATCTATTATATAGTCATTACACACAGAGGGATCTATTATATAGTCATTACACACAGAGGGATCTATTATATAGAGTCATTACACACAGGCATCTAATATATAGCGTCATTACACACAGAGGGATCTATTATATAGAGTCATTACACACAGAGGGATCTATTATATAGAGTCATTACACACAGAGGGATCTATTATATAGAGTCATTACCCACAGGGATCTATTATATAGAGTCATTACACACAGAGGGATCTATTATATAGAGTCATTACACACAGAGCGATCTATTATATAGAGTCATTACACACAGAGCGATCTATTATATAGAGTCATTACACAGAGGGATCTATTGTATTGAGTCATTACACACAGAGGGATCTATTATATAGAGTCATTACACACAGAGTGATCTATTATATAGAGTTATTACACACAGAGTGATCTATTATATAGAGTCATTACACACAGAGTGATCTATTATATAAAGTCATTACACACATAGTGATCTATTATATAGAGCCATTACACACATAGTGATCTATTATATAGAGTCATTACACACAGAGGGATCTATTATATAGAGTCATTACACACAGAGTGATCTATTATATAGAGTCATTACACACAGAGGGATCTATTATATAGAGTCATTGCACACAGAGAGATCTATTATATAGAGTCATTACACACAGAGGGATCTATTATATAGAGTCATTACACACAGAGGGATCTATTATATAGAGTCATTACACACAGGGATCTATTATATAGAGTCATTACACACAGAGGGATCTATTATATAGAGTCATTACACACAGAGGGATCTATTATATAGAGTCATTACACACAGAGGGATCTATTATAGAGTCATTACACACAGAGTGATCTATTATATAGAATCATTACACACAGAGGGATCTATTATATAGTCATTACACACAGTGGGATCTATTATATAGAGTCATTACACACAGAGGGATCTATTATATAGAGTCATTACACACAGAGCGATCTATTATATAGAGTCATTACACACAGAGCGATCTATTATATAGAGTCATTACACAGAGGGATCTATTGTATTGAGTCATTACACACAGAGGGATCTATTATATAGAGTCATTACACACAGAGTGATCTATTATATAGAGTTATTACACACAGAGTGATCTATTATATAGAGTCATTACACACAGAGTGATCTATTATATAAAGTCATTACACACATAGTGATCTATTATATAGAGCCATTACACACATAGTGATCTATTATATAGAGTCATTACACACAGAGTGATCTATTATATAGAGTCATTACACACAGAGGGATCTATTATATAGAGTCATTGCACACAGAGAGATCTATTATATAGAGTCATTACACACAGAGGGATCTATTATATAGAGTCATTACACACAGAGCGATCTATTATATAGAGTCATTACACACAGGGATCTATTATATAGAGTCATTACACACAGAGGGGTCTATTATATAGAGTCATTACACACAGAGGGATCTATTATATAGAGTCATTACACACAGAGGGATCTATTATATAGAGTCATTACACACAGAGTGATCTATTATATAGAATCATTACACACAGAGGGATCTATTATATAGTCATTACACACAGTGGCATCTATTATATAGAGTCATTACACACAGAGGGATCTATTATATAGAGTCATTACACAGAGTGATCTATTATATAGAGTCATTACACACAGAGGGATCTATTATATAGCGTCATTACACACAGAGGGATCTATTATATAGAGTCATTACACACAGAGAAATCTATTATATAGAGTCATTACACAGAGTGATCTACTATATAGAGTCATTACTCACAGAGGGATCTATTATATAGAGTCATTACACACAGAGCGATCTATTATATAGAGTCATTACACACAGAGCGATCTATTATATAGCGTCATTACACACAGAGGGATCTATTATATAGAGTCATTACACACAGAGGGATCTATTATATAGAGTCATTACACACAGAGCCATCTATTATATAGAGTCATTACACACAAAGCGATCTATTATATAGTCATTACACACAGAGGGATCTATTATATAGTCATTACACACAGAGTGATCTATTATATAGAGTCATTACACACAGAGGGATCTATTATATAGAGTCATTGCACACAGAGAGATCTATTATATAGAGTCATTACACACAGAGGGATCTATTATATAGAGTCATTACACACAGAGGGATCTATTATATAGAGTCATTACACACAGGGATCTATTATATAGAGTCATTACACACAGAGGGATCTATTATATAGAGTCATTACACACAGAGGGATCTATTATATAGAGTCATTACACACAGAGGGATCTATTATAGAGTCATTACACACAGAGTGATCTATTATATAGAATCATTACACACAGAGGGATCTATTATATAGTCATTACACACAGTGGGATCTATTATATAGAGTCATTACACACAGAGGGATCTATTATATAGAGTCATTACACACAGAGCGATCTATTATATAGAGTCATTACACACAGAGCGATCTATTATATAGAGTCATTACACAGAGGGATCTATTGTATTGAGTCATTACACACAGAGGGATCTATTATATAGAGTCATTACACACAGAGTGATCTATTATATAGAGTTATTACACACAGAGTGATCTATTATATAGAGTCATTACACACAGAGTGATCTATTATATAAAGTCATTACACACATAGTGATCTATTATATAGAGCCATTACACACATAGTGATCTATTATATAGAGTCATTACACACAGAGGGATCTATTATATAGAGTCATTACACACAGAGTGATCTATTATATAGAGTCATTACACACAGAGGGATCTATTATATAGAGTCATTGCACACAGAGAGATCTATTATATAGAGTCATTACACACAGAGGGATCTATTATATAGAGTCATTACACACAGAGCGATCTATTATATAGAGTCATTACACACAGGGATCTATTATATAGAGTCATTACACACAGAGGGGTCTATTATATAGAGTCATTACACACAGAGGGATCTATTATATAGAGTCATTACACACAGAGGGATCTATTATATAGAGTCATTACACACAGAGTGATCTATTATATAGAATCATTACACACAGAGGGATCTATTATATAGTCATTACACACAGTGGCATCTATTATATAGAGTCATTACACACAGAGGGATCTATTATATAGAGTCATTACACAGAGTGATCTATTATATAGAGTCATTACACACAGAGGGATCTATTATATAGCGTCATTACACACAGAGGGATCTATTATATAGAGTCATTACACACAGAGAAATCTATTATATAGAGTCATTACACAGTGATCTACTATATAGAGTCATTACTCACAGAGGGATCTATTATATAGAGTCATTACACACAGAGCGATCTATTATATAGAGTCATTACACACAGAGCGATCTATTATATAGCGTCATTACACACAGAGGGATCTATTATATAGAGTCATTACACACAGAGGGATCTATTATATAGAGTCATTACACACAGAGCCATCTATTATATAGAGTCATTACACACAAAGCGATCTATTATATAGTCATTACACACAGAGGGATCTATTATATAGTCATTATACACAGAGCGATCTATTATATAGAGTCATTACACAGAGTGATCTACTATATAGAGTCATTACACACAGAGAGATCTATTATATAGTCATTACACACAGAGGGATCTATTATATAGAGCCATTACACACAGAGTGATCTATTATATAGAGTCATTACACACAGAGTGATCTATTATATAGAGTCATTACACACAGAGGGATCTATTATATAGAGTCATTACAGACAGAGGGATCTATTATATAGAGTCATTACACAAAGAGGGATCTATTATATAGAGTCATTACACACAAAGTGATCTATTATATAGAGTCATTACACACAGAGTGATCTATTATATAGAGTCATTACACACATTGGGATCTATTATATAGAGTCATTACCCACAGGGATCTATTATATAGAGTCATTACACACAGAGGGATCTATTATATAGAGTCATTACACACAGAGTGATCTATTATATAGAGTCATTACACACAGAGGGATCTATTATATAAAGTCATTACACACAGAGCGATCTATTATAAAGAGTCATTACACACAGAGCGATCTATTATATAGAGTCATTACACACAGAGGGATCTATTGCATTGAGTCATTACACACAGAGGGATCTATTATATAGAGTCATTACACACAGAGTGATCTATTATATAGAGACATTACACACAGAGGGATCTATTATATAGAGTCATTACACACAGAGTGATCTATTATATAAAGTCATTACACACATAGTGATCTATTATATAGAGCCATTACACACATAGTGATCTATTATATAGAGTCATTACACACAGAGGGATCTATTATATAGAGTCATTACACACAGAGAAATCTATTATATAGAGTCATTACACACAGAGGGATCTATTATATAGAGTCATTGCACACAGAGAGATCTATTATATAGAGTCATTACACACAGAGCGATCTATTATATAGAGTCATTACACACAGGGATCTATTATATAGAGTCATTACACACAGAGGGATCTCTTATATAGAGTCATTACACACAGAGGGATCTATTATATAGAGTCATTACACACAAAGGGATCTATTATATAGAGTCATTACACACAGAGGGATCTATTATATAGAGTCATTACACACAGAGTGATCTATTATATAGAATCATTACACACAAAGGGATCTATTATATAGTCATCACACACAGTGGGATCTATTATATAGAGTCATTACACACAGAGGGATCTATTATATAGAGTCATTACACACAAAGGGATCTATTATATAGAGTCATTACACACAGGGGGATCTATTATATAGAGTCATTACACACAGAGGGATCACACACAGAGTGATCTATTATATAGAGTCATTACACACAGAGTGATCTATTATATAGAGTCATTACACACAGAGGGATCTATTATATAGCGTCATTACACACAGAGGGATCTATTATATAGAGTCATTACACACAGAGAAATCTATTATATATAGTCATTACACAGAGTGATCTACTTTATAGAGTCATTACACAGAGTGATCTACTATATAGAATCATTACACACAGAGAGATCTATTATATAGTCATTACACACAGAGGGATCTATTATATAGAGTCATTAGACACAGAGTGATCTATTATATAGAGTCATTACACACAGAGTGATCTATTATATAGAGTCATTACACACAGAGTGATCTATTATATAGAGTCATTACACAAATAGGGATCTATTATATAGAGTCATTACACACAGAGGGATCTATCATATAGAGTCATTACACACAGAGGGATCTATTATATAGAGTCATTACACAAAGAGAGGGATCTATTATATAGAGTTATTACACACAGAGGGATCTATTACATAGAGTCATTACACACAGAGGGATCTATTATATAGAGTCATTACACACAGAGCGATCTATTATATAGAGTCATTACACACAGAGGGATCTATTATATAGAGTCATTACACACAGAGGAATCTATTATATAGAGTCATTACACACAGAGGGATCTATTATATAGAGTCATTACACACAGAGTGATCTATTATATAGAGTCATTACACACAGAGGGATCTATTATATAGCGTCATTACACACAGAGGGATCTATTATATAGAGTCATTACACACAGAGAAATCTATTATATATAGTCATTACACAGAGTGATCTACTATATAGAGTCATTACACACAGAGGGATCTATTATATAGAGTCATTACACACAGAGCGATCTATTATATAGAGTGTAACATACCTGGCGGCGTCCTTGCATGGTGGTCCATCTCCCACTGTGCAAGAGCGCGCACTTGATCTCCAGTCCAGAATGTCTCTCTGGCTTCCCTCCAAGCTGTCTGTTTCTGTCTGTTTCTGCTGCTTAAGGGCGGCGCCCGATCACTTCCTGCTTTTTGTACCTGCTGTGGGTCACACCCCTTGTGCGTCCTCAGCCTATTGCTGTCTGTCACCTGGTATATAACCCAGCTGCTCTAATCAATCCCTGCCTGAGCATAGTGTTTCATTCAGTGTGTGCTTGCACTCTGAAGGTGCCAGGTCCCGTTCTGTGTTCTCTTGTCTGCCTATCCTGGAGGCTGTATTTCCAGGCCTGTCTGAACACGCTCTTAGCCTGTTCCTCCCGCCTTCTAGGGGCCGATTACCTAGACCCGCTCCTGTATCTTGTCTGTCCTGTCTGAACACGCTCCTAGCCTGTTCCTCCCGCCTTCTAGGGGCCGATTACCTAGACCCGCTCCTGTATCTTGTCTGTCCTGTCTGAACACGCTCCTTGCCTGTTCATCCTGCCTCTCTGGGGGCAGTATTCCCAGACCCGCTCCTGTATCCCGCTGCAGTGTCGGTCTCCTCCGTGCACTCAGTTCCAGTCTGAACTCTCTCCTATCCTTTACCTGTTTCGCCTCTATGTCCGTTCCCTTCCTTTTTCTGCAGAGTCTGAACTCGTACCTAACTCCTGCTTGTTGTCTCTGTACTCCCGTTTGTGAGTTTGTGGTCCACTCGCTACTTCACTGCAAGTACCCTGTGGGTATCTGGCTCTGCCTTTCTCTTCCTGTCTGTTCCGTGTGAACAGAGCCCTGTCCCCCCTGCTCTGGCTCCTTTGCTCACCGCTCCGGCGGTTCTAGCCTGCTCTGGCTCCTTTGCTCACCGCTCCGGCGGTTCTAGCCTGCTCTGGCTCCTTTGCTCACCGCTCCGGCGGTTCTAGCCTGCTCTGACTCCTTTGCTCACCGCTCCGGCGGTTCTAGCCTGCTCTGACTCCTTTGCTCACCACTCCGGCGGTTCTAGCCTGCTCTGACTCCTTTGCTCACCGCTCCGGCGGTTCTAGCCTGCTCTGACTCCTTTGCTCACCGCTCCGGCGGTTCTAGCCTGCTCTGGCTCCTTTGCTCACCGCTCCGGCGGTTCTAGCCTGCTCTGGCTCCTTTGCTCACCGCTCCGGCGGTTCTAGCCTGCTCTGGCTCCTTTGCTCGCTGCTCCGGCAGCCTTGCTCCGCTCTGACCCTTTTGCTCACTGCTCCGGCAGTCTCGCTCTGCTCTTATCCTTTTGCTCACTGCTCCGGCAGTCTTGCTCCACTCTTGCTCACCGCTCCAGGCGGCCTCGTCCTGCTTTACTCTTGCTCACTGCTCCGGCAGTCTCGCTCAGCTCTGACCCTTTGCTCACCGCTCCTGGCGGCCTTGTCCTGCTCTACTCTTGCTCACCGCTCCAGGCGGCCTCGTCCTGCCCTGCTCTCGCTCACCTCTCTGGGCGGCCTCACTCTGCTGTGTTTGTCCGCCACATCTGTGGTTCTGTTCCTGAGTCCCAATGTGTACTGGGTCCTATCCCGCCAGTGTCCCTACCAGCTAGTGCCTCCCTGTCTGCACTCTAGCTGTGCTTGCCTGTACCCCCCTGCCTGCATACCCGCCTGCCTGCATCCCAGTCGAGCCAGCCTATACCCACCAGTCTGTATGCCAGCCTACCAGTCTGTTCCTGTGTTCCCCTGTGTGGGTCAACAGCCGTGTCCGGGGTCTGTCCTGGAGTAGCACCTGGTCCCTCTGCTCGGTTCCTCCTTGGTGCACTGGCGTCGTATGCCGTCGTGCGACCCTGGTCGGATCGGGTGAATACCTAGTTACGCCCCTCCAGGCATTCACTCTCCGGCACGGTCCAGTGGAATCACTACAATCACACGCACACGCCGCTCAGCCCGGTCGTGTGCATTACATAGAGTCATTACACACAGAGCGATCTATTATATAGCGTCATTACACACAGAGGGATCTATTATATAGAGTCATTACACACAGAGGGTTCTATTATATAGAGTCATTACACACAGAGGGATCTATTATATAGAGTCATTACACACAGAGCGATCTATTATATAGAGTCATTACACACAGAGGGATCTATTATATAGAGTCATTACACACAGAGCGATCTATTATATAGAGTCATTACACACAGAGCGATCTATTATATAGAGTCATTACCCACAGAGGGATCTATTATATAGAGTCATTACACACAGAGGGATCTATTATATAGAGTCATTACACACAGAGCGATCTATTATATAGAGTCATTACACACAGAGGGATCTATTATATAGAGTCATTACACACAGAGCGATCTATTATATAGAGTCATTACACACAGAGGGATCTATTATATAGAGTCATTACACACAGAGGGATCTATTATATAGAGTCATTACACACAGAGGGATCTATTATATAGAGTCATTACACACAGAGCGATCTATTATATAGAGTCATTACACACAGAGGGATCTATTATATAGAGTCATTACACACAGAGCCATCTATTATATAGAGTCATTACACACAGAGGGATCTATTATATAGAGTCATTACACACAGAGGGTTCTATTATATAGAGTCATTACACACAGAGGGATCTATTATATAGAGTCATTACACACAGAGCGATCTATTATATAGAGTCATTACACACAGAGGGTTCTATTATATAGAGTCATTACACACAGAGCCATCTATTATATAGAGTCATTACACACAGAGGGATCTATTATATAGAGTCATTACACACAGAGGGATCTATTATATAGAGTCATTACACACAGAGCGATCTATTATATAGAGTCATTACACACAGAGGGTTCTATTATATAGAGTCATTACACACAGAGCCGTCTATTATATAGAGTCATTACACACAAAGCGATCTATTATATAGAGTCATTACACACAGAGGGATCTATTATATAGAGTCATTATACACAGAGCGATCTATTATATAGAGTCATTACACAGAGTGATCTACTTTATAGAGTCATTACACACAGAGGGATCTATTATATAGCGTCATTACACACAGAGGGATCTATTATATAGAGTCATTACACACAGAGGGCTCTATTATATAGAGTCATTACACACAGAGCCATCTATTATATAGAGTCATTACACACAGAGGGATCTATTATATAGAGTCATTACACACAGAGGGATCTATTATATAGAGTCATTACACACAGAGGGATCTATTATATAGAGTCATTATACACAGAGCGATCTATTATATAGAGTCATTACACAGAGTGATCTACTATATAGAGTCATTACACACAGAGAGATCTATTATATAGAGTCATTACACACAGAGGGATCTATTATATAGAGTCATTACACACAGAGTGATCTATTATATAGAGTCATTACACACAGAGTGATCTATTATATAGAGTCATTACACACAGAGGGATCTACTATATAGAGTCATTACACACAGAGTGATCTATTATATAGAGTCATTACACAAATAGGGATCTATTATATAGAGTCATTACACACAGAGGGATCTATCATATAGAGTCATTACACACAGAGGGATCTATTATATAGAGTCATTACACACACAGAGGGATCTATTATATAGAGTTATTACACACAGAGGGATCTATTACATAGAGTCATTACACACAGAGGGATCTATTATATAGCGTCATTACACACAGAGGGATCTATTATATAGAGTTATTACACACAGGGATCTATTATATAGAGTCATTACACACAGAGGGATCTATTATATAGAGTCATTACACACAGAGTGATCTATTATATAGAGTCATTACACACAGAGGGATCTATTATATAGCGTCATTACACACAGAGGGATCTATTATATAGAGTCATTACACACAGGGATCTATTATATAGAGTCATTACACACAGAGGGATCTATTATATAGTCATTTCACACAGAGGGATCTATTACATAGAGTCATTACACACAGGGATCTATTATATAGCGTCATTACACACAGAGGGATCTATTATATAGAGTCATTACCCACAAGGATCTATTATATAGAGTCATTACACACAGAGGGATCTATTATATAGAGTCATTACACAGAGTGATCTATTACATAGAGTCATTACACACAGGGGGATCTATTATATAGAGTCATTACACACAGAGGGATCTATTATATAGAGTCATTACACACAGAGGGATCTATTATATAGAGTGATTACACACAGAGGGATCTATTATATAGCGTCATTACACACAGAGGGATCTATTATATAGAGTCATTACACACAGAGAAATCTATTATATAGAGTCATTACACAGAGTGATCTACTATATAGAGTCATTACACACAGAGGGATCTATTATATAGAGTCATTACACACAGAGCGATCTATTATATAGAGTCATTACACACAGAGCGATCTTTTATATAGCGTCATTACACACAGAGGGATCTATTATATAGAGTCATTACACACAGAGGGATCTATTATAAAGTCATTACACACAGAGCCATCTATTATGTAGCGTCGGCGTCCCTGCCCTCTGCTAGGCAGGGACGCTGTTCCCCTCACCTCTCCGCTCCGATCCCGGCGTCCTCCTCCCGCTCTGCTGGCAGCGCACGCTCCTTACCGGCCACGGTGCTTAGGGCGCGCGCGCGCTCCCCCCCTCTTAAAGGGGCCGCGCGCGCCGTCCTAAGGGGTCCCCGGCCAATGGCCGGAGGACTTCACCATATATAAGGCACCTCCTCCAAAATGGAGGTGCCCGAGCAATGTTGTTGCACTGTTCACTACTCTGCTTCAGCCCTTAGGTCCCGTTTCCAGTTACCTGCCATTTTACTGCCAGTGTGCTGTCTGATTCCTGCCTGTTATCCGCTTACCTGCTTGCTAGCCTGAGGTCCGACGGTCTGCCTTCCGACACCTGTCAGTCTGTCTATGGACCAGCTTGCCCGCTCACCTGGGAGCGCCCACCTGCTACCTGCCTGCTAGCCTACCTGGAGGCTCCGCCGTCACGTGCTGTGACCACCTGCCAGTCCAGAGACTCTTGCCCGCTCACCTGGGAGCGCTCATCTGCTACCTGTCTGCTAGCCTACCTGGAGGCTCCGCCGTCACGTGCTGTCACCACCTGCCAGTCCAGAGACTCTTGCCCGCTCACCTGGGAGCGCTCATCTGCTACCTGTCTGCTAGCCTACCTGGAGGCTCCGCCGTCACGAGCTGTGACCACCTGCCAGTCCAGAGACTCTTGCCCGCTCACCTGGGAGCGCTCATCTGCTACTTGTCTGCTAGCCTACCTGGAGGCTTCCTCCGTCACGTGCTGTGACCACCTGCCAGTCCAGAGACTCTTGCCCGCTCACCTGGGAGCGCTCATCTGCTACCTGTCTGCTAGCCTACCTGGAGGCTCCGCCGTCACGAGCTGTGACCACCTGCCAGTCCAGAGACTCTTGCCCGCTCACCTGGGAGTGCTCATCTGCTACCTGTCTGCTAGCCTACCTGGAGGCTCCGCCGTCACGTGCTGTGACCACCTGCTTATCCAGAGACTCTCGCCTGCTCACCTGGGAGCACACATCTGCCATCTGCCTGCTAGCCTACCTGGAGGCTCAGCCGTCACAGGTCGTACCTACCCTTTACCCAGAGACTGTCCCGGTCACTTGCCGTGACCTCCTGCCCGTTCACCCAGAGACTGTCCCGGTCACTTGCCGTGACCTCCTGCCCGTTCACCCAGAGACTGCCCCAGTCACTTGCTGTGACCTCCTGCCCGTTTACCCAGAGACTGTCCCGGTCACCTGCTGTGACTACCTGCCTGTCTTACCTGGTCGCCACCCGCTTCCTTACAAGGACCGCCCCCTTGTATAAGTTGCTCAGAGGTTCCGCCTCCCAGACCCGTTACAGTTTGCTCGGGCCATGGAACCCGGTGGCACCCAAGCTCCCTCGCTCTCGGACCTTTATCATGAACTGTCCCGTCAGAGGTCCCAACAGGAGTCCATCCTGAGTCACCTGCGGAATGTCAATTCTCGCCTGGACACTCTGACTGCTCCACCAGCAACCACCGCTAGTGTCTTGACTCGCAACCCGGCAGCTCCGCTGCCCACCAATACCATGGTATCCTGCTCCGGACCCCGGCTTTCTGCACCTCCTCGCTTCGGAGGCGACTCTGCTCTGGCTCGGGGCTTCATAAACCAGTGCACCCTGCACTTTGAACTCCTGTCCCACCAGTTTAACTCCGACCGGGCCAAAGTAGCCTTCATCATGTCCCATCTCACGGGGGAGGCACTGGCTTGGCTAAATCCTCTATGGGAGAGAGGAGACCCCCTGGTTTCCGACTTGCCTGCCTTTCTCACGGCTTTCCGGAAAGTCTTCGACGAACCCGGACGGAAGACCTCATCCGCATCGTCTCTGCTACGCCTCCGTCAGGGAAGTCTCACCGTGGGCCAATATGCCATACGGTTCCGTACCCTTGCCTCGGAGCTGGCCTGGGATAACGACGCTCTGGTGTCTGTCTTCTGGGAGGGTCTGTCCGGCCGTATTAAAGATGAGCTCGCCGGTCGGGACATTCCTACCACTCTCGATGACTTAATAACTCTTGCCACCCGGATTGACCTACGGTTCCAGGAGCGTGCCAAAGAGGTCACCCGTGAGAGGAGGTTTCCACGTCTAGCTCCTACCTTCCAGAAAGCCGTCACTCCCTCCGTTTCTCCCCAGGTACACTCTCCTGAGCCTATGGAGGTCGACCAGACCAAGATGGTCAAAACCCGTCAGGACTTACGCCGTGCCGAGGGGAGCTGCTGCTACTGTGGCAGCAAGGAGCACCGGATCCGTACCTGCCCGGAGAGGTCGGGAAACGCCTGTGTCTAGGTTCGCTCAGAGAGGTCGACCTAGACAAGAATAAATCCTCTCCATCTCTGCTGCTGTCAGTCTCAATTATCTGCGGGGAGAACCGTTTTTTCGAACTAGCCCAACTTGACTCTGGAGCAGCCGGGAATCTTATTTCACAGTCCCTGGTAGAAAAACACCGCATTCCCACCAAACATCTGGCTGTACCCTTATCTGTCGCTGCCGTGGATGGGGGCCTCTTACCACGTCCCATCCAACTCATCACCGAATCCATTAGTCTGCAGGTGGGAATGCTGCATTCTGAGAGCATCTCTTTTCATGTTCTGCCTGGACTCTCTCACGCCCTCTTACTAGGCCTACCTTGGCTCCAGAAACATGCACCCGTGCTTGACTGGAAGACCGGAGAAGTCCTTCGTTGGGGACAGGACTGCCATAAGACTTGTTTGGTTCCCGTTCATCCCGTCCGTCCTTCTCCTACCCCAACTAATCTACCTGGACTTCCGATTCCTTATTGGTCATTTGCTGATGTCTTTAATAAAAAGGAGGCAGAGACATTACCCCCTCATAGACCATACGACTGTCCTATCGACCTGTTACCCGGTACTACGCCTCCCCGTGGGCGTATTTACCCATTGTCCGCTGCTGAGACCCGGTCGATGTCCGCATATATTGAGGAGAATCTGGCCCGGGGATTCATCCGGAAATCTACCTCCCCGGCGGGAGCAGGCTTCTTTTTCGTTAAAAAGAAGGACGGCTCTCTCCGTCCCTGTATAGACTATAGAGGCTTTAACCAGATCACGGTGAAGAATAAGTACCCCCTTCCGCTCATTCCGGAGTTATTTGATCGTCTGAGGGGGGCTAGAATCTTCACCAAACTGGACCTCCGTGGGGCGTACAACCTGGTCCGTATCCGTCAGGGGGATGAATGGAAGACTGCATTCAACACCCAGGACGGCCACTATGAATATCTGGTAATGCCCTTTGGTCTCTGTAATGCTCCTGCCGTCTTTCAAGAGTTGGTCAATGACATCTTCCGGGACCTTCTCTACTCCTGCGTAGTGGTGTACCTGGACGACATCTTGGTCTTCTCTCCAGATCTCCAGACTCACCGGAGGGATGTGACGCGCCCCTGGGCCTGTGTCGCGCTGCGTTGCGCACGCGGGAGCTTACCCGGAGCCGGATCTGTTGAGGGTTGTAGTCTCGTGGCGGTGACCCGGTCCGTGCCCAGGGAGTCAAACTGAGCGGCGATGTATCAGCGGTAGATGTTGGACGACTACGCCACCCGTTGAGTACAGCTAAGGAGCTGCTGCTGCAGGGCAGACCGCTGAGGCCGGTGGTAGGATTGTGCAGCGTGATAGTATAACCCCCAACGGGAGGGGTATGGCCTCAGGGCAGCCGACGTGGATGATGGGGGTAGCAGGAACCACTCGGAGACGGTACGGTGTAGTTCAGGGTCTTTACTGGTGACAAATATAGACCCTCCCGGAGTACTGGCTAGCGATTGGGGCCTGGTCAGTCCTTGAGCAGATGGGATCTCCCCTGGCCAGGCGGAGTTGTAGGCCTCCCAAACTAACTGTACTCTTCTGGCTACCTTGCTAGAGGCGGGTATAAGTAGCCCACGTCCCTGAGTGTACCGTGTGGTGCTCACCCGTATGGCCGGTGACTCGGGGCCTTCTAGTAGCTTCCGCTCCACGACGGCGGTGCTGGTCCCACGCGTGTGACCGTGCCTTCGGGTTTCTTGGCCAGAGGACCTGGAATCCCCTGCCTGACGGATTCTGCTGCTGGGTAGGAGTTAGTCCCCACAGCCTCGGACTCCGGGTCCGGTAAGAAATCTTCTCAGTCAGGGCGAGCTCTGCAGCTGCCAGCCCCTGACTCCTTGTAACACTGCTCCCACAGAGCTCCTGATGTTCTGTTCCTATATTTGCTTCTTTTCTCTGTCTCTACTTCTTCTCTACTAACTAACCCTGCCTCAGCCCTAGGTTTATATAGGGGAAGTTCTTCCCCTCCCAGGACTGGGCAGGAGGTGTGGCATGCATAGGATTCCTGACCAAGAGACCTCCCACCTGCTCTCAGACGTAATATCTCTATCACTGTGGCAACCAGACCCCTGGGGTGTCACATTCCCCCCTAGTGAAATTTAGTACTCCGGGACTAAACATATTTTAGAAAAACATAACAAGATATAACAATACAATAAAGAAACACATAAAGGTGGTCACGGCATGTCCGTAACCGGGTGCAGTCTTTGAAGAAAGCAAGGTGTCCATTTCACCAAAACAGGGAGACGTAACCAGGTAGGGGTCTGTCCTGCCCCTAGTCCTTAACAGTCTTTAGTCCGTCCTGGGTTACGCTCCAACTATGTACACAGGATTCCCGGTAAATCCACCAAAGACTCCTATAAACAACTAGAAACACATAATTATACACAAGCAACAAGAAAAACAGGTAACCACAAATAAAACAATTTATACACTTCAAATCCTCCAACGTGCGGGTAACTGGCCTCTAGTGGCCCTAGTGGACCTACGGAGCTGACTGTCTGGCCCTGAACTACAGGGTGTAGGAGCTGTCAAGGGTAAATTGGGCAGCTGTCTACGGGCCCTTTGGCTCACTAGGGATATGGCAGGCTCACTGCAAGCAGAGGGTTGATCCTCCTGATCTGCTGGTGTGGGGTCTTCTGCCTCCTGGACCGGCTGTTCTTCCAGCTGTACCTGTTGCTCCGTAGGTGCTTGGGATGCTGGTTGGAGGAAGGTGAGTACGGGTACCACAACTGCACCATTGACTTGAGTCCAAGACCGAGGGAAGTCTCCGAGCACAGTACTAACCATATCTTCCCTTTCCTCTACGGGTCGATGGTCTTCTTGTTCCTCTTCAGGGTTCCGTAGCTGTAATCCGGGTACGCCAGGATTTCATCCCCCGTGAGGGCCATCTTCAGCTGGCGGAAGGACTCCTCTTCCAACTTCTCCCATCTGAAGGGCGGCTTCTGGTTCTTGGCCTTCCGGGACTGGCCTATCAGGAGGTCCTGCATAGGAGCTGCCTTTTTGGTGAAACCGGGGATGAACCTGCGGTAGTAGCCTACCAACCCGAGGAACTGCCGCACTTCCTTTACACTGGAGGGACTTGGCCATTCCTTAATTGCGGTGATCTTATCAGGGTCGGGAGCCACTCCGTCAGCGCTCACCACGTGTCCCAGGTACTGCACCTTTGGTTTCAGGAGGTGACACTTGGAGGGTTTCACCTTTAGGCCGTAGCTTGCCAGAGCTTCGAACACTTCCGCCAGGTGTTTCAGGTGGTCCTCATAAGTCTTAGAATATACGATGACATCGTCCAGGTACAACAGGACCGTCTCGAAGTTTCTGTGGCCCAGACAGCACTCCATTAATCGTTGGAAGGTTCCTGGTGCGTTGCAGAGTCCGAACGGCATACAGGTAAACTCGCTAAGTCCCATCGGGGTGGTGAATGCGGTCTTCTCCCGGTCCGCCTCTGCTACAGGAACCTGCCAGTACCCACTAGTGAGATCCAAGGTAGAGAAGAAGTTAGCAGATCTTAAAGCAGCCAAAGACTCCTCTATCCTTGGTAAGGGGTACGCATCCTTGTGTGTGATACGGTTGATTTTCCGGTAATCTACACACATCCTCATGGTGTTGTCTTTCTTTTTGACTAAGACTAGTGGAGCTGCCCAGGGGCTACAGCTATCCCTGATCACCCCAGCCTCCTTCATGTCTCTAAGCATCCCCTTGGCGTGTTGGTAGTGTGCAGGGGGTATGGGTCGATACCTCTCTTTTATGGGAGGATGGTCTCCCGTGGGGATGTGGTGTTCTACCCCCTTGACTCGCCCGAAGTCTAACGGGTGTTTACTAAACACTCTCTCGTACTCTTGAACCACCCGATAGACTCCCTGTTTCTGGTGTGAGGGAGTGGAGTCAGTACCCAAATGTAGTTGCTGACACCAGTCCTCCATTGTTTTCTTAGAGCTGTTACCTTCCTCCGGGTGAGATGGAGGCAAGGGTTCCACAGATTGTATAGCATTTCGGTTAATGGTATATAATTTGGCTAGCGTGGCATACTGGGGCAGGTACACTTCCCTCTTCCCGATATTGATTATGTGAACGGGCACCCTCCCATGGCGTACATTAACCACCCCCCGTGCTGTCAAGATGGTGGGCCTACTGTCTGAGTAAACTGGTTCTACCATTGCCTGGTAATCTCTACCTCTCAGACCAATAGCTGCCCGGCACCAAATCATCATTTCACTTTTTGGGGGCATGGCAATAGGGAAAGGGTCACACATTTTCACGCTACCAATCTCACCGCCGGAGAGTTCCACCTGTTGCCGTCGCATCAGTGCCCGGATCTCTTTTTGGAGCACTCGCTGCTCGCCGGAGCTGGCATTCTTGGCAACCTGCTGTAAAAGGAAAATCACCTCTGCAAGACAATTTTCAATTACATTAGTTCCTAGAGTTATCTTTGGGTGACTCTCGTGTTTGTCAATGTCTACAATGATCAGTCCCTGTGCTGCCAGTTCAACTCTACCGATTTTAATGGTCACCTCTTTAAATCCAATCTGTGGCACGGGCTGACCATTGCTGGCGATGATACTCAAGTCGTCGTCAGGGTAGCGGGTGATATCCGAGTCATTCCAGTACTGCTTGAAGAGCACGTACGGGATGGTGGTGACCTGTGACCCGGTGTCCAGTAGGGCACTCATAGGAATGCCATCCAGTACCACGGGTAAGACTGGACGTCCTCCCACATATTTGTCGTGCCAGTTCGATGGGCCTGGTGATCTTTTTCCTGGGGGTTGGCCCTCTACCCCAGGTTGTGCCAGTTTAAAGGACAGTACCTTGCCATATGTCCGGGTTGATTGCAGCGGCGGCAGATGGGTCGTCCGTCCTCGTTGTATCGGTCGCTGGGTCTTCCTCTGGCCGGTGGGGTCCTCCTTGGTCGATGCCACGGGATGTCCTCCGGTCCGGATGCCAGCTGGATCTTCCCTGGAGTGGAAACCTGTAAAGACTGCACAGTTCGGGTTAGCGCAGCAACGCTTTTAGCTAGCTCTTGGACCTGATGGTGCAGGTCTGGAGCCGGGTCATTGTTCAAAGCCTGCGCATCAGCTCCCACAGGCCCTGCCGACAAGGGCGCCGCCTCCTGGTGGTAAGTGGTAGTGGGGCGTCTGGGGGTCACAACGCCACTTGGTGCCGGTTCTCGAAGCACCCGGATGGCTCTGTCCTTGAACTGTGCAAATCCCAGATGAGGGTCCTGTAAGGCCATTGCCCGCAACTGGGTTCGGTGGGCATTGCAATATAAACCCTCTATAAATTGTTCAGTCAACAGCCTGTCCTCGTCTCCCATGCCGTCAGGGTCGGTCTGCTTAATGGCTCTCAGGGCCTCTTGTAGGTTCAGGGCATAGTCCCTTATACTCTCATGTGCCCGCTGTTTGCACCCGTAGAATCTAAGCTTGATCTCGGCTGAGGTGCGGGTATCAAAGGTGTCCCTCAGCCGGGTTAGTATCCCTGCGACAGTCCTCCCCCCAGGTGGCCAGGACTTTACCTCCCTTCGGGCTGCCCCAGTTAATTGGGCCACCAGGATGCTCACTTTTTGCTCTTCTGTGAGGGGGTACACCTGGAAGAGGCTATCCAGCTTTTCTCTAAAGTCATGCAGGGTATGTGACTCCCCTGAGTACTGGGGTAGCCAGGCCGCTCCCGGGATATAGGGCATGGTGAAAGGCATGACTGCAGCAGCGATGGCGCTGGCGGGGGTTGAGGCAGTGAAGCTCTCCTCCGTATCCGACATCCTCCTCCCCCCTAGTGGACCGTGGCCTACCTTGCGATGATCCTCTTCCGTAGGCCGCGGCTCCGCAGTAGATCGTCAGGGTTGAGGACCTTCCGTCGCGCTCCTGTGACGTCGGCGTCTGCTGGGCTCCTTCCAGGACCTTACGCGACGTCCGGACGTGAGGCGGGGCTTCAGTTCTCGCGCGCTTTCGGAGTCCACGCCCCTCTTCTTCCCGCGCGACGTCTTCAAGATGGCGTCCAACGGCGGGAAAACTCCACGGAAGGCGGGAAGAAGGCTGAAAATGGCGCCGGATGGCGGGAATCTTCACCGATGGCGGGAAGAAGGCTGAAGATGGCGCCGGATGGCGGGAATCTTCACCACAGGTAAGTTTGAACAGTCTCTTTCAGGCACGCAGTACCCGGTGTTTGCGGGCACGAAATCCTGCCGACTACGCCAAAAGTTGACGCGCCCCTGGGCCTGTGTCGCGCTGCGTTGCGCACGCGGGAGCTTACCCGGAGCCGGATCTGTTGAGGGTTGTAGTCTCGTGGCGGTGACCCGGTCCGTGCCCAGGGAGTCAAACTGAGTGGCGATGTATCAGCGGTAGATGTTGGACGACTACGCCACCCGTTGAGTACAGCTAAGGAGCTGCTGCTGCAGGGCAGACCGCTGAGGTCGGTGGTAGGATTGTGCAGCGTGATAGTATAACCCCCAACGGGAGGGGTATGGCCTCAGGGCAGCCGACGTGGATGATGGGGGTAGCAGGAACCACTCGGAGACGGTACGGTGTAGTTCAGGGTCTTTACTGGTGACAAAGATAGACCCTCCCGGAGTACTGGCTAGCGATTGGGGCCTGGTCAGTCCTTGAGCAGATGGGATCTCCCCTGGCCAGGCGGAGTTGTAGGCCTCCCAAACTAACTGTACTCTTCTGGCTACCTTGCTAGAGGCGGGTATAAGTAGCCCACGTCCCTGAGTGTACCGTGTGGTGCTCACCCGTATGGCCGGTGACTCGGGGCCTTCTAGTAGCTTCCGCTCCACGACGGCGGTGCTGGTCCCACGCGTGTGACCGTGCCTTCGGGTTTCTTGGCCAGAGGACCTGGAATCCCCTGCCTGACGGATTCTGCTGCTGGGTAGGAGTTAGTCCCCACAGCCTCGGACTCCGGGTCCGGTAAGAAATCTTCTCAGTCAGGGCGAGCTCTGCAGCTGCCAGCCCCTGACTCCTTGTAACACTGCTCCCACAGAGCTCCTGATGTTCTGTTCCTATATTTGCTTCTTTTCTCTGTCTCTACTTCTTCTCTACTCACTAACCCTGCCTCAGCCCTAGGTTTATATAGGGGAAGTTCTTCCCCTCCCAGGACTGGGCAGGAGGTGTGGCATGCATAGGATTCCTGACCAAGAGACCTCCCACCTGCTCTCAGACGTAATATCTCTATCACTGTGGCAACCAGACCCCTGGGGTGTCACAGATGTTCCTCAGGTCCTGCTCAGGCTCAGGCAGAATCACCTCTTCGCTAAATATGAGAAGTGCCTCTTTGAGCAGACCTCGCTTCCGTTTTTGGGCTACATTATTTCTCAGACCGGCCTCCGAATGGATCCAGAGAAACTGTCTGCCATCGAGAAATGGCCTCGACCGGAGGGGTTGAAGGCTATTCAGCGGTTCCTGGGCTTCGCCAACTACTACCGCCTCTTCATACCGCACTTCTCTTCCCGGACTGCCCCAATTTCCGCGCTCACCCGTAAGGGCACTAATCCCAGAGAATGGCCGCCCCAAGCAGAGGAGGCCTTTCTTTCCTTAAAACAGGCCTTCTCTTCCGCCCCGGTGCTGCATCGCCCGGACGGCAACAAGCAGTTCTTCCTGGAAGTTGACGCCTCCTCCTCTGGAGCCGGAGCGGTACTTACCCAAAAATCGTCTTCCGGGAGAATGGTAACTTGTGGCTTCTTCTCCAAACTCTTCTCCTCTTCTGAGCGCAACTATTCCATAGGAGACCGAGAGTTATTGGCCATCAAGCTGGCATTGGAGGAGTGGCGTTACCTACTCGAGGGGGCTCTTCACCCGGTAATAATTTACACTGACCACAAGAACTTGGCTTACCTCCAGCATGCCCAGAGACTTAACCCGCGCCAAGCCCGGTGGTCCTTGTTTTTTGCTCGCTTTGATTTTGTTCTTCATTTTCGCCCGGCTGACAAAAACATCAAAGCAGACGCCTTGTCCCGATCCTTTCTGGTGTCCGATCTCGAGGAAGAACCTAAACATATCATCAATCCCGCCAGAGTAATGCAGGTGGCTCCCGTGAGTCTAAATCGTCTCCCTCCCGGTAAGACGTTCGTTTCAGTACCTGATCGGGAGAAGATCCTACACTGGGGCCATTCGTCTAAACTAGCTGGCCACGCCGGTCAGAAAAAGACCCTCCAGCTTATTACCCGGCACTACTGGTGGCCTACCCTGCACAAGGACGTAATAGACTTTGTTTCTGCCTGTGTGTCCTGCGCCCGCAACAAAGTCCCGAGACACCTGCCAGCCGGTCGCCTCCTTCCGCTTCCTGTGCCTGTTGCCCCCTGGCAGCATATTGCTATGGACTTCATAACTGATCTCCCCGTCTCTGCCGGTTGTACGGTCATTTGGGTGGTCGCTGACCGCTTTTCCAAGATGGCTCACTTTATTCCCCTGCCAGGCCTCCCGTCTGCACCCGAGCTGGCTAAAGACTTTATCCGCCACATCTTCCGTCTTCATGGCCTGCCCCTCCACATCGTGTCGGATCGTGGGGTACAGTTCACCTCACGTTTCTGGAGAGCCACTTGTAAATTGCTAGACGTCACCCTGGACTTCTCCTCCGCTTACCACCCACAGTCAAGTGGAGCGGATCAATCAGATCCTGACCAGTTACCTCCGGCACTTCGTTAATGCCCACCATTCTGACTGGGTGGATCTCCTGCCATGGGCCGAATTCTCTTACAACAATCACGAGAGTGAATCTTCCTCCAAATCCCCGTTTTTTGTAGTCTTCGGTCAGCATCCTCGGATCCCATTTCCCGTCTCCACCTCGGTGGATAATCCGGCTGCGGAATCTCTTGTTAACAAATTTTCCTCCATGTGGGAGAGTACCCGGTCCGCACTCCTTCCGTCGTCCGAGCGTATGAAAAGACATGCTGACAAAAAACGTCTGGATCCTCCTCAATTTCGTCCAGGGGATAAGGTCTGGCTCTCGTCCAAGTATGTCCGGCTCAAGATTCCTTCCTATAAGTTAGGGCCTCGGTTCATCGGTCCTCTGGAGGTCATCAGTCAGATCAACCCGGTGGCTTATAAATTGAAACTCCCGGCCAACTTGCGGATCCCTAACTCCTTCCATGTATCTCTCCTCAAACCCGTGGTACTTAACTCTTTTTCCAAGTCTACAGGTACGCCTCCTGCTCCGGTTTCCGCTGAAAACGAGTTTGAGGTAGAGAACATTCTGGCCACAAAAAGGGTAAGAGGAAAGACCTTTTTTCTAGTAGATTGGAAGGGGTTTGGTCCTGAAGAGAGAACGTGGGAGCCCCGGGAGAACATCCATGCCCCTCTCATCCTTGCTAAATTTCTGTCTGGCCTAAAAAAGGGGGGGCCTAAAGTGGGGGGTACTGTAGCGTCGGCGTCCCTGCCCTCTGCTAGGCAGGGACGCTGTTCCCCTCACCTCTCCGCTCCGAGCCCGGCGTCCTCCTCCCGCTCTGCTGGCAGCGCGCGGTCCTTCCCGGCCACGGTGCTTAGGGCGCGCGCGCACTCCCCCCCTCTTAAAGGGGCCGCGCGCGCCGTCCTAAGGAGTCCCCGGCCAATGGCCGGAGGACTTCACCATATATAAGGCACCTCCTCCAAAATGGAGGTGCCCGAGCAATGTTGTTGCACTGTTCACTACTCTGCTTCAGCCCTCTGGTCCCATTTCCAGTTACCTGCCAGTTACCTGCCAGTTTCCTGCCAGATTGCTGTCTGATTCCTGCCTGTTATCCGCTTACCTGCTTGCTAGCCTGAGGTCCGACGGTCTGCTTTCCGACACCTGTCAGTCTGTCTATGGACCAGCTTGCCCGCTCACCTGGGAGCGCCCACCTGCTACCTGCCTGCTAGCCTACCTGGAGGCTCCGCCGTCACGTGCTATGACCACCTGCCAGTCCAGAGACTCTTGCCCGCTCACCTGGGAGCGCTCATCTGCTACCTGTCTGTTAGCCTACCTGGAGGCTCCGCCGTCACGTGCTGTGACCACCTGCCAGTCCAGAGACTCTTGCCCGCTCACCTGGGAGCGCTCATCTGCTACCTGTCTGCTAGCCTACCTGGAGGCTCCGCCGTCACGAGCTGTGACCACCTGCCAGTCCAGAGACTCTTGCCCGCTCACCTGGGAGCGCTCATCTGCTACCTGTCTGCTAGCCTACCTGGAGGCTCCGCCGTCACGTGCTGTGACCACCTGCTTATCCAGAGACTCTCGCCTGCTCACCTGGGAGCACACATCTGCCATCTGCCTGCTAGCCGTCACAGGTCGTACCTACCCTTTACCCAGAGACTGTCCCGGTCACTTGCCGTGACCTCCTGCCCGTTCACCCAGAGACTATCCCGGTCACTTGCCGTGACCTCCTGCCCATTCACCCAGAGACTGCCCCGGTCACTTGCTGTGACCTCCTGCCCGTTTACCCAGAGACTGTCCCGGTCACCTGCTGTGACATCCTGCCCGTTTACCCAGAGAATGTCCAGGTCACCTGCTGTGACTACCTGCCTGTCTTCCCTGGTCGCCACCCGCTTCCTTACAAGGACCGCCCCCTTGTATAAGTTGCTCAGAGGTTCCGCCTCCCAGACCCGTTACATATTATATAGAGTCATTACACACAAAGCGGTCTATTATATAGAGTCATTACACACAGAGGGATCTATTATATAGAGTCATTATACACAGAGCGATCTATTATATAGAGTCATTACACACAGAGTGATCTACTATATAGAGTCATTACACACAGAGGGATCTATTATATAGCGTCATTATACACAGAGGGATCTATTATATAGAGTCATTACACACAGAGTGATCTATTATATAGAGTCATTACACACAGAGGGATCTATTATATAGAGTCATTACACACAGAGTGATCTATTATATAGAGTCATTACAGACAGAGGGATCTATTATATAGAGTCATTACACACAGAGTGATCTATTATATAGAGTCATTACACAGAGTGATCTATTATATAGAGTCATTACACACAGAGGGATCTATTATATAGAGTCATTACACACAGAGTGATCTATTATATAGAGTCATTACAGACAGAGGGATCTATTATATAGAGTCACTACAGACTGAGGGATTTATTATATAGAGTCATTACACACAGAGTGATCTATTATATAGAGTCATTACACACAGAGGGATCTATTCTATAGTCATTTCACACAGAGTGATCTATTATATAGAGTCATTACACACAGAGGGATCTATTATATAGAGTCATTACACGCAGAGTGATCTATTATATAGAGTCATTACACACAGAGGGATCTATTATATAGAGTCATTACCCACAGGGATTTCTTATATAGAGTCATTACCCACAGGGATCTATTATATAGAGTCATTACACACAGAGGGATCTATTATATAGAGTCATTACACACAGAGGGATCTATTATATAGAGTCATTACACACAGAGCGATCTATTATATAGAGTCATTACACACAGAGCCATCTATTATATAGAGTCATTACACACAGAGGGATCTATTATATTGAGTCATTACACACAGAGGGATCTATTATATAGAGTCATTACACACAGAGTGATCTATTATATAGTCATTACACACAGAGGGATCTATTATATAAAGTCATTACACACAGAGTGATCTATTATATAAAGTCATTACACACATAGTGATCTATTATATAGAGTCATTACACACATAGTGATCTATTATATAGAGTCATTACACACAGAGGGATCTATTATATAGAGTCATTACACACAGAGAAATCTATTATATAGAGTCATTACACACAGAGGGATCTATTATATTGAGTCATTGCACACAGAGAGATCTATTATATAGAGTCATTACACACAGAGGGATCTATTATATAGCGTCATTATACACAGAGGGATCTATTATATAGAGTCATTACACACAGAGTGATCTATTATATAGAGTCATTACACACAGAGGGACCTATTATATAGAGTCATTACACAGAGTGATCTATTATATAGAGTCATTACACACAGAGGGATCTATTATATAGAGTCATTACACACAGAGTGATCTATTATATAGAGTCATTACAGACAGAGGGATCTATTATATAGAGTCACTACAGACTGAGGGATTTATTATATAGAGTCATTACACACAGAGTGATCTATTATATAGAGTCATTACACACAGAGGGATCTATTCTATAGTCATTTCACACAGAGTGATCTATTATATAGAGTCATTACACACAGAGGGATCTATTATATAGAGTCATTACACGCAGAGTGATCTATTATATAGAGTCATTACACACAGAGGGATCTATTATATAGAGTCATTACCCACAGGGATTTCTTATATAGAGTCATTACCCACAGGGATCTATTATATAGAGTCATTACACACAGAGGGATCTATTATATAGAGTCATTACACACAGAGGGATCTATTATATAGAGTCATTACACACAGAGGGATCTATTATATAGAGTCATTACACACAGAGGGATCTATTATATAGAGTCATTACACACAGAGCCATCTATTATATAGAGTCATTACACACAGAGCCATCTATTATATAGAGTCATTACACACAGAGGGATCTATTATATTGAGTCATTACACACAGAGGGATCTATTATATAGAGTCATTACACACAGAGTGATCTATTATATAGAGTCATTACACACAGAGGGATCTATTATATAAAGTCATTACACACAGAGTGATCTATTATATAAAGTCATTACACACATAGTGATCTATTATATAGAGTCATTACACACATAGTGATCTATTATATAGAGTCATTACACACAGAGGGATCTATTATATAGAGTCATTACACACAGAGAAATCTATTATATAGAGTCATTACACACAGAGGGATCTATTATATAGAGTCATTGCACACAGAGAGATCTATTATATAGAGTCATTACACACAGAGGGATCTATTATATAGAGTCATTACACACAGAGCGATCTATTATATAGAGTCATTACACACAGAGCGATCTATTATATAGAGTCATTACACACAGAGGGATCCATTATATAGTCATTACACACAGAGTGATCTATTATATAGAGTCATTACACACAGAGGGATCTATTATATAAAGTCATTACACACATAGTGATCTATTATATAGAGTCATTACACACATAGTGATCTATTAAATAGAGTCATTACACACAGAGGGATCTATTATATAGAGTCATTACACACAGAGAAATCTATTATATAGAGTCATTACACACAGAGGGATCTATTATATTGAGTCATTGCACACAGAGAGATCTATTATATAGAGTCATTACACACAGAGGGATCTATTATATAGAGTCATTACACACAGAGCGATCTATTATATAGAGTCATTACACACAGAGCGATCTATTATATAGAGTCATTACACACAGAGGGATCCATTATATAGTCATTACACACAGAGTGATCTATTATATAGAGTCATTACACAGAGTGATCTATTATATAGAGTCATTACACACAGAGGGATCTATTATATAGAGTCATTACACACAGAGAAATCTATTATATAGAGTCATTACACACAGAGTGATCTATTATATAGAGTCATTACACACAGAGGGATCTATTATATAGAGTCACTACAGACTGAGGGATTTATTATATAGAGTCATTACACACAGAGGGATCTATTATAGAGAGTCATTACACAGAGTGATCTATTATATAGAGTCATTACACACAGAGGGATCTATTATATAGAGTCATTACACAGAGTGATCTATTATATAGAGTCATTACACACAGAGGGATCTATTATATAGAGTCATTACACACAGAGAAATCTATTATATAGAGTCATTACACACAGAGGGATCTATTATATAGAGTCATTACACAGAGTGATCTACTATATAGAGTCATTACACACAGAGGGATCTATTATATAGAGTCATTACACACAGAGCGATCTATTATATAGAGTCATTACACACAGAGCGATCTATTATATAGAGTCATTACACACAGAGGGATCTATTATATAGAGTCATTACACACAGAGGGATCTATTATATAGAGTCTTTACACACAGAGCCATCTATTATATAGAGTCATTACACACAGAGCGATCTATTATATAGAGTCATTACACACAGAGGGATCTATTATATAGAGTCATTATACACAGAGCGATCTATTATATAGAGTCATTACACAGAGCGATCTACTATATAGAGTCATTACACACAGAGAGATCTATTATATAGAGTCATTACACACAGAGGGATCTATTATATAGAGTCATTACACACAGAGTGATCTATTATATAGAGTCATTACACACAGAGGGATCTATTATATAGAATCATTACAAACAGAGGGATCTATTATATAGAGTCATTGCACACAGAGAGATCTATTATATAGAGTCATTACACACAGAGGGATCTATTATATAGAGTCATTACACACAGAGCGATCTATTATATAGAGTCATTACACACAGGGATCTATTATATAGAGTCTTTACACTCAGAGGGATCTATTATATAGAGGAATTACACACAGAGGGATCTATTATATAGAGTCATTACACACAGAGTGATCTATTATATAGAGTCATTACACACAGAGGGATCTATTATATAGTCATTACACACAGAGTGATCTATTATATAAAGTCATTACACACAGAGGGATCTAATATATAGAGTCATTACACAGAGTGATCTATTATATAGAGTAATTACACACAGAGGGATCTATTATATAGAGTCATTACACACAGAGGGATCTATTACATAGAGTCATTACACACAGAGGGATCTATTATATAGAGTCATTACACACAGAGAAATCTATTATATAGAGTCATTACACACAGAGGGATCTATTATATAGAGTCATTACACAGAGTGATCTACTATATAGAGTCATTACACACAGAGGGATCTATTATAGAGTCATTACACACAGAGCGATCTATTATATAGAGTCATTACACACAGAGCGATCTATTATATAGAGTCATTACACACAGAGGGATCTATTATATAGAGTCATTACACACAGAGGGATCTATTATATAGAGTCTTTACACACAGAGCCATCTATTATATAGAGTCATTACACACAGAGCGATCTATTATATAGAGTCATTACACACAGAGGGATCTATTATATAGAGTCATTATACACAGAGCGATCTATTATATAGAGTCATTACACAGAGCGATCTACTATATAGAGTCATTACACACAGAGAGATCTATTATATAGAGTCATTACACACAGAGGGATCTATTATATAGAGTCATTACACACAGAGTGATCTATTATATAGAGTCATTACACACAGAGGGATCTATTATATAGAATCATTACAAACAGAGGGATCTATTATATAGAGTCATTGCACACAGAGAGATCTATTATATAGAGTCATTACACACAGAGGGATCTATTATATAGAGTCATTACACACAGAGCGATCTATTATATAGAGTCATTACACACAGGGATCTATTATATAGAGTCTTTACACTCAGAGGGATCTATTATATAGAGGAATTACACACAGAGGGATCTATTATATAGAGTCATTACACACAGAGTGATCTATTATATAGAGTCATTACACACAGAGGGATCTATTATATAGTCATTACACACAGAGTGATCTATTATATAAAGTCATTACACACAGAGGGATCTAATATATAGAGTCATTACACAGAGTGATCTATTATATAGAGTAATTACACACAGAGGGATCTATTATATAGAGTCATTACACACAGAGGGATCTATTATATAGAGTCATTACACACAGAGGGATCTATTATATAGAGTCATTACACACAGAGTGATCTATTATATAGAGTCATTACACACAGAGGGACCTATTATATAGAGTCATTACACAGAGTGATCTATTATATAGAGTAATTACACACAGAGGGATCTATTATATAGAGTCATTACACACAGAGTGATCTATTATATAGAGTCATTACAGACAGAGGGATCTATTATATAGAGTCACTACAGACTGAGGGATTTATTATATAGAGTCATTACACACAGGGATCTATTATATAGAGTCATTACACACAGAGGGATCTATTATAGTCATTTCACACAGAGGGATCTATTATATAGTTATTACACACAGAGGGATCTATTATATAGAGTCATTACACACAGAAGGATCTATTATATAGTGTCATTACACACAGAGGGATCTATTATATAGAGTCATTACACACAGAGTGATCTATTATATAGAGTCATTACACACAGAGGGATCTATTATATAGTCATTACACACAGAGGGATCTATTATATAGAGTCATTACACGCAGAGTGATCTATTATATAGAGTCATTACACACAGAGGGATCTATTATATAGAGTCATTACCCACAGGGATCTATTATATAGAGTCATTACCCACAGGGATCTATTATATAGAGTCACTACACACAGAGGGATCTATTATATAGAGTCATTACACACAGAGGGATCTATTATATAGAGTCATTACACACAGAGGGATCTATTATATAGAGTCATTACACACAGAGGGATCTATTATATACAGTCATTACACACAGAGGGATCTATTATATAGAGTCATTACACACAGAGCGATCTATTATATAGAGTCATTACACACAGAGCCATCTATTATATAGGGTCATTACACACAGAGGGATCTATTATATTGAGTCATTACACACAGAGGGATCTATTATATAGAGTCATTACACACAGAGGGATCTATTATATAGAGTCATTACACACAGAGGGATCTATTATATAGAGTCATTACACACAGAGTGATCTATTATATAGAGTCATTACAGACAGAGGGATCTATTATATAGAGTCACTACAGACTGAGGGATTTATTATATAGAGTCATTACACACAGAGGGATCTATTATATAGTCATTTCACACAGAGTGATCTATTATATAGAGTCATTACACACAGAGGGATCTATTATATAGAGTCATTACACGCAGAGTGATCTATTATATAGAGTCATTACACGCAGAGGGATCTATTATATAGAGTCATTACCCACAGGGATTTATTATATAGAGTCATTACCCACAGGGATCTATTATATAGAGTCATTACACACAGAGGGATCTATTATATAGAGTCATTACACACAGAGGGATCTATTATATAGTCATTACACACAGAGGGATCTATTATATAGAGTCATTACACACAGAGGGATCTATTATATAGAGTCATTACACACAGAGCGATCTATTATATAGAGTCATTACACACAGAGCCATCTATTATATAGAGTCAATACACACAGAGGGATCTATTATATTGAGTCATTACACACAGAGGGATCTATTATATAGAGTCATTACACACAGAGTGATCTATTATATAGAGTCATTACACACAGAGGGATCTATTATATAGAGTCATTACACACAGAGTGATCTATTATATAACGTCATTACACACATAGTGATCTATTATATAGAGTCATTACACACATAGTGATCTATTATATAGAGTCATTACACACAGAGTGATCTATTATATAGAGTCATTACAGACAGAGGGATCTATTATATAGAGTCACTACAGACTGAGGGATTTATTATATAGAGTCATTACACACAGAGGGATCTATTATATAGTCATTTCACACAGAGTGATCTATTATATAGAGTCATTACACACAGAGGGATCTATTATATAGAGTCATTACACGCAGAGTGATCTATTATATAGAGTCATTACACGCAGAGGGATCTATTATATAGAGTCATTACCCACAGGGATTTATTATATAGAGTCATTACCCACAGGGATCTATTATATAGAGTCATTACACACAGAGGGATCTATTATATAGAGTCATTACACACAGAGGGATCTATTATATAGTCATTACACACAGAGGGATCTATTATATAGAGTCATTACACACAGAGGGATCTATTATATAGAGTCATTACACACAGAGCGATCTATTATATAGAGTCATTACACACAGAGCCATCTATTATATAGAGTCAATACACACAGAGGGATCTATTATATTGAGTCATTACACACAGAGGGATCTATTATATAGAGTCATTACACACAGAGTGATCTATTATATAGAGTCATTACACACAGAGGGATCTATTATATAGAGTCATTACACACAGAGTGATCTATTATATAACGTCATTACACACATAGTGATCTATTATATAGAGTCATTACACACATAGTGATCTATTATATAGAGTCATTACACACAGAGGGATCTATTATATAGAGTCATTACACACAGAGAAATCTATTATATAGAGTCATTACACACAGAGGGATCTATTATATTGAGTCATTGCACACAGAGAGATCTATTATATAGAGTCATTACACACAGAGGGATCTATTATATAGAGTCATTACACACAGAGCGATCTATTATATAGAGTCATTACACACAGGGATCTATTATATAGAGTCATTACACACAGAGGGTTCAATTATATAGAGTCATTACACACAGAGGGATCTATTATATAGAGTCATTACACACAGAGTGATCTATTATATAGAGTCATTACACACAGAGGGATCCATTATATAGAGTCATTACACACAGAGTGATCTATTATATAGAGTCATTACACACAGAGGGATCTATTATATAGAGTCATTACACAGAGTGATCTATTATATAGAGTCATTACACACAGAGGGATCTATTATATAGAGTCATTACACACAGAGAAATCTATTATATAGAGTCATTACACACAGAGTGATCTATTATATAGAGTCATTACACACAGAGGGATCTATTATATAGAGTCACTACAGACTGAGGGATTTATTATATAGAGTCATTACACACAGAGGGATCTATTATATAGAGTCATTATACAGAGTGATCTATTATATAGAGTCATTACACACAGAGGGATCTATTATATAGAGTCATTACACAGAGTGATCTATTATATAGAGTCACTACACACAGATGGATCTATTATATAGAGTCATTACACACAGAGGGATCTATTATATAGAGTCATTACACACAGAGGGATCTATTATATAGAGTCATTACGCACAGAGGGATCTATTATATACAGTCATTACACACAGAGGGATCTATTATATAGAGTCATTACACACAGAGCGATCTATTATATAGGGTCATTACACACAGAGCCATCTATTATATAGGGTCATTACACACAGAGGGATCTATTATATAGAGTCATTACACACAGAGGGATCTATTATATAGAGTCATTACACACAGAGGGATCTATTATATAGAGTCATTACACACAGAGTGATCTATTATATAGAGTCATTACAGACAGAGTGATCTATTATATAGAGTCATTACAGACAGAGGGATCTATTATATAGAGTCACTACAGACTGAGGGATTTATTATATAGAGTCATTACACACAGAGTGATCTATTATATAGTCATTTCACACAGAGTGATCTATTATATAGAGTCATTACACACAGAGGGATCTATTATATAGAGTCATTACACGCAGAGTGATCTATTATATAGAGTCATTACACACAGAGGGATCTATTATATAGAGTCATTACCCACAGGGATTTATTATATAGAGTCATTACCCACAGGGATCTATTATATAGAGTTATTACACACAGAGGGATCTATTATATAGAGTCATTACACACAGAGGGATCTATTATATAGAGTCATTACACACAGAGGGATCTATTATATAGAGTCATTACACACAGAGCGATCTATTATATAGAGTCAATACACACAGAGGGATCTATTATATAGAGTCATTACACACAGAGGGATCTATTATATAGAGTCATTACACACAGAGTGATCTATTATATAGAGTCATTACACACAGAGGGATCTATTATATAGAGTCATTACACACAGAGTGATCTATTATATAAAGTCATTACACACATAGTGATCTATTATATAGAGTCATTACACACAGAGGGATCTATTATATAGAGTCATTACACACAGAGAAATCTATTATATAGAGTCATTACACACAGAGGGATCTATTATATTGAGTCATTGCACACAAAGAGATCTATTATATAGAGTCATTACACACACAGGGATCTATTATATAGAGTCATTACACACAGAGGGATCTATTATATAGAGTCACTACAGACTGAGGGATTTATTATATAGAGTCATTACACACAGAGGGATCTATTATATAGAGTCATTACACAGAGTGATCTATTATATAGAGCCATTACCCACAGAGGGATCTATTATATAGAGTCATTACCCACAGAGGGATCTATTATATAGAGTCATTACCCACAGAGGGATCTATTATATAGAGTCATTACCCACAGAGGGATCTATTATATAGAGTCATTACACACAGAGGGATCTATTATATAGAGTCATTACACACAGAGGGATCTATTATATAGAGTCATTACACACAGAGGGATCTATTATATAGAGTCATTACACACAGAGGGATCTATTATATAGAGTCATTACACGCAGAGTGATCTATTATATAGAGTCATTACACACAGAGGGATCTATTATATAGAGTCATTACCCACAGGGATCTATTATATAGAGTCACTACACACAGATGGATCTATTATATAGAGTCATTACACACAGAGGGATCTATTATATAGAGTCATTACACACAGAGGGATCTATTATATACAGTCATTACACACAGAGGGATCTATTATATACAGTCATTACACACAGAGGGATCTATTATATAGAGTCATTACACACAGAGCGATCTATTATATAGGGTCATTACACACAGAGCCATCTATTATATAGGGTCATTACACACAGAGGGATCTATTATATAGAGTCATTACACACAGAGGGATCTATTATATAGAGTCATTACACACAGAGGGATCTATTATATAGAGTCATTACACACAGAGTGATCTATTATATAGAGTCATTACAGACAGAGTGATCTATTATATAGAGTCATTACAGACAGAGGGATCTATTATATAGAGTCACTACAGACTGAGGGATTTATTATATAGAGTCATTACACACAGAGTGATCTATTATATAGTCATTTCACACAGAGTGATCTATTATATAGAGTCATTACACACAGAGGGATCTATTATATAGAGTCATTACACGCAGAGTGATCTATTATATAGAGTCATTACACACAGAGGGATCTATTATATAGAGTCATTACCCACAGGGATTTATTATATAGAGTCATTACCCACAGGGATCTATTATATAGAGTTATTACACACAGAGGGATCTATTATATAGAGTCATTACACACAGAGGGATCTATTATATAGAGTCATTACACACAGAGGGATCTATTATATAGAGTCATTACACACAGAGCGATCTATTATATAGAGTCAATACACACAGAGGGATCTATTATATAGAGTCATTACACACAGAGGGATCTATTATATAGAGTCATTACACACAGAGTGATCTATTATATAGAGTCATTACACACAGAGGGATCTATTATATAGAGTCATTACACACAGAGTGATCTATTATATAAAGTCATTACACACATAGTGATCTATTATATAGAGTCATTACACACAGAGGGATCTATTATATAGAGTCATTACACACAGAGAAATCTATTATATAGAGTCATTACACACAGAGGGATCTATTATATTGAGTCATTGCACACAAAGAGATCTATTATATAGAGTCATTACACACACAGGGATCTATTATATAGAGTCATTACACACAGAGGGATCTATTATATAGAGTCACTACAGACTGAGGGATTTATTATATAGAGTCATTACACACAGAGGGATCTATTATATAGAGTCATTACACAGAGTGATCTATTATATAGAGCCATTACCCACAGAGGGATCTATTATATAGAGTCATTACCCACAGAGGGATCTATTATATAGAGTCATTACCCACAGAGGGATCTATTATATAGAGTCATTACCCACAGAGGGATCTATTATATAGAGTCATTACCCACAGAGGGATCTATTATATAGAGTCATTACACACAGAGGGATCTATTATATAGAGTCATTACACACAGAGGGATCTATTATATAGAGTCATTACACACAGAGGGATCTATTATATAGAGTCATTACCCACAGAGGGATCTATTATATAGAGTCATTACACACAGAGCGATCTATTATATAGAGTCATTACCCACAGAGGGATCTATTATATAGAGTCATTACACACAGAGGGATCTATTATATAGAGTCATTATCTCAGTAAATTAGAATAATTTATAACAACAGCTTGAGAAATGTTTTTACAATCTACAATGTCGTCCTACTGAAATGTCTGTTCAGTAAATGCCTCAATACTTGGTCGGCTCCTTGTACATCAATTACTGCATCAATGCGGCAATGTGGCATGGAGGGATCAGCCTGTGGCTCTGCTGAGGTGTTATGGAAGCCCAGTGTAAGGCGGCGGTGTCCACACCGTGCAGTAACTGAGGCAGTGACCCCAGCAAGTCCAACATATGCAGCTTTTATTCAGCAACTCATGGGTAAACAGGACAGTCCTCCGGTTCGCAACCGGGTTAACACAAGTCTATAACAATGGTTGCCGGGGGCAACGGCCACGCCGGGCCGCTCAGAACCTGATGGGTGCAGAGCCTTCCCAGGCGTGGGTTCAGCCACCCTCCATCCTGCTGAGCTTTCCTGCTGTGCTCCTAGCAGGTCCCAACACTGAACAACACTAATCGTTAATGGAGGGTTTTTAAAGGACCTGTGGCAAGAGCCACTGGAAAACCCGGATTGGAGGGAGGAGGCCGCCCCACTGCCTCCTGTGACCTCCTCCAAGATATGAAGGCCGTGCCGGGTTTTACTTAATCTGCCTTAACCAGGTAGCCTGACAAGGTCAATGCTCAACTTCATTCCTGCATTGCAGCCACAGGTGAGTTTGTGACTGCAGTGCACTCCAATGGGTTTAATAGGTCTCTGTACACATTCTGGGTGCATATAACGCCCCTCGTATATGATCCCTGTCACTGCCTCCCACCAGGTGGCTTTGTTGGGTCTGGGGTCCCTCATCTTCCTCTTGACAATACCCCATAGATTCTCTATAATAGATTCTCTATGGGGTTAAGGTCAGGCGAGTTTGCTGCCAATCAAGCACAGTGATACTGTTGTGTGTAAACCAGGTATTGGTACTTTTGGCCGTGTGGACAGGGGCCAAGTCCTGCTGGAGAAGGACATTTCCATCTCCAAAAAGCTTGTCGGCAGAGGGAAGCATGAAGGGCTGTAAAATTTCCTGGTAGACGGCTGCGCTGACTGTGGTCTTGATAAAACCCAGTGGACCTACACCAGCAGATGACATGGCCTTCAAACCATCACTGATTGTGGAGACTTCACACTAGACCTCCAGCAGCTTGGATTGTGGCCTCTCCACTCTTCCTCCAGACTCTGGGACCTTGTAGAGTGTGTCAATGACTGCCTTCTGGACATCTGTCAAGTCAGCAGTCTTCCCCATGATTGTGGAGCCTACTGAAACAGACTAAGGGACCTTTTAAACCCGTAGGAAGCCTTTGCAGGTGTTTTTTGTTAATGATTCTAATTTACTGAGATAATGACTTTTGTGTTTCCATTGGCTGTAAGCCATAATCATCAACATTAACAGAAATAAACACGTGAAATAGATCACTCTGTGTGTAATGACTCTATATAATATAGGAGCTTCACTTTTTGTGTTGAAGAACTGAAATAAATTCACTTTTTGATGATATTCTAATTTTGTGAGATGCACCTGTATATACGTTGTGTTGGGAGACTCCCTGACATCATACCCTGCATATTGCCCAAGGATTCATATGTAGTATGTGGTCACCAGGCCTATAAATGGCTTCTCCTGGGTGCAGAGGGAACCTGCACTTTAGCACGCCTTACACCTGCTACCTTCATGCTTCCACATTTGTTATACAAATGAGCTGCAGACAATCACTCCAGACTGAATGGCAGACCTCATATAGTGGAAATAGGGATAAGGAATATGAGTATATTCATTTACCCATTCATTACATAGATGTTGGTATTACTAGTGTATGTAACCGCTAGAACTGGTGTATTTGTTATGTAAAGAGACGCGTAAGATCAGACATCATAGACCGTCAGTTATCACATCAGCAGTAGATCCCAGTGCTCCTCCAGTAATCATATATGACGAGATTTACAAACAAGGTCTCTGTCCATGAACAGGATTTGTCCCCTCCAGGCTCCCATAGCATGGGGAAGTAGCTGATGGATAAATTGTCTGTAAATAATAAAAAGGGAGGAGTTGTTATGGTAAATATTTATACTTTGCTTTATTATTATTTTAGACAATTAAATCTACCTATATATTTGATAATTTAATATTAGCTTTATAAGTGTTATTCATAAAAGCGATAACACAGGGTGTAGAGCTGTGTTTCTGTTACACTTTCCTCTGTTTTATAAAGTATAGTTAATTGGACAGAGCTAGCTTTCTAGCTTTCAAGGACGACTGTTATTTCCAATTAAAATGCTTTCTCTGTTAGGTAATGTTATCCATCCCCTTTCTTCTGGGGATAAATCCTTGTTGCTTTGGATCCGAGGGCAGAGAAGGATTGTACAGACACCGGCTGGCTGTTATTCTCTTCTCTCAGATGCATCGTATTGATTTATAGAATTACAACCAAACATGGCAGACAGATTTAGAGATAATTATCTCAATCCAAATTTGTTAGAACCTTGCTGTTAGGTTTTTTTTCCTTTGCTGGTCACATGACCTTGTTGGCCTATTTAATCCTGCTCCGCCCTTCTGGCTTTGCTGGACTTCATTGTATATCTACTTTCTAGCTAGCCTGTGCTCTGTATCTAACTCTGTTAGTTTGCTTGGTCTACGGACCTCTATGTTCTATCTATTTTGTTTGTTCGTCTGTCTGCTACTATTTCTGTTAGGAGGTATCCCATTTTCCTCCCAGTCCTTAGTACTTGTAGGGATTCCCTCCCCAAATCTATAGGTCTCCGTACAGACTAGATTAGGACTTTAGCAGGTCTGATCGCAGGATCAGGTTCCCTGTTACATCGTAGGGATTCAGCTGAGTCTTATAGTAGGGACAGATCTCCTCTCTTTCCTTAGCTTTGGTAGCAGAACATAACAGTAAGTCCAGCCTGTAAATTCTCTAAGGAAAGATTTTTTTTTTGTTCCATCATGGTGTCGGTTCAGGATTTGGCTAAACACCTGCAGGGACTCTCTCTGGAAGTGGCCGAGCTCCGTCAGCACGTGAGTAACTGTCCTGGAGCATATTTCTTGGAGCCTAAGGTATGTTTGCCGGATTTATTTTTTGGTGAACATCGAGAATTTTTTTCATTTAAAAATGCTTGCTTATTGTATTTTCGTTTGAGACCCAAGTCCTCTGGGGATGAATCCCAGCGCGTAGGGTTCATAATGTCACTTTTGCGCAAAGAGCCTCAGGAGTGGGCCTTTTTTTTGCAACCTAGTGATACATGCTTCAGATCAGTGGATAGTTTTTTTTCTGCTTTAGGACTATTATATGATGATCCTGACCGTGTGGCATCAGCTGAGACTGAGTTGAGACGTTTAAAACAAGGATCAGGTAATATGGAAAAATATTGTACACATTTTCGTCGTTGGTCCACTCAAACAGGGTGGAACGATTCTGCTCTGAAAAGTCTATTTCTTGCTGGGCTCAGTGAAAAGGTTAAAGACCTGCTAATTGCTTATCCTACACCTGAAGATTTGCAACAGGCTATGCAATTAGCTATACGGGTGGATAGAAGACTGCGTGCTAGGGTTAATGAGAGCAAATCCTCTGCTATGTCAGTTTCTGGTTATGATAATGTGTGTACTAACAGTGGTGAACCGATGGAGATTGGATCGGTGGCACCTCGCTCTCAAGAAAAACACCGTCGTTTTTCAGAAGGCTTGTGTTTCTATTGCGGGAAATCTGGTCATTTGATTAAAGGCTGTGAGCTTCGTATGAAGAAAGAAAAAAAAATGGTCAGTCACGCCCGTATTGCCTGTTTAAATTCCAAGGGTATATTTTTAGCTGCTTCCACGATTGCTCAGGAAAAATTAATGGAATTTCGGGTGTTTGTTGATTGCGGGTCTACACTGAATGTTATTGATGGGGGATTCGTGGAAAAACTCAATTTAAAACCTGAACCTTTATCATCCCCCATTGCTGTGGTTTCTGTGGATGGCTCCCCTTTGAAGAATATTACTCTCAAGGTCAGTGAATTTCCTCTCACTATTAATGGTGTTCACCATGAGAAATTGGATTTGGTAGTGTTGAATAACTTGCCTTCTCCAGTAATATTGGGATTGCCCTGGTTAAAATTTCACAATCCTGTACTGGATTGGTCTACCAGTGAAATTAAATCCTGGAGCCATAAATGTTATGACAAGTGTTGTAACGGGCGTATTGCAGCTTTGGATAGGGGGGAATTGCCTGTTCCTATTCAGGATTTTTGGAGAGTTTTTTCTGAGAAGGAATCGCAGGTTTTGCCTCCCCATAGAGACTATGATTGTTCTATTGAATTTGTCCCTGGAGCGACTCTTCCTAAAAGTCGTTTATTTAACCTTACTATTCCTGAGAGGAAGGCTTTGGAGGAATACATACAGACAAGTTTGGCCGCCGGTCACATTAGGCCCTCTAAGTCTCCTGTGGCGGTTGGATTTTTTTTTGTAAAAAAAAAGGACGGCGGTTTACGTCCTTGTCTGGATTTTCGTGAGATTAACAAAATTACGGTACGCAATCCTTACCCACTGCCATTGATTCCTGATCTGTTTAACCAGTTATTGGGGGCCAAGTGGTTCTCTAAAATTGACCTTAAGGGGGCATACAATCTGTTGCGCATGAAGGAGGGTGATGAATGGAAGACTGCTTTTAACACTCCTGTGGGTCATTTTGAGAATCTGGTTATGCCTTTTGGTCTTACTAATGCTCCTGCATTTTTTCAGAATCTGATTAATGACATCCTTAGACCTTTGATCGGTAAAAATGTGGTTGTGTATTTGGATGACATTTTGATTTATTCGCCAGATCTGGAGTCTCATTGGCGGAGCGTGCGTGAGGTATTACAGTTATTAATGGACAATTCGCTTTTTGCTAAGCTGGAGAAATGTGAGTTCGCTGTACAGAGAATTAGTTTTTTGGGCTACATTATCTCCAGCAAAGGTTTTGAGATGGATCCGGTTAAGGTTCAGGCTGTGCAGGAATGGCCTAGGCCTATTGGTTTGAAATCGATATAGAGGTTTTTGGGTTTCGCCAATTACTATAGAAAATTCATAAAAAATTTTTCTAGTATTGTCAAACCTCTGACTGATCTCACCAGGAAAGGTGCTGATGCGGTTCAGTGGTCTTCTGAGGCCATTGAAGCTTTTGTGTATCTCAAGGAGAGGTTCACCTCTGCTCCCATCCTTATGCAGCCTGATGTTAATAGGCCGTTTTTGGTTGAGGTTGATGCTTCCTCTGTGGGGGTTGGCGCAGTATTGTCTCAGGATAACGGGGATGGATTACATCCCTGTGCATTTTTTTCAAAAAAATTTTCGGAGACTGAATTGAATTACGATATTGGTAATCGGGAATTATTGGCTATTAAACTCGCATTTGAACACTGGCGCCACTTCTTGGAAGGTGCGGAATTTCCCGTTCAGGTTCTTACGGATCATAAAAATCTGATATATCTTGACGCTGCCAAGCGCCTGAATGCCCGTCAGGCTAGGTGGGCACTGTTTTTCTCGCGGTTTAATTTCTCCGTTACTTACATCCCTGGTACTAAGAATGTTAAGGCGGATGCCTTGTCTCGCAGTTTTTCTCCCATAGTCGGTGCTGAGAAAGAGGAAAACATTTTACAAGAAGGTGTTGTGATAGCTGCTTTAGACTCCGTTTTGGAAGATGAGATTCTTAAAGCTCAGGAGAATGCCCCATCTAACACTCCTCATGGGAGGTTGTTTGTGCCTGGGACCTTTAGGAGAGATTTGTTTGTTGAGTGTCACGAATCTCGGTTGGCAGGTCATCCCGGAATCTCTGAGACCAAGAGACTGGTGGGTCGCAGTTTTTGGTGGCCTGGATGGCAGAAGGAAGTCATTAAGTGGGTGCGCCAATGTACTATATGTGCTAGATCTAAGTCCTCACATACTCCTGCTGCGGGGTTGCTTTGTCCTTTGGAGGTCCCCAGTGCTCCTTGGACACATTTGGCTATGGACTTTATAACTGACCTTCCCCCCTCTGAGGGTTTTACTGTCATCTGGGTGGTCGTGGACCGTTTTAGCAAGATGTGTCACTTGGTTCCCTTCGTCAAACTGCCCTGCGCTAAAACTCTCGCTAAGGCCTTTGTCAAGGAAATTGTCAGACTTCATGGCGTTCCTACTGACATTGTTTCTGATAGGGGTCCTCAGTTCGTGGCTCGTTTTTGGCGTGCCTTTTGTGACAGGTTGGGAATTCATTTGTCGTTTTCGTCCGGATATCATCCTGAATCTAATGGCCAGACAGAAAGGAAAAACCAGGATGTTGAGCAGTTCTTGCGTTGTTTTGTGGCAGACAATCAAGAGGGGTGGTCTGAGTTTCTGCCACTTGCCGAATTTGCTCTGAACAATCATACATCTTCTTCTGCTGGTTGTTCGCCTTTTTTTTGTTGTTCTGGGAGACATCCGTCGTTTGGGTCGTTCTCCAAGTTGGGATCTGCCGTGCCTGAGGAGGAGAATTTTTCCGGTGATTTGGAAAGAGTTTGGACGGATGTGCGTGGTAATCTTCAGGAGGCCAACAGAAAATCTAAAGACTACTTTGATAGGAAACGACAGGAGGTTTTGTTCGCTGTTGGTGACATGGTTTGGTTGTCCTCTAGGAATCTGCGGTTGAGGATTCCTTCTAAGAAATTGGGTCCCAAGTTTGTAGGGCCCTTTAAGGTGCTTCAGGTTGTCAACCAATCTGCTGTTAGGTTGGAGGTTCCTACCTCCTGGAGAATTAATCCGGTCTTTCATGTCTCTCTGTTAAAAAAAGCTGTTGTGTCGGATGGTGACGCCTCTGCCTCTGTTCCTCCGGTGGTGGAGGACGGGGAATATGAAATTTCTCGCATCCTTGACTCTAGACGGTATAGAGGTAGTTTGCAGTATCTTGTGGCCTGGAAAGGTTTCGGACCCGAGGATAACTCTTGGGTGAGGTCAGATGATGTTTCCGCGTCCAGACTTATCAGAGCGTTTCACAGGAGATTTCCTGATAAGCCTGGTCCTAGGGGATCCGGAGGATCCTCTTAGAAGGGGGGGTACTGTTAGAACCTTGCTGTTAGGTTTTTTTTCCTTTGCTGGTCACATGACCTTGTTGGCCTATTTAATCCTGCTCCGCCCTTCTGGCTTTGCTGGACTTCATTGTATATCTACTTTCTAGCTAGCCTGTGCTCTGTATCTAACTCTGTTAGTTTGCTTGGTCTACGGACCTCTATGTTCTATCTATTTTGTTTGTTCGTCTGTCTGCTACTATTTCTGTTAGGAGGTGTCCCATATTCCTCCCAGTCCTTAGTACTTGTAGGGATTCCCTCCCCAAATCTATAGGTCTCCGTACAGACTAGATTAGGACTTTAGCAGGTCTGATCGCAGGATCAGGTTCCCTGTTACATCGTAGGGATTCAGCTGAGTCTTATAGTAGGGACAGATCTCCTCTCTTTCCTTAGCTTTGGTAGCAGAACATAACAAAATTAGCTCTTCTTGGAAGGGCTACCACGACACTGCCGACTCCAACTCAAAAATATCTCCCGGATCCTCAACCACGAATCTGCAAAAACACTAGTGCATGCCCTCATCATCTCCCGCCTCGACTACTGCAACCTCCTGCTCTGTGCCCTCCCTTCTACCACTCTCGCACCCCTCTAATCCATCCTCAACTCTGCTGCCCGACTAATCCCCCCTGTCCCACACTATTCCCCGGCCTCTCCTCTCTGTCAATCCCTTCACTGGCTCCCCATTTCTCAGAGACTCCAGTTCAAAACCCTAACCATAACATGCAAAGCTATCCACAACCTGTCTCCTCCATACATCTGTGACCTAGTCTCCCAGTACATACCTACACTCAGCCTCCGATCCTCACAAGATCTCCTTCTCTACTCCCCTCTTATCTCCTCTTCCCACAATCGCATACAAGATTTTTCCCGTGCATCCCCCCTACTCTGGAACTCTCTACCCCAACACATCAGACTCTTGTCTACCGTGGAAACCTTCAAAAGGAACCTGAAGACCCACCTCTTCCGACAAGCCTACAATCTGCAGTAACCCTCGCTCCACCATACCACTACATGACCACCTCTATTCTCACCTACTGTATCCTCACCCATCCTTTGTAGACTGTGAGCCCTCGCGGGCAGGGTCCTCGCTCCACCATACCGCTGCATGACCAGCTCTACCCTCACCTACTGTATCCTCACCCATCCCTTGTAGACTGTGAGCCCTCGCGGGCAGGGTCCTCGCTCCACCATACTGCTACACGACCAGCTCTACGCTCACCTACTGTATCCTCACCCATCCCTTGTAGACTGTGAGCCCTCGCAGGCAGGGTCCTCACTCCTCCTGGACCAGTCGCTTACTTGCATTGTTCATGATTATTGTACTTGTTTTTTATTATGTATTCCCCAATCACATGTAAAGCGCCATGGAATAAATGGCGCTATAATAATAATAATATTCCAAGGCAGCGGTGAGGACTGGATGATCAGAGGGGGCACATCCAGAGATCGGTGAGGACCGGATGATCACAGCGGGCACATACAGGGGATCGGTGATAACTGGATGATCAGAGGGAGCACATCCAGGGGATCGGTGATGACCGGATGATCAGAGGGGGCACATCCAGGAGATCGGTGATAACTGGATGATCAGAGGGAGCACATCCAGGGGATCAGTGATGACTGGATGATCAGAGGGGGCACATCCAGGGGATCGGTGATGACTGGATGATCAGAGGGGGCACATCCAGGGGATCGGTGAGGACTGGATGATCAGAGGGGGCACATCCAGGGGATCGGTGAGGACTGAATGATCAGAGGGGGCACATCCAGGGATCAGTGATGACTGGATGATCAGAGGGAGAACATCCAAGGATCGGTGAGCACTGGATGATCAGAGGGGGCATATTCAGGGATCGGTTGTGACTGGATGATCAGAGGGGGCACATCCAGGATCGGTGATGACTAGATGATCACAGGGGGCACATCCAGGGGATCGGTGATGACTGGATGATCAGAGGAGGCACATCCAGGGGATCGGTGAGGACCAGATGATCAGAGGGGGCACATCCAGGGATAGGTGATGACTGGATGATCAGAGGGGGCACATCCAGGGATCGGCGATGACTGGATGATCAGAGGGGGCACATCCAGGGGATCGGTGCGGACTGGATGATCAGAGGGGGCACATCCAGGGGATCGGTGATGACTGGATGATCAGAGGGGGCATATCCAGGGAATTGTGATGACTGGATCATCAGAGGGAGAACATCCAGGGATCGATGAGGACGGGATGATCAGAGGGGGCTCATCCAGGGGATCGGTGAAGACTGGATGATCAGTGGGGGCACATCCAGGGATCGGTGATGACTGGATGATCAGAGGGGGCACATCCAGGGATCGGTGAGGACAGGATGATCAGAGGGGGCACATCCAGGGGATCGGTGAGGACTGGATGATCAGAGGAGGCACATCCAGGGATCGGTGATGACTGGATGATCAGAGGGAGAACATCCAGGGATTAGTGAGGACTGGATGATCAGAGGGGGCATATTCAGGGATCGGTTGTGACCGGATGATCAGAGGGGGCACATCCAGGGATCGGTGAAGACTGGATGATCAGTGGGGGCACATCGAGGGATTGGTGGTGACTGGATGATCAGAGGGGGCACATCCAGGGATCGGTGATGACTGGATGATCAGAGGGGGCACATCCAGGGATCGGTGAGGACCGGATGATCAGAGGGGGCACATCCAGGATCAGTGAGGACCGGATGATCAGAGGGGGCACATCCAGGGATCGGTGATGACTGGATGATCAGAGGGGGCACATCCAGGATCGGTGAGGACAGGATGATCAGAGGGGGCACATCCAGGGATCGGTGATGACTGGATGATCAGAGGGAGAACATCCAGGGATTAGTGAGGACTGGATGATCAGAGGGGGCATATTCAGGGATCGGTTGTGACTGGATGATCAGAGGGGGCACATCCATGGATCGGTGAAGACTGGATGATCAGTGGGGGCACATCTAGGGATTGGTGGTGACTGGATGATCAGAGGGGGCACATCCAGGGATCGGTGATGACTGGATGATCAGAGGGGGCACATCCAGGGATTGGTGAGGACCGGATGATCAGAGGGGGCACATCCAGGATCAGTGAGGACCGGATGATCAGAGGGGGCACATCCAGGGATCGGTGATGACTGGATGATCAGAGGGGGCACATCCAGGATCGGTGATGACCGGATGATCAGAGGGGGCACATCCAGGGGATCGGTGATGACTGGATGATCAGAGGGGGCACATCCAGGATCGGTGATAACTAGATGATCAAAGGGGGCACATCCAGGATCGGTGATGACTGGTTGATCAGAGGGGGCACATCCAGGGATCGGTGAGGACCGGATGATCAGAGGGGGCACATCCAGGGATCGGTGATGACGGGATGATCAGAGGGGGCACATCCAGGAATCGGTGATGACTGGATGATCAGAGGGGGCACATCCAGGGATCGGTGATGATAGAATGATCAGAGGGAGCACATCCAGGGATCAGTGGTCACTAGATGATCAGAGGGGGCACATCCAGGGATCAGTGGAGACTGGATGATCAGAGGGGGCACATCCAGGGATCAGTGGAGACTGGATGATCAGAGGGTGCACATCCAGGGATCGGAGGTGATTGGATGATCAGAGGGGGCACATCCAGGGATCGGTGAGGACTAGATGATCACAGGGGGCACATTCATGGGATCAGTGAGGACTGGATGATCAGAGGGGGCACATCCAGGATCGGTGAGGACAGGATGATCAGAGGGGGCACATCCAGGGATCGGTGATGACTGGATGATCAGAGGGAGAACATCCAGGGATTAGTGAGGACTGGATGATCAGAGGGGGCATATTCAGGGATCGGTTGTGACTGGATGATCAGAGGGGGCACATCCATGGATCGGTGAAGACTGGATAATCAGTGGGGGCACATCTAGGGATTGGTGGTGACTGGATGATCACAGGGGGCACATCCAGGGATCGGTGATGACTGGATGATCAGAGGGGGCACATCCAGGGATCGGAGGTGATTGGATGATCAGAGGGGGCACATCCAGGGATCGGTGAGGACTAGATGATCACAGGGGGCACATTCATGGGATCAGTGAGGACTGGATGATCAGAGGGGGCACATCCAGGATCGGTGAGGACAGGATGATCAGAGGGGGCACATCCAGGGATCGGTGATGACTGGATGATCAGAGGGAGAACATCCAGGGATTAGTGAGGACTGGATGATCAGAGGGGGCATATTCAGGGATCGGTTGTGACTGGATGATCAGAGGGGGCACATCCATGGATCGGTGAAGACTGGATAATCAGTGGGGGCACATCTAGGGATTGGTGGTGACTGGATGATCACAGGGGGCACATCCAGGGATCGGTGATGACTGGATGATCAGAGGGGGCACATCCAGGGATCGGTGAGGACCGGATGATCAGAGGGGGCACATCCAGGATCAGTGAGGACCGGATGATCAGAGGGGGCACATCCAGGGATCGGTGATGACTGGATGATCAGAGGGGGCACATCCAGGATCGGTGATGACCGGATGATCAGAGGGGGCACATCCAGGGGATGGGTGATGACTGGATGATCAGAGGGGGCACATCCAGGATCGGTGATGACTGGTTGATCAGAGGGGGCACATCCAGGGATTGGTGATGACTGGATGATCAGAGGGGGCACATCCAGGAATCGGTGATGACTGGATGATCAGAGGGGGCACATCCAGGATCAGTGAGGACCGGATGATCACAGGGGGCACATCCATGGGATCGGTGATGACTGGATTATCAGAGAGGGCACATCCAGGGGATCGGTGATGACTGGATGATCAGAGGGGGCAAATCCAGGGGATCGGTGCGGACTGGATGATCAGAGGGGGCACATCCAGGGGATCGGTGATGACTGGATGATCAGAGGGGGCACATCCAGGGAATCGTGATGACTGGATCATCAGAGGGAGAACATCCAGGGATCGGTGAAGACTGGATGATCAGAGGGAGAACATCCAAGGATTGGTGAGGACTGGATAATCAGAGGGGGCACATTCAGGGATCGACTGTGACTGGATGATCACAGGGGGCACATCCAGGGATCGGTGATGACTGGATGATCAGAGGGGGCACATCCAGGGGATCGGTGAGGACCGAATGATCAGAGGGGGCACATCCAGGGGATCGGTGATGACTGGATGATCAGAGGGGGCACATCCAGGGATCGGTGAAGACCAAATGATCAGAGGGAGCACATTCAGGGGATCGGTGATGACTGGATGATCAGAGGGGGCACATCCAGGATAGGTGAGGACTGGATGATCAGAGGGGGCACATCCAGGGATCAGTGAGGACCGAATGATCAGAGGGGGCACATCCAGGGAATTCTGATGACTGGATGATCAGAGGGGGCACATCCAGGGATCGGTGGTGACTGGATGATCAGAGGGGGCACATCCAGGGATCGGTGGTGACTGGATGATCAGAGGGGGCACATCCAGGGATCGGTGGTGACTGGATGATCAGAGGGGGCACATCCAGGAATCGGTGAGGACCGGATGATCAGAGGGAGCACATCCAGGGATCCGTGGTGACTGGATGATCAGAGGGAGCACATCCAGGGATCCGTGGTGACTGGATGATCAGAGGGGGCACATCCAGGGATCGGTGGTGACTGGATGATCAGAGGGGGCACATCCAGGGATCCGTGGTGACTGGATGATCAGAGGGAGCACATCCAGGGATCCGTGGTGACTGGATGATCAGAGGGGGCACATCCAGGGATCGGTGAGGACCGGATGATCAGAGGGGGCACATCCAGGGATCGGTGAGGACCGGATGATCAGAGGGGGCACATCCAGGGATCCGTGGTGACTGGATGATCAGAGGGAGCACATCCAGGGATCGGTGGTGACTGGATGATCAGAGGGGGCACATCCAGGGATCCGTGGTGACTGGATGATCAGAGGGAGCACATCCAGGGATCCGTGGTGACTGGATGATCAGAGGGGGCACATCCAGGGATCCGTGGTGACTGGATGATCAGAGGGGGCACATCCAGGGATCCGTGGTGACTGGATGATCAGAGGGGGCACATCCAGGGATCGGTGAGGACTGGATGATCAGAGGGGGCACATCCAGGGATCCGTGGTGACTGGATGATCAGAGGGGGAACATCCAGGGATCGGTGAGGAGTATACAGTCTGGAGCATGAGGCCTCCTCTACTTTCTGCAGCGCTTGGTGTGACTGGCAGGGGGCAGCAGCTGCTCTCACAGTCAGGGCCTCCCAGGAGCCCATACACTCCACCTTCTGGCTGGCCGCAGCCTGGTCACGTTTCGGCTTCGCCACGAGGGGGCGGTGTCCGCACAGTCACACGTGTAAATATCAGCAGAGGAAAGGAGGAGCCAGGACCACGACACCATGGCGGCGAGGCACGTCACACGCATAGCGAGCAGTGACGTCAGGACGCTGCGAACACGTGACCGGGCGCGTCACAACACGGTGGAGCTGCAGAGCGAACCCGGAAGACGGAAAAGCACGACCCCGACAGGTGAGAGCGACCAGACGGACCGTGTGTACTGTGCACAGCGGTAACTGTGCGGTATCTGACCACTGTGTGCACAGTGCCAGGTGCAGTGCGTGTTCTCCCCACTGTATATATCACTGTGTGTATACAGCCCCACTGTGTGTATATACAGCCCCACTGTGTGTATATACAGCCTGAATGTGTGTGTATACAGCCTGACTTTGTATGTATACAGCCCGACTGTGTGTGTATACAGCCCGACTGTGTGTGTATACAGCCCGACTGTGTGTGTGTATACAGCCCGACTGTGTGTGTATACAGCCCGACTGTGTGTGTGTATACAGCCCGACTGTGTGTGTGTATACAGCCCGACTGTGTGTGTGGACATTTGCAGGGTGCAGTGACTGTCGGGGGCTGACAGTGTGGACATTTGCCGGGTGCAGTGACTGTCGGGGGCTGGCAGTGTGGACATTTGCCGGGTGCAGTGACTGTCGGGGGCTGGCAGTGTGGACATTTGCCGGGTGCAGTGACTGTCGGGGGCTGGCAGTGTGTACATTTGCCGGGTGCAGTGACTGTCGGGGGCTGGCAGTGTGGACATTTGCCCGGTGCAGTGACTGTCGGGGGCTGGCAGTGTGGACATTTGCGGGGTGCAGTGACTGTCGGGGACTGGCAGTGTGGACATTTGCCGGGTGCAGTGACTGTCGGGGGCTGGCAGTGTGTACATTTGCCGGGTGCAGTGACTGTCGGGGGCTGGCAGTGTGGACATTTGCCCGGTGCAGTGACTGTCGGGGGCTGGCAGTGTGGACATTTGCGGGGTGCAGTGACTGTCGGGGACTGGCAGTGTGGACATTTGCCGGGTGCAGTGACTGTCGGGGGCTGGCAGTGTGTACATTTGCGAGGTGCAGTGACTGTCGGGGGCTGGCAGTGTGTACATTTGCGGGGTGCAGTGACTGTCGGGGGCTGGCAGTCTGTACATTTGCCTGGTGCAGTGACTGTCGGGGGCTGGCAGTGTGGACATTTGCCCGGTGCAGTGACTGTCGGGGGCTGGCAGTGTGGACATTTGCCCGGTGCAGTGACTGTCGGGGGCTGGCAGTGTGCACATTTGCCGGGTGCAGTGACTGTCGGGGGCTGGCAGTCTGTACATTTGCCCGGTGCAGTGACTGTCTGAGGCTGGCAGTGTGTACATTTGCCCGGTGCAGTGACTGTCGGAGGCTGGCAGTGTGGACATTTGCAGGGTGCAGTGACTGTCGGGGGCTGACAGTGTGGACATTTGCCCGGTGCAGTGACTGTCGGGGGCTGGCAGTGTGGACATTTGCCGGGTGCAGTGACTGTCGGGGGCTGGCAGTGTGTACATTTGCGAGGTGCAGTGACTGTCGGGGGCTGGCAGTGTGTACATTTGCGGGGTGCAGTGACTGTCGGGGGCTGGCAGTCTGTACATTTGCCTGGTGCAGTGACTGTCGGGGGCTGGCAGTGTGGACATTTGCCCGGTGCAGTGACTGTCGGGGGCTGGCAGTGTGGACATTTGCCCGGTGCAGTGACTGTCGGGGGCTGGCAGTGTGCACATTTGCCGGGTGCAGTGACTGTCGGGGGCTGGCAGTCTGTACATTTGCCCGGTGCAGTGACTGTCTGAGGCTGGCAGTGTGTACATTTGCCCGGTGCAGTGACTGTCGGAGGCTGGCAGTGTGTACATTTGCCCGGTGCAGTGACTGTCGGGGGCTGGCAGTGTGTACATTTGCCCGGTGCAGTGACTGTCGGGAGCTGGCAGTGTGGACATTTGCCCGGTGCAGTGACTGTCGGGGGCTGGCAGTGTGTACATTTGCCCGGTGCAGTGACTGTCGGGGGCTGGCAGTCTGTACATTTGCCCGGTGCAGTGACTGTCGGGGGCTGGCAGTCTGTACATTTGCCCGGTGCAGTGACTGTCGGGGGCTGGCAGTGTGGACATTTGCCTGGTGCAGTGACTGTCGGGGGCTGGCAGTGTGGACATTTACCCGGTGCAGTGACTGTCGGGGGCTGGCAGTGTGGACATTTGCCCGGTGCAGTGACTGTCGGGGGCTGGCAGTGTGCACATTTGCCGGGTGCAGTGACTGTCGGGGGCTGGCAGTCTGTACATTTGCCCGGTGCAGTGACTGTCTGAGGCTGGCAGTGTGTACATTTGCCCGGTGCAGTGACTGTCGGAGGCTGGCAGTGTGGACATTTGCAGGGTGCAGTGACTGTCGGGGGCTGACAGTGTGGACATTTGCCCGGTGCAGTGACTGTCGGGGGCTGGCAGTGTGGACATTTGCCGGGTGCAGTGACTGTCGGGGGCTGGCAGTGTGTACATTTGCGAGGTGCAGTGACTGTCGGGGGCTGGCAGTGTGTACATTTGCGGGGTGCAGTGACTGTCGGGGGCTGGCAGTCTGTACATTTGCCTGGTGCAGTGACTGTCGGGGGCTGGCAGTGTGGACATTTGCCCGGTGCAGTGACTGTCGGGGGCTGGCAGTGTGGACATTTGCCCGGTGCAGTGACTGTCGGGGGCTGGCAGTGTGCACATTTGCCGGGTGCAGTGACTGTCGGGGGCTGGCAGTCTGTACATTTGCCCGGTGCAGTGACTGTCGGGGGCTGGCAGTGTGGACATTTGCCTGGTGCAGTGACTGTCGGGGGCTGGCAGTGTGGACATTTACCCGGTGCAGTGACTGTCGGGGGCTGGCAGTGTGGACATTTGCCCGGTGCAGTGACTGTCGGGGGCTGGCAGTGTGCACATTTGCCGGGTGCAGTGACTGTCGGGGGCTGGCAGTCTGTACATTTGCCCGGTGCAGTGACTGTCTGAGGCTGGCAGTGTGTACATTTGCCCGGTGCAGTGACTGTCGGAGGCTGGCAGTGTGGACATTTGCAGGGTGCAGTGACTGTCGGGGGCTGACAGTGTGGACATTTGCCCGGTGCAGTGACTGTCGGGGGCTGGCAGTGTGGACATTTGCCGGGTGCAGTGACTGTCGGGGGCTGGCAGTGTGTACATTTGCGAGGTGCAGTGACTGTCGGGGGCTGGCAGTGTGGACATTTGCCTGGTGCAGTGACTGTCGGGGGCTGGCAGTGTGGACATTTACCCGGTGCAGTGACTGTCGGGGGCTGGCAGTGTGGACATTTGCCCGGTGCAGTGACTGTCGGGGGCTGGCAGTGTGCACATTTGCCGGGTGCAGTGACTGTCGGGGGCTGGCAGTCTGTACATTTGCCCGGTGCAGTGACTGTCTGAGGCTGGCAGTGTGTACATTTGCCCGGTGCAGTGACTGTCGGAGGCTGGCAGTGTGGACATTTGCAGGGTGCAGTGACTGTCGGGGGCTGACAGTGTGGACATTTGCCCGGTGCAGTGACTGTCGGGGGCTGGCAGTGTGGACATTTGCCGGGTGCAGTGACTGTCGGGGGCTGGCAGTGTGTACATTTGCGAGGTGCAGTGACTGTCGGGGGCTGGCAGTGTGTACATTTGCGGGGTGCAGTGACTGTCGGGGGCTGGCAGTCTGTACATTTGCCTGGTGCAGTGACTGTCGGGGGCTGGCAGTGTGGACATTTGCCCGGTGCAGTGACTGTCGGGGGCTGGCAGTGTGGACATTTGCCCGGTGCAGTGACTGTCGGGGGCTGGCAGTGTGCACATTTGCCGGGTGCAGTGACTGTCGGGGGCTGGCAGTCTGTACATTTGCCCGGTGCAGTGACTGTCTGAGGCTGGCAGTGTGTACATTTGCCCGGTGCAGTGACTGTCGGAGGCTGGCAGTGTGTACATTTGCCCGGTGCAGTGACTGTCGGAGGCTGGCAGTGTGTACATTTGCCCGGTGCAGTGACTGTCGGGGGCTGGCAGTGTGTACATTTGCCCGGTGCAGTGACTGTCGGGAGCTGGCAGTGTGGACATTTGCCCGGTGCAGTGACTGTCGGGGGCTGGCAGTGTGTACATTTGCCCGGTGCAGTGACTGTCGGGGGCTGGCAGTCTGTACATTTGCCGGGTGCAGTGACTGTCGGGGGCTGGCAGTGTGGACATTTGCCGGGTGCAGTGACTGTCGGGGGCTGGCAGTCTGTACATTTGCCGGGTGCAGTGACTGTCGGGGGCTGGCAGTGTGGACATTTGCCAGGTGCAGTGACTGTCGGGGGCTGGCAGTCTGTACATTTGCCGGGTGCAGTGACTGTCGGGGGCTGGCAGTGTGGACATTTGCAGGGTGCAGGGACTGTCGGGGGCTGGCAGTGTGTACATTTGCCGGGTGCAGTGACTGTCGGGGGCTGGTAGTCTGTACATTTGCAGGGTGCAGTGACTGTCGGGGGCTGGCAGTCTGTACATTTGCCGGGTGCAGTGACTGTCGGGGGCTGGCAGTCTGTACATTTGCCGGGTGCAGTGACTGTCGGGGGCTGGCAGTCTGTACATTTGCCGGGTGCAGTGATTGTCGGGGGCTGGCAGTCTGGACATTTGCCGGGTGCAGTGACTGTCGGGGGCTGGCAGTCTGGACATTTGCCGGGTGCAGTGACTGTCGGGGGCTGGCAGTCTGGACATTTGCCGGGTGCAGTGACTGTCGGGGGCTGGCAGTCTGGACATTTGCCGGGTGCAGTGACTGTCGGGGGCTGGCAGTGTGTACATTTGCCGGGTGCAGTGACTGTCGGGGGCTGGCAGTGTGTACATTTGCAGGGTGCAGTGACTGTCGGGGGCTGGCAGTGTGTACATTTGCCGGGTGCAGTGACTGTCGGGGGCTGGCAGTGTGGACATTTGCCGGGTGCAGTGACTGTCGGGGGCTGGCAGTCTGTACATTTGCAGGGTGCAGTGACTGTCGGGGGCTGGCAGTCTGTACATTTGCAGGGTGCAGTGACTGTCGGGGGCTGGCAGTCTGTACATTTGCCGGGTGCAGTGACTGTCGGGGGCTGGCAGTCTGTACATTTGCCGGGTGCAGTGATTGTCGGGGGCTGGCAGTGTGGACATTTGCCGGGTGCAGTGACTGTCGGGGGCTGGCAGTCTGGACATTTGCCGGGTGCAGTGACTGTCGGGGGCTGGCAGTCTGGACATTTGCCGGGTGCAGTGACTGTCGGGGGCTGGCAGTGTGGACATTTGCCGGGTGCAGTGACTGTCGGGGGCTGGCAGTGTGTACATTTGCCGGGTGCAGTGACTGTCGGGGGCTGGCAGTGTGTACATTTGCCGGGTGCAGTGACTGTCGGGGGCTGGCAGTGTGTACATTTGCAGGGTGCAGTGACTGTCGGGGGCTGGCAGTGTGTACATTTGCCGGGTGCAGTGACTGTCGGGGGCTGGCAGTCTGTACATTTGCCGGGTGCAGTGACTGTCGGGGGCTGGCAGTCTGTACATTTGCCGGGTGCAGTGACTGTCGGGGGCTGGCAGTCTGTACATTTGCAGGGTGCAGTGACTGTCGGGGGCTGGCAGTCTGTACATTTGCAGGGTGCAGTGACTGTCGGGGGCTGGCAGTCTGTACATTTGCCGGGTGCAGTGAATGTCGGGGGCTGGCAGTCTGTACATTTGCCCGGTGCAGTGACTGTCGGGGGCTGGCAGTCTGTACATTTGCCCGGTGCAGTGACTGTCGGGGGCTGGCAGTCTGTACATTTGCAGGGTGCAGTGACTGTCGGGGGCTGGCAGTGTGTACATTTGCAGGGTGCAGTGACTGTCTGGGGCTGGCAGTCTGTACATTTGCCGGGTGCAGTGACTGTCTGAGGCTGGCAGTCTGTACATTTGCCGGGTGCAGTGACTGTCGGGGGCTGGCAGTCTGTACATTTGCCGGGTGCAGTGACTGTCGGGGGCTGGCAGTCTGTACATTTGCCGGGTGCAGTGACTGTCGGAGGCTGGCAGTCTGTACATTTGCCGGGTGCAGTGACTGTCGGGGGCTGGCAGTCTGTACATTTGCCGGGTGCAGTGACTGTCGGGGGCTGGCAGTCTGTACATTTGCCGGGTGCAGTGACTGTCGGGGGCTGGCAGTCTGTACATTTGCCGGGTGCAGTGACTGTCGGGGGCTGGCAGTCTGTACATTTGCCGGGTGCAGTGACTGTCGGGGGCTGGCAGTCTGTACATTTGCAGGGTGCAGTGACTGTCGGGGGCTGGCAGTCTGTACATTTGCAGGGTGCAGGGACTGTCGGGGGCTGGCAGTGTGTACATTTGCCGGGTGCAGGGACTGTCGGAGGCTGGCAGTGTGTACATTTGCCGGGTGCAGTGACTGTCGGGGGCTGGCAGTCTGTACATTTGCAGGGTGCAGTGACTGTCGGGGGCTGGCAGTGTGGACATTTGCCGGGTGCAGTGACTGTCGGGGGCTGGCAGTGTGGACATTTGCCGGGTGCAGTGACTGTCGGGGGCTGGCAGTGTGGACATTTGCCGGGTGCAGTGACTGTCGGGGGCTGGCAGTGTGGACATTTGCCCGGTGCAGTGACTGTCGGGGGCTGGCAGTCTGTACATTTGCCCGGTGCAGGGACTGTCGGGGGCTGGCAGTGTGTACATTTGCAGGGTGCAGGGACTGTCGGGGACTGGCAGTGTGGACAATTGCCGGGTGCAGTGACTGTCTGGGGCTGGCAGTGTGGACATTTGCTGGGTGCAGTGACTGTCCGGGACTGGCAGTCTGTACATTTGGCCGGTGCAGTGACTGTCGGGGGCTGGCAGTCTGTACATTTGCCCGGTGCAGTGACTGTCGGGGGCTGTCAGTGTGGACGTTTTCCCGTTGCAGTGACTGTCGAGGGCTGGCAGTGTGTACATTTGCCGGGTGCAGGGACTGTCGAGGGCTGGCAGTGTGTACATTTGCCCGATGCAGTGACTGTCGGGGGCTGGCAGTGTGTACATTTGCCCGGTGCAGTGACTGTCGGGGGCTGGCAGTGTGTACATTTGCCCGGTGCAGTGACTGTCGGGGGCTGGCAGTGTGTACATTTGCCCGGTGCAGTGACTGTCGGGGGCTGGCAGTGTGTACATTTGCCCGGTGCAGTGACTGTCGGGGGCTGGCAGTGTGTACATTTGCCCGGTGCAGTGACTGTCGGGGGCTGGCAGTGTGGACATTTGTAGGGTGCAGTGACTGTCGGGGACTGGCAGTCTGTACATTTGCCCGGTGCAGTGACTGTCGGGGACTGGCAGTCTGTACATTTGCCGGGTGCAGGGACTGTCGGGGACTGGCAGTGTGGACATTTGCCGGGTGCAGGGACTGTCGGGGGCTGGCAGTGTGGACATTTGCCGGGTGCAGGGACTGTCGGGGACTGGCAGTGTGGACATTTGCCGGGTGCAGTGACTGTCGGGTGCTGGCAGTGTGGACATTTGCCGGGTGCAGTGACTGTCGGGGGCTGGCAGTGTGGACATTTGCCGGGTGCAGTGACTGTCGGGGGCTGGCAGTGTGGACATTTGCCGGGTGCAGTGACTGTCGGGGGCTGGCAGTGTGGACATTTGCCGGGTGCAGTGACTGTCGGGTGCTGGCAGTGTGGACATTTGCCGGGTGCAGTGACTGTCGGGGGCTGGCAGTGTGTACATTTGCAGGGTGCAGTGACTGTCGGGGGCTGGCAGTCTGTACATTTGCCGGGTGCAGTGACTGTCGGGGGCTGGCATTGTGGACATTTGCCGGGTGCAGTGACTGTCGGGGGCTGGCAGTCTGTACATTTGCCGGGTGCAGTGACTGTCGGGGGCTGGCAGTGTGGACATTTGCCCGGTGCAGTTTCTGTCGGGGGCTGGCAGTCTTTACATTTGCCAGGTGCAGGGACTGTCAGGGACTGGCAGTCTGTACATTTGCCTGGTGCAGGGACTGTCGGGGGCTGGCAGTCTGTACATTTGCCAGGTGCAGGGACTGTCGGGGACTGGCAGTCTGTACATTTGCCCGGTGCAGGGACTGTCGGGGGGCTGGCAGTCTGTTCATTTGCCGGGTGCAGTGACTGTCGGTGGCTGGCAGTGTGGACATTTGCCGGGTGCAGTGACTGTCGGGGGCTGGCAGTCTGTACATTTGCAGGGTTCAGTGACTGTCGGGGGCTGGCAGTGTGGAAATTTGCCCTTTGCAGTGACTGTCGGGGGCTGGCAGTCTGTACATTTGCTGGGTGCAGTGACTGTCGGGGGCTGACAGTCTGTACATTTGCAGGGTGCAGGGACTGTCGGGGGCTGGCAGTCTGTACATTTGCTGGGTGCAGGGACTGTCAGGGACTGGCCATGTGCTGCTGCTGAGGGACCTTTTGCTGGAGGGGGTGGGGCGGTGACTGCACAGGAAGCTGCGGAGGAGGGGCGGTTTCTGTCCTGCATTGCTCATCCCCTCACTGCTCAGGTGGTCTCTGCAGTGACGTTGGGCTCCATGTTCCCAGAGGCAGCAGGAGCCCACCTGTGCACCCCCCCGCAGTCCTGGTGTGAGGTGAGTGTGACTCCCAGACTGCCGGTAGTGACACGTGTGAGGGAGGATGCTGCAGCCTGCGGCAATCACTGGAGACCCCCGGCTCCTGCAGTGGGTGGGGTAGTGACTTGTGGTCCTGGGGGGCTGCCTTCTAATGCTGGTGCTAATAGATGAGGACACGGTGTGCAGCACTGCTCCTCAGTGGTGTGGTAGTTGGACTGATGATGGTGATGATAGTTGTTCCTACATTCTGTGTCTGGTCATTGCGGTATCTCAGGGATTCCTGTTGTGGGTGAGTCCTGTACACACTGCTCTCCCAACCCCCCCTTGTTTCTGTGTCTCAGGACCTGTCACTGATGATGACCCCCCCCCCTTGTTTCTGTGTCTCAGGACCTGTCACTGATGGTGACCCCCCCCTTTGTTTCTGTGTCTCAGGACCTGTCACTGATGATGACACCCCCTTCCCCATTTTTCTGTGTCTCAGGACCTGTCACTGATGATGACCCCCCCCATTTTTCTGTGCCTCTGGACCTGTCACTGATGATGACCCCCCCTTGTTTCTGTGTCTCAGAACCTGTCACTGAAGATGACCCCCCCCTTGTTTCTGTGTCTCAGGACCTGTCACTGACGATGACCCCCCCCTTGTTTCTGTGTCTCAGGACCTGTTACTGATGATGACCCCCCCCCTTGTTTCTGTGTCTCAGGACCTGTCACTGACGATGACCCCCCCCCCTTGTTTCTGTGTCTCAGGACCTGTCACTGACGATGACCCCCCCCCTTGTTTCTGTGTCTCAGGACCTGTCACTGATGATGACCCCCCCCCTTGTTTCTGTGTCTCAGGACCTGTCACTGATGATGACCCCCCCCCTTGTTTCTGTGTCTCAGGACCTGTCACTAATGATGCCCCCCCCCCCCTTGTTTCTGTGTCTCAGGACCTGTCACTAATGATGACCCTCCCCCCATTGTTCCTGTGTCTCAGGACCTGTCACTAATGATGACCCCCCCCCTTTGTTTCTGTGTCTGAGGACCTGTCACTGATGATGACCCCCCCTTGTTTCTGTGTCTGAGGACCTGTCACTGATGATGACCCCCCCTTGTTTCTGTGTCTCAGGACCTGTCACTGATGATAACCCCCCCCCCCTTGTTTCTGTATCTCAGGACCTGTCACTGATGATGACCCAACCCCCTTGTTTCTGTGTTTCAGGACCTGTCACTGATAATGACCCCCCCCCCCTGTTTCTGTGTCTCAGGACCTGTCACTGATGATGACCCCCCCCTTGTTTCTGTGTCTCAGGACCTGTCACTGATGATGACCCCCCCCCTTGTTTCTGTGTCTCAGGAACTGTCACTAATGATGACCCCCCCCTTGTTTCTGTGTCTCAGGACCTGTCACTGGTAATGACCCCCCCCCCCTTGTTCCTGTGTCTCAGGACCTGTCACTGATGATGACCCCCCCTTGTTTCTGTATCTCAGGACCTGTCACTGATGATGACCCAACCCCCTTGTTTCTGTGTTTCAGGACCTGTCACTGATGATGACCCCCCCCCCCCCTGTTTCTGTGTCTCAGGACCTGTCACTGATGATGACCCCCCCCTTGTTTCTGTGTCTCAGGACCTGTCACTGATGATGACCCCCCCCCTTGTTTCTGTATCTCAGGACCTGTCACTGATGATGACCCCCCCCCCCTGTTTCTGTGTCTCAGGACCTGTCACTGATGATGACCCCCCCCCTTGTTTCTGTGTCTCAGGACCTGTCACTGATGATAACCCCCCCCCTTGTTTCTGTATCTCAGGACCTGTCACTGATGATGACCCAACCCCCTTGTTTCTGTGTTTCAGGACCTGTCACTGATGATGACCCCCCCCCCCCTGTTTCTGTGTCTCAGGACCTGTCACTGATGATGACCCCCCCCCTTGTTTCTGTGTCTCAGGACCTGTCACTGATGATGACCCCCCCCTTGTTTCTGTGTCTCAGGACCTGTCACTGATGATGACCCCCCCTTGTTTCTGTGTCTCAGGACCTGTCACTAATGATAACCCCCCCCTTGTTTCTGTATCTCAGGACCTGTCACTGATGATGACCCAACCCCCTTGTTTCTGTGTTTCAGGACCTGTCACTGATGATGACCCCCCCCCCTGTTTCTGTGTCTCAGGACCTGTCACTGATGATGACCCCCCCCTTGTTTCTGTGTCTCAGGACCTGTCACTGATGATGACCCCCCCCCTTGTTTCTGTGTCTCAGGAACTGTCACTAATGATGACCCCCCCCTTGTTTCTGTGTCTCAGGACCTGTCACTGGTAATGACCCCCCCCCCCCTTGTTTCTGTGTCTCAGGACCTGTCACTGATGATGACCCCCCCCCCTTGTTTCTGTGTCTCAGGACCTGTCACTGATGATGACCCCCCCCCTTGTTTCTGTGTCTCAGGACCTGTCACTGATGATGACCCCCCCCCTTGTTTCTGTGTCTCAGGACCTGTCACTGATGATGACCCCCCCCTTGTTTCTGTGTCTCAGGACCTGTCACTCATGATGACCCCCCCCCCTTGTTTCTGTGTCTGTGGACCTGTCACTGATGATGACCTCCCCCCATGTTTCTGTGTCTCAGGACCTGTCACTGATGATGACCCCCCTCCCCATCTTTCTGTGTCTCAGGACCTGTCACTGATGATGCCCCCCCCCCATCTTTCTGTGTCTCAGGACCTGTCACTGATGATGACCCCCCCCCCTTGTTTCTGTGTCTCAGGACCTGTCACTGATGATGACCCCCCCCCCTCTTGTTTCTGTATCTCAGGACCTGTCACTGATGATGACCCCCCCCTCTTGTTTCTGTATCTCAGGACCTGTCGCTGATGATGAACCCCCCCCTTGTTTCTGTGTCTCAGGACCTGTCACTGATGATGACCCCCCCCCCTTGTTTCTGTGTCTCAGGACCTGTCACTGATGATGACCCCCCCCTTGTTTCTGTGTCTCAGGACCTGTCACTAATGATGACCCCCCCCCTTGTTTCTTTATCTCAGGACCTGTCACTGATGATGACCCCCCCCCCTTGTTTCTGTGTATCAGGACCTGTCACTGATGATGACCCCCCCCCCTTGTTTCTGTGCCTCAGGACCTGTCACTGATGATGACCCCCCCCCCTTGTTTCTGTGTCTCAGGACCTATCACTGGTAATGACCCCCCCCCCTTGTTTCTGTGTCTCAGGACCTGTCACGGATGATGATCCCCCCCCCTTGTTTCTGTGTCTCAGGACCTGTCACTGATGATGACCCCCCCCCTTGTTTCTGTGTCTCAGGACCTGTCACTCATGATGACCCCCCCCCCTTGTTTCTGTGTCTCTGGACCTGTCACTGATGATGACCCCCCCCATGTTTCTGTGTCTCAGGACCTGTCACTGATGATGACCCCCCCCCCCATGTTTCTGTGTCTCAGGACCTGTCACTGATGATGACCCCCCCCATGTTTCTGTGTCTCAGGACCTGTCACTGATGATGACCCCCCCCCCATCTTTCTGTGTCTCAGGACCTGTCACTGATGATGGCCCCCCCCTTGTTTCTGTGTCTCAGGACCTGTCACGGATGATGACCCTCCCCCCTTGTTTCTGTGTCTCAGGACCTGTCACTGATGATGACCCCCCCCTTGTTTCTGTGTCTCAGGACCTGTCACTGATGATGACACCCCCCCTTGTTTCTGTGTCTCAGGACCTGTCACTCATGATGACCCCCCCCTTGTTTCTGTGTCTCTGGACCTGTCACTGATGATGACCCCCCCCATGTTTCTGTGTCTCAGAACCTGTCACTGATGATGACCCCCCACATTTTTCTGTGTCTCATGACCTGTCACTGATGATGACCCCCCCCCATCTTTCTGTGTCTCAGGACCTGTCACTGATGATGGGCCCCCCCCTTGTTTCTGTGTCTCAGGACCTGTCACTGATGATGACCCCCCCCCCTTGTTTCTGTGTCTCAGGACCTGTCACTGATGATGACCCCCCCCTTGTTTCTGTATCTCAGGACCTGTCACTGAAGATGACCTCCCCGCTTGTTTCTGTGCCTCAGGACCTGTCACTGATGATGACCCCCCCCCCTTGTTTCTGTGTTTCAGGACCTGTCACTGATGATGACCCCCCTTGTTTCTGTGTCTCAGGACCTGTCGCTGATGATGACTCCCCCCCCCCCCCCCCCCCCCTTGCTTCTGTGTCTCAGGACCTGTCACTGATGATGACCCCCCCTTGTTTCTGTGTCTCAGGACCTGTCACTGATGATGACCCCCCCCCTTGTTTCTGTGTCTCAGGAACTGTCACTGATGATGACCCCCCCCCCTTGTTTCTGTGTCTCAGGCCCTGTCACTGATGATGACCCCCCCCCTGTTTCTGTGTCTCAGGACCTGTCGCTGATGATGACCCCCCCCCCCTTATTTCTGTGTCTCAGGACCTGTCGCTGATGATGACCCCCCCACACTTATTTCTGTGTCTCAGGACCTGTCGCTGATGATGACCCCCCCCCCCATTGTTTCTGTGTCTCAGGACCTGTCGCTGATGATGACCCCCCCCATGTTTCTGTGTCTCAGGACCTGTCACTGATGATGACCCCCCCCCATGTTTCTGTGTCTCAGGACCTGTCACTGATGATGCCCCCCCCTTGTTTGTGTCTCAGGACCTGTCACTGATGATGACCCCCCCCCCCTTGTTTCTGTATCTCAGGACCTGTCACTGATGATGCCCCCCCCCTTGTTTCTGTGTCTCAGGACCTGTCACTGATGATGACCCCCCCCCCCCTTGTTTCTGTGTATCAGGACCTGTCACTGATGATGACCCCCCCCCCTTGTTTCTGTGCCTCAGGACCTGTCACTGATGATGACCCCCCCCCCTTGTTTCTGTGCCTCAGGATCTGTCACTGATGATGACCCCCCCCCCCCTTGTTTCTGTTTCTCTGGACCTGTCACTGATGATGACCACCCCCCCTTGTTTCTGTGTCTCAGGACCTGACACTGATGATGACCCCCCCCTTGTTTCTGTGCCTCAGGACCTGTCACTGATGATGACCCCCCCCCCCCCCCCTTGTTTCTGTGTCTCAGGACCTGTCACTGATGATGACCCCCCCCCTTGTTTCTGTGTCTCAGGACCTGTCACTGATGACCCCCCCTTGTTTCTGTGTCTCAGGACCTGTCACTGATGACCCCCCCCCCCTTGTTTCTGTGTCTCAGGACCTGTCACTGATGATGAGCCCCCCCCCCCTCTTGTTTCTGTGCCTCAGGACCTGTCACTGATGATGACCCCCCCCTTGTTTCTGTGCCTCAGGACCTGTCACTGATGATGACCCCCCCCCCTTGTTTCTTTGCCTCAGTACCTGTCACTGATGATGACCCCCCCCCCTTGTTTCTGTGTCTCAGGACCTGTCACTGATGATGACCCCCCCTTGTTTCTGTGTCTCAGGACCTGTCACTAATGATAACCCCCCCCTTGTTTCTGTGTCTCAGGACCTGTCACTGATGATGACCCCCCCCACCTTGTTTCTGTGTCTCAGGACATGTCACTGATGATGACCCCCCCCACCTTGTTTCTGTGTCTCAGGACATGTCACTAATGATGAGCCCCCCCCTTGTTTCTGTGTCTCAGGACCTGTCACTGATGATGACCCCCCACCCTTGTTTCTGTGTCTCAGGACCTGTCACTAATGATGACCCCCCCCTTGTTTCTGTGTCTCAGGACCTGTCACTGATGATGACCCCCCCCTTTGTTTCTCTGTCTCAGGACTTGTCACTGATGATGACCCCCCCCTTGTTTCTGTGTCTCAGGACCTGTCACTGATGATGACACCCCCCCCTTGTTTCTGTGTCTCAGGACCTGTCACTCATGATGACCCCCCCCTCTTGTTTCTGTGTCTCTGGACCTGTCACTGATGATGACCCCCCCATGTTTCTGTGTCTCAGGACCTGTCACTGATGATGACCCCCCCCATGTTTCTGTGTCTCAGGACCTGTTACTGATGATGACCCCCCCCCATCTTTCTGTGTCTCAGGACCTGTCACTGATGATGCCCCCCCCCCTTGTTTCTGTGTCTCAGGACCTGTCACGGATGATGACCCCCCCCTTGTTTCTGTGTCTCAGGACCTGTCACGGATGATGACCCCCCCCTTGTTTCTGTGTCTCAGGACCTGTCACGGATGATGACCCCCCCCTTGTTTCTGTGTCTCAGGACCTGTCACGGATGATGACCCCCCCCTTGTTTCTGTGTCTCAGGACCTGTCACTGATGATGACCCCCCCCTTGTTTCTGTGTCTCAGGACCTGTCACTGATGATGACACCCCCCCCCTTGTTTCTGTGTCTCAGGACCTGTCACTGATGATGACCCCCCCCCCATTTTTCTGTGTCTCAGGACCTGTCACTGATGATGACCCCCCCCATTTTTCTGTGTCTCAGGACCTGTCACTGATGATGACCCCCCCCCTTGTTTCTGTGTCTCAGGACCTGTCACTGATGATGACCCCCCCCTTGTTTCTGTATCTCAGGACCTGTCACTGAAGATGACCTCCCCGCTTGTTTCTGTGCATCAGGACCTGTCACTGATGATGACCCCCCCCCCTTTGTGTATCAGGACCTGTCACTGATGATGACCCCCCCCTTGTTTCTGTGTCTCAGGACATGTCGCTGATGATGACTCCTCCCCCCCCCCTTGTTTCTGTGTCTGTCTCAGGACCTGTCACTGATGATGACCCCCCCCCCTTGTTTCTGTGTCTCAGGACCTGTCACTGATGATGACCCCCCCCCCTTGTTTCTGTGTCTCAGGACCTGTCGCTGATGATGACCCCCCCCCCCTTATTTCTGTGTCTCAGGACCTGTCGCTGATGATGACCCCCCCACACTTATTTCTGTGTCTCCGGACCTGTCGCTGATGATGACCTCCCCCCTTGTTTCTGTGTCTCAGGACCTGTCGCTGATGATGACCCCCCCCATGTTTCTGTTTCTCAGGACCTGTCACTGATGATGACCCAACCCCCTTGTTTCTGTATCTCAGGACCTGTCGCTGATGATGACCCCCCCCCATGTTTCTGTGTCTCAGGACCTGTCACTGATGATGACCCCCCCTTTTTTCTGTATCTCAGGACCTGTCACTGATGATGACCCCCCCCCCCCCCTTGTTTCTGTGTCTCAGGACCTGTCACTAATGATGACCCCCCCCCCCTTGTTTCTGTATCTCAGGACCTGTCACTGATGATGACCCCCCCCTTGTTTCTGTATCTCAGGACCTGTCACTGATGATGACCCCCCCCTTGTTTCTGTGTATCAGGACCTGTCACTGATGATGACCCCCCCCTTGTTTCTGTATCTCAGGACCTGTCACTGATGATGACCCCCCCCCTTGTTTCTGTGTATCAGGACCTGTCACTGATGATGACCCCCCCCTTGTTTCTGTGTCTCAGGACCTGTCACTGATGATGACCCCCCCCTTGTTTCTGTGTCTCAGGACCTGTCACTGATGATGACTCCCCCCCCCCCCCCCCCTTGTTTCTGTGTCTCAGGACCTGTCACTGATGATGACCCCCCCCCCCTTGTTTCTGTGTCTCAGGAACTGTCACTAATGATGACCCTCCCCCTTGTTTCTGTGTCTCAGGACCTGTCACTGATGATGACCCCCCCCCTTGTTTCTGTGTCTCAGGACCTGTCGCTGATAATGACCCCCCCTTGTTTCTGTCTCAGGACCTGTCGCTGATGATGACCCCCCCCCTTATTTCTGTGTCTCAGGACCTGTCGCTGATGATGACCCCCCCACACTTACTTCTGTGTCTCAGGACCTGTCGCTGATGATGACCCCCCCCCCTTGTTTCTGTGTCTCAGGACCTGTCGCTGATGATGACCCCCCCTTGTTTCTGTGTCTCAGGACCTGTCGCTGATGATGACCCCCCCCCCTTGTTTCTGTATCTCAGGACCTGACACTGAAGATGACCCCCCCCCCCCTTGTTTCTGTGTCTCAGGACCTGTCACTAATGATGACCCCCCCCCCTTGTTTCTGTATCTCAGGACCTGTCACTGATGATGACCCCCCCCTGTTTGTGTCTCTGGACCTGTCACTGATGATGACCCCCCCCCCTGTTTCTGTGTCTCAGGACCTGTCCCTGATGATGGCCCCCCCTCCACTTGTTTCTGTGTCTCAGGACCTGTCACGGATGATGACCCCCCCTTGTTTCTGTGTCTCAGGACCTGTCACTGATGATGACCCCCCCCTTGTTTCTGTGTCTCAGGACCTGTCACTGATGATTACACCCCCCCCCTTGTTTCTGTGTCTCAGGACCTGTCACTAATGATGACCCCCCCCCCATTTTTCTGTGTCTCAGGACCTGTCACTGATGATGACCCCCCCCCCATTTTTCTGTGTCTCAGGACCTGTCACTGTTGATGACCCCCCCCCTTGTTTCTGTGTCTCAGGACCTGTCACTGATGATGACCCCCCCCCCTTGTTTCTGTGTCTCAGGACCTGTCACTAATGATGACCCCCCCCCCCTTGTTTCTGTGTCTCAGGACCTGTCACTGATGATGACCCCCCCCCCTTGTTTCTGTGTCTCAGGACCTGTCACTGATGATGACCCTCCCCTTGTTTCTGTGTCTCAGGACCTGTCGCTGATGATGACCCCCCCCTTGTTTCTGTGTCTCAGGACCTGTCGCTGATGATGACCCCCCCCCTTATTTCTGTGTCTCAGGACCTGTCGCTGATGATGACCCCCCCACACTTCTGTGTCTCAGGACCTGTCGCTGATGATGACCCCCCCCCCCTTGTTTCTGTGTCTCAGGACCTGTCGCTGATGATGACCCCCCCCCCTTGTTTCTGTGTCTCAGGACCTGTCGCTGATGATCACCCCCCCCTTGTTTCTGTGTCTCAGGACCTGTCACTGATGATGACCCCCCCCCTTGTTTCTGTATCTCAGGACCTGTCACTGATGATGACCCCCCCCCCTTGTTTCTGTGTCTCTGGACCTGTCACTGATGATGACCCCCCCCCCTTGTTTCTGTATCTCAGGACCTGTCACTGATGATGACCCCCCCCCTGTTTGTGTCTCTGGACCTGTCACTGATGATGACCCCCCCCCCTTGTTTCTGTGTCTCCGGACCTGTCACTGATGATGGCCCCCCCCCTTGTTTCTGTGTCTCTGGACCTGTCCCTAATGATGACCCCCCCCCCAATTGTTTCTGTGTCTCAGGACCTGTCGCTGATGACCCCCCCCCTTGTTTCTGTGTCTCAGGACCTGTCGCTGATGATGACGACCCCCCCCTTGTTTCTGTGTCTCAGGACCTGTCGCTGATGATGACCCCCCCCCTTATTTCTGTGTCTCAGGACCTGTCGCTGATGATGACCCCCCCCCCCCCACTTATTTCTGTGTCTCAGGACCTGTCACTGATGATGACCCCCCCCCCTTATTTCTGTGTCTCAGGACCTGTCGCTGATGATGACCCCCCCCTTGTTTCTGTGTCTCAGGACCTGTCACTAATGATGACCCCCCCCCCTTGTTTCTGTATCTCAGGACCTGTCACTGATGATGACCCCCCCGCTTCTGTGTCTCTGGACCTGTCACTGCTGATGACCCCCCCCCCCACCCCCCCGCTTCTGTGTCTCAAGACCTATCAGTGATGATGGCCCCCCTCACCCCACTCCATTACTGTGTTTCCGGACCCGTCACTGATGATGACCCCCCCCCGTTTCTGTGTTTCAGGACCTGTCACTAATTCTGACCCCCTGTTTCTGTGTTTCAGGACATGTCAGTAATGATGAGGCCCCCCCCCCCCTTTACTGTGTTTCAGGATCTGTCACTGAGGATGACACCCCCCCCCCCCCATTACTGTGTTTCAGGACCTGTCACTTATGATGACCCCCCTGTTTCTGTGGTTCAGGACATGTCAGTAATGATGACACCCCCCCCCCCTTTACTGTGTTTCAGGACCTGTCACTGAGGATGACACCCCCCCCCTCCATTACTGTGTTTCAGGACCTGTCACTTATGATGACCCCCCCGTTTCTGTGTTTCAGGACATGTCAGTGATGATGTACCCTCGGGAGGAGAAGTTGGACAAGTTGTCCCAGGAGGAGATCATCTCAAACACTAAGCTGGTGATGCAGGGGCTGGAGGCGCTGCGTAATGAGCACAACTCCATCCTGCATAGCCTCCTGGAGACAATCAAGTGTCTTAAGAAAGATGAGGAGGCCAACCTGGTACATGAGAAGTCCGGCCTGCTCCGCAAGTCCGTGGAGATGATTGAGCTGGGTCTAGGGGAGGCTCAGGTGAGACAAGGAAATTCTAGAGCCGTGGGCGGGAGAGAAGGAAGAGCAGCCCGGGACGTGGTGATGGGCAAGGGGTTTTCTAAGTAGGGCACTCAAGAGGTGTTAAAGAGATGGGGATGTTTGATCTGGTTGTGTGGTGGGCTGGATGGCCACACTGGTTGAGAAGATGGGGTGGTCTTAGATGTGGGACAAAGGGGTGGGGTAGTCTTAGACTTGCATGCAAGGCGAGAAGTTCAGGAGTCTTAGACTTTTGACAAGGATATGGATGAGGTTTAGATGGGCATGCAGATGGGGGGGGGTAGTTAGATGGGCACGTGGGATGGGAAGATGAGGGAGGTTACATGGGCACAAAGATGGGGGTGGTTAGATGGGCATGCGCAATGAGGAGATGGGAAGGTGTTAGATGGGCACGCAGGATGAGAAGATGGTGGGGATTTGATGGGCACGCAGGATGAGAAGATGGGTTAGGTTAGATGTGCATTCGGGATGAGAAGATGAGGAGATGTTTGATGGGCTTGCTGGATGAAAAGATGGGGGAGATTAGATGGGAGCGCGCGATGAGATGATGGTGGCAGGTTTGATGGGTACGTGGGATGAGAAGATGCTGAGGGGGTTAGATGGGCACAAGGGATGAGATCATGGCGAGTGTCAGGGATTAGATTCAGTTATCACAGAGATCACAGACCGGGATTCACGCTGAACCACCCTAGTGATCTTTGGAGCCAACAGCTCTCTGCTGCCCCCTATTGTCCGGACAATTACACTATTGGCTGACGATCAATGGTGGAGGCCACAGGCTGCTCCCACTAATTAGTTATCAAAAATCTAACAGTGAGCGTATGGCATATACACTTCCGGATTCCAACGCATGGAATGTGTGTACATACTGCTGTATGATCACCGCTAACTCCACGATAACACTACTCGCTGCCACCACCAGTCTTTTGTTAAAATACAGGCTGATTGGACGCCTGGAATAGTTAGCGTATGGCTTTGAAGCGAGGGGTGATTAAAGATCAAAAAGAACAGAATTATTAAATTTTATATTTAATTCAAAGGGAGGCAGTGTTTATGAAACATATACAAAGGATTTTACAATGGGGACAAAACAATACAGCATATACAGTTACACAAAATAAAAGAGATTAACAGAAGAACTTACAATTCCGATCGCAGAGACAATTCAGTTTAGCCGAAGGAGCTCACTTCGATTGGCCGTTACGTGAACGGGGTTCCTGCATACACGGACATTGTATATCTCTACACAAACGCAGATCATAATTCGGCTTGATCTTTTATCAGTGCCTGAGTCCCAGCCACACACTCCCCCCCCATGATGACCTGACCTGGGCCAGGTTATGGGCTGGTCTCGGTCCTTCGTGATTTTATGAAATCCCCAACTTATGCGATAACTCCTCTCCGGATGATCGCAGATCATAGATTGATGCCACATTTTTTATCGGGATGTTATCTTTACTTGGAGACCAAGCATGGCATAGCTGTTGACAATTATCTGGTTACTGTGGATTTATGGCTCATAGACAGGTGCCACAGATATGAAAAAATATGCATATTCTTCCCCACCCTGCCCCGGCGATGAAAATTTATATCCCATCCCTATCTTGTTATAGAAACTCCAATGTTCTATATTTTCTTTCGGTGCCTTAGTGTCCAGGATATATGTGGATGAAAGGAATGTGCACCTGTGAAGGACAATAGCTATTTCTAAAGAGTGAGAGATATTCCCTTTTATCCTTAACAAGCCTTTTCCTATCTATTCAATTTGTACTTTGTCTACACGCAATACACATCCTCGTTCAGTCAGCTGGCCCATATGTTAAACTGTGTAATTCACTAGACTGTCGGCTCTTGCATGTTAATTAAGCTGGTTCACTATTCAATTTCCTACTTGCATTCTATTGTACTTTCCTACATCTGTCAACTCAGATTGTAAATGGCAGAGGGAAGGGGGGGGGGGGGTTTCAGAGATTTTTTAAAATATTTTCTATGACAGCGGGGGGACTTGTGGAACGAGGAGATGGATTGTGGCTGATTTGGGGCAGGTATGTCGGTGGTCGGTGCGAGTGATAACACGGATATTCTATGTCTCGGGCATCTCTAAGCTGGAGGCAGATCCCAGATCTCTGCCTGGTGGCCATCATTGTCGTCATACTGGTGACAGCTGTGGTGGAGGCTCAGACTCCCTCGTCGCTGGCACAGGGTCTTCTAGAATGGGGGTAATCTGGTGGGATTGCCGTATACCCCTATGGGCGGACAGGCGGTGATGGGTGAGCTGACACTCTACCTTTCTGCAGCTGATGATGGCTTTATCCAATCACCTGACTGCAGTGGAGTCGGAGAAACAGAAGCTGCGGGCGCAGGTGAGAAGACTTTGCCAGGAGAACCAGTGGCTGCGGGACGAGCTGGCGAATACCCAGCAGAAGCTTCAGCACAGCGAGCAGAACGTGGCGCAGCTGGAGGAGGAGAAGAAACACCTGGAGTTCATGAACCAGCTCAAGAAATATGACGAGGATGTGTCACCCACGGTAAGAGTGTCCACTACAGGCTCAGCCCGGGGGAAAAGCCACCAAAACCACATACAGCTAGCCCGGGGGCAACGTGTCCTAATGAAATCCCACTGTGTTTGTGCTGCTTTGTAACATCTCCTGATCCGCGTTCTCTCCGCAGGAGGAGAAGGAAGGAGACTCCAATAGAGAGAATCTGGATGAGCTTTTCCCCAACGAGGAGGAAGAGTCGGGACAAGGCAGTAAGTATGAGAACCCTCCTACCATTTTCTTCAAAACACTGGCTTAGCGGAGGGTCCGGGGCCACGGACCCCATCACACGTGACGAGAGACACGATTGTCCTGAAGCCATTTATCTCCTGTGAATATCACAGTTCAGTGTGTAACTATTCTACCCATTTGTGGCTGAAATTCATAGGAACGATAGTAGGAAGAGCAATATATATCATATATCAATCACAATAATCCCATAATAAACTCCTACCATATATTAGGACTAAATACCATGGCCAATCGCCAAACAAACATAACAAGCAAAGAACCGGAGAAAGACGATCTAGAGGCCAAATATAAAACTACAATAATCTCTATTCATTTCAATAATCAATCACAGGGCACGGAATTGAAGAAAGCACAGTACAGGCTCTGTGGAGGACACGTGGATGGTTAGGACCTCTCTATGATCAGTGTATGAGGAGGCTCTGTGGAGGACACGTGGATGGTTAGGACCTCTCTATGATCAGTGTATGGGGAGGCTCTGTGGAGGACACGTAGATGGTTAGGACCTCTCTATGATCAGTGTATGGGGAGGCTCTGTGGAGGACACGTGGATGGTTAGGACCTCTCTATGATCAGTGTATGGGGAGGCTCTGTGGAGGACACGTGGATGGTTAGGACCTCTCTATGATCAGTGTATGGGGAGGCTCTGTGGAGGACCGTGGATGGTTAGGACCTCTCTATGATCAGTGTATGGGGAGGCTCTGTGGAGGACACGTGGATGGTTAGGACCTCTCTATGATCAGTGTATGGGGAGGCTCTGTGGAGGACACGTGGATGGTTAGGACCTCTCTATGATCAGTGTATGGGGAGGCTCTGTGGAGGACACGTGGATGGTTAGGACCTCTCTATGATCAGTGTATGGGGAGGCTCTGTGGAGGACACGTGGATGGTTAGGACCTCTCTATGATCAGTGTATGGGGAGGCTCTGTGGAGGACACGTGGATGGTTAGGACCTCTCTATGATCAGTGTATGAGGAGGCTCTGTGGAGGACACGTGGATGGTTAGGACCTCTCTATGATCAGTGTATGAGGAGGCTCTGTGGAGGACACGTGGATGGTTAGGACCTCTCTATGATCAGTGTATGGGGAGGCTCTGTGGAGGACACGTGGATGGTTAGGACCTCTCTATGATCAGTGTATGGGGAGGCTCTGTGGAGGACACGTGGATGGTTAGGACCTCTCTATGATCAGTGTATGGGGAGGCTCTGTGGAGGACACGTGGATGGTTAGGACCTCTCTATGATCAGTGTATGGGGAGGCTCTGTGGAGGACACGTAGATGGTTAGGACCTCTCTATGATCAGTGTATGAGGAGGCTCTGTGGAGGACACGTGGATGGTTAGGACCTCTCTATGATCAGTGTATGGGGAGGCTCTGAGGAGGACACGTGGATGGTTAGGACCTCTCTATGATCAGTGTATGGGGAGGCTCTGTGGAGGACACGTGGATGGTTAGGACCTCTCTATGATCAGTGTATGGGGAGGCTCTGTGGAGGACACGTGGATGGTTAGGACCTCTCTATGATCAGTGTATGGGGAGGCTCTGTGGAGGACACGTGGATGGTTAGGACCTCTCTATGATCAGTGTATGAGGAGGCTCTGTGGAGGACACGTGGATGGTTAGGACCTCTCTATGATCAGTGTATGAGGAGGCTCTGTGGAGGACACGTGGATGGTTAGGACCTCTCTATGATCAGTGTATGGGGAGGCTCTGTGGAGGACACGTGGATGGTTAGGACCTCTCTATGATCAGTGTATGGGGAGGCTCTGTGGAGGACACGTGGATGGTTAGGACCTCTCTATGATCAGTGTATGGGGAGGCTCTGTGGAGGACACGTGGATGGTTAGGACCTCTCTATGATCAGTGTATGGGGAGGCTCTGTGGAGGACACGTGGATGGTTAGGACCTCTCTATGATCAGTGTATGGGGAGGCTCTGTGGAGGACACGTGGATGGTTAGGACCTCTCTATGATCAGTGTATGGGGAGGCTCTGTGGAGGACACGTAGATGGTTAGGACCTCTCTATGATCAGTGTATGGGGAGGCTCTGTGGAGGACACGTGGATGGTTAGGACCTCTCTATGATCAGTGTATGAGGAGGCTCTGTGGAGGACACGTGGATGGTTAGGACCTCTCTATGATCAGTGTATGAGGAGGCTCGGTGGATGGCACGTATATGGTTAGGACCTCTCTCCTCTATGATCAGTGTACAGGGAAACTTGGGGGAGGACATGTGGATGGTTAAGGCTGTGTGCCCACAATGCGTTTTTGGTGCGTATTTGCAGCGCGTAAACGCTCCAGAAACGCATTGCATACCTTATCCCATTACTTCCTATGACATTCTGCAAGTTCTGTGCACATGGTCAGGATTTTTTCTGCGCAGATTTTACTCACAAAAAAAATATGGACATGACCAATTCTTGTGCTTTTCTGCATGCGTATTTGCCTATACAATGCATTGGAAAAACGCATGTGAAAACCGCATGCGTTTTTCTGCCAAGGAGATGCAGAAATGCTCAGGAAAATTTCTGCTTCATTTCTGCATCGTGGGCACTAAGCCTTAGACCTCTCACCTCTATGATCAGTGTATCGGGAGACTGTGTGGAGGACGCTTATATGATTAGGACCTCTCTCCTCTATGATCAGTGTATGGGGAGACTGTGGAGGGCACATATATGGTTAGGACCTCTCTCTATAATCAGTGTATGGGGAGACTCGATGGAGGGCAAGTGGATAGTTAGGACCTATCTCCTCCACGATAAGTGTATAGAGGCTCTGGGGAAGACATGTGGATAGTTAGGACCTTTCTCCTCTATGGTCAGTATATGGAGAGGCTCGGTGTAGGACATGTTGGGGACGCTCCTTTATGTTGGGGACGCTCTGGGAAGGACACGTGGATTGTTAGGACATCTCTCCTGTATAATTAGTTTATGGAGAGGCTCGGGGGAAGACACGTAGATCGTTAGGACCTCTCCTTTATGATGTGGAGGATATGTGTATTTTAGGACATCGCCTTCCTATGATCAGTGTATGAGGAGGCTCTGGGGAGGACACGTAGATGGTTAGGACCTCTCCTCTATCAATGTATGGAGAGGCTCGAGGACGGACACATGGACTGTTAGGACTTCTCTCTTCTGTGATCAGTGTATGGTGAGGCTCGGTGGAGCACTCGTGGATGGTTAGTTCCTCCTCTTTATGATGGTGAGGCTCGGTGGAGCACTCGTGGATGGTTAGTTCCTCCTCTTTATGATGGGGAGGCTCGGTGGTGGACCCTTGGATTTTAAGACATCGCCTGCCTATGATCAGTGTATGGTGAGGCTCGGTGGAGCACTCGTGGATAGTTAGTTCCTCCTCTTTATGATGGGGAGGCTCGGTGGCGGACACTTGGATTTTAGGACATCGCCTGCCTATGATCAGTGTATGGTGAGGCTCGGTGGAGCACTCGTGGATGGTTAGTTCCTCCTCTTTATGATGGTAAGGCTCGGTGGAGCACTCGTGGATGGTTAGTTCCTCCTCTTTATGATGGGGAGGCTCGGTGGCGGACACTTGGATTTTAGGACATCGCCTGCCTATGATCAGTGTATGGTGAGGCTCGGTGGAGCACTCGTGGATGGTTAGTTCCTCCTCTTTATGATTGTGAGGCTCGGTGGAGCACTCGTGGATGGTTAGTTCCTCCTCTTTATGATGGGGAGGCTCGGTGGTGGACACTTGGATTTTAGGACATCGCCTGCCTATGATTAGTGTATGGTGAGGCTCGGTGGAGCACTCGTGGATGGTTAGTTTCTCCTCTTTATGATGGGGAGGCTCAGTGGCGGACACTTGGATTTTAGGCCATCGCCTGCCTGTGATCAGTGTATGGTGAGGCTCGGTGGAGCACTCGTGGATGGTTAGTTCCTCCCCTTTATGATGGGGAGGCTCGGTGGCAGACACTTGGATTTTAGGACATCGCCTGCCTATGATCAGTGTATGGTGAGGCTCGGTGGAGCACTCGTGGATGGTTAGTTCCTCCTCTTTATGATGGGGAGGCTCGGTGGCGGACACTTGGATTTTAGGCTATCGCCTGCCTATGATTAGTGTAGGACTCTCAGACGTTGTGTTTCCATTTGCTCAGTGTCGCACCAGCACAGTGCGGCCGCCGCAGCTGCTCAGCAAGGCGGATACGAGATCCCGGCACGACTCCGCACATTGCATAATCTAGTCATCCAGTATGCATCTCAAGGCCGGTACGAGGTGGCGGTGCCGCTCTGCAAACAAGCCCTGGAGGATCTGGAGAAAACTTCTGGGCACGACCATCCTGACGTGGCCACCATGTTAAACATCCTAGCACTGGTGTACAGAGACCAGAACAAGTACAAGGAAGCTGCTCATCTTCTAAATGATGCCCTGTCCATCAGAGAGAAGACCCTGGGAAAAGACCACCCTGCAGTAAGTGTGCATCAATCGTGACGCAGGCTTGTGGTGTACAGAGCTGATTGTGCTATGTTACAGGTAGCCGCCACACTCAATAACCTGGCAGTGCTGTACGGGAAAAGGGGGAAATACCGCGAGGCCGAACCTCTGTGCAAGAGAGCGCTGGAGATCCGGGAGAAGGTAATGGTGCTCCCGAAGTTCACCCCCCCCAGCCCCCACACTGCTGGGGTTTTTCTGCATGTCCCACTTCTACCTCACGTGTTCATCCTCCTTCTCTCTACTGCCTCCTTCCTCCTCCTCTCTACCGCCCCCCTCCCTCTTCCTCCTCTCTACTGCCTCCCTCCCTCTTCCTCCTTTCTACCTCCTCTCCTCCCTCTTCCTCCTCTCTACTCCCTCCCTCCCTCTTCCTCCTCTCTACTCCCTCCCTCCCTTTTCCTCCTCTCTACTGCCTCCCTCCCTCTTCCTCCTCTCTACTGCCTCCCTACCTCTTCCTCCTCTCTACTGCCTCCCTCCCTCTTCCTCCTCTCTACTGCCTCCCTCCCTCTTCCTCCTCTCTACTGCCTCCCTCCCTCTTCCTCCTCTCTACTGCCTCCCTCCCTCTTCCTCCTCTCTACTGCCTCCCTCCCTCTTCCTCCTCTCTACTGCCTCCCTCCCTCTTCCTCCTCTCTACTGCCTCCCTCCCTCTTCCTCCTCTCTACTGCCTCCCTCCCTCTTCCTCCTCTCTACTGCCTCCCTCCCTCTTCCTCCTCTCTACTGCCTCCCTCCCTCTTCCTCCTCTCTACTGCCTCCCTCCCTCTTCCTCCTCTCTACTGCCTTCCTCCCTCTTCCTCCTCTCTACTGTGCCTCCCTCCCTCTTCCTCCTCTCTACTGTGCCTCCCTCCCTCTTCCTCCTCTCTACTGTGCCTCCCTCCCTCTTCCTCCTCTCTACTGTGCCTCCCTCCCTCTTCCTCCTCTCTACTGTGCCTCCCTCCCTCTTCCTCCTCTCTACTGTGCCTCCCTCCCTCTTCCTCCTCTCTACTGTGCCTCCCTCCCTCTTCCTCCTCTCTACTGTGCCTCCCTCCCTCTTCCTCCTCTCTACTGTGCCTCCCTCCCTCTTCCTCCTCTCTACTGCCTCCCTCCCTCTTCCTCCTCTCTACTGCCTCCCTCCCTCTTCCTCCTCTCTACTGCCTCCCTCCCTCTTCCTCCTCTCTACTGTGCCTCCCTCCCTCTTCCTCCTCTCTACTGTGCCTCCCTCCCTCTTCCTCCTCTCTACTGTGCCTCCCTCCCTCTTCCTCCTCTCTACTGTGCCTCCCTCCCTCTTCCTCCTCTCTACTGTGCCTCCCTCCCTCTTCCTCCTCTCTACTGTGCCTCCCTCCCTCTTCCTCCTCTCTACTGCCTCCCTCCCTCTTCCTCCTTTCTACTGCCTCCCTCCCTCTTCCTCCTTTCTACTGCTTCCCTCCCTCTTCCTCCTTTCTACTGCCTCCCTCCCTCTTCCTCCTCTCTACTGCCTCCCTCCCTCTTCCTCCTTTCTACTGCCTCCCTCCCTCTTCCTCCTTTCTACTGCCTCCCTCCCTCTTCCTCCTCTCTACTGCCTCCCTCCCTCTTCCTCCTCTCTACTGCCTCCCTCCCTCTTCCTCCTTTCTACTGCCTCCCTCCCTCTTCCTCCTTTCTACTGCCTCCCTCCCTCTTCCTCCTCTCTACTGCCTCCCTCCCTCTTCCTCCTCTCTACTACCTCCCTCCCTCTTCCTCCTCTCTACTGCCTCCCTCCCTCTTCCTCCTCTTGCCTCACTACTCCTCCTCCTCCTCTTGCCTCACTACTCCTCCTCCTCCTCTTGCCTCACTACTCCTCCTCCTCCTCTTGCCTCACTACTCCTCCTCCTCTTGCCTCACTACTACTACTCCTCCTCCTCTTGCCTCACTACTACTCCTCCTCCTCCTCTTGCCTCACTACTACTCCTCCTCCTCCTCTTGCCTCACTACTACTCCTCCTCCTCCTCTTGCCTCACTACTACTCCTCCTCCTCCTCCTCTTGCCTCACTACTACTCCTCCTCCTCCTCCTCTTGCCTCACTACTACTCCTCCTCCTCCTCTTGCCTCACTACTACTCCTCCTCCTCCTCCTCTTGCCTCACTACTACTCCTCCTCCTCCTCTTGCCTCACTGCTACTCCTCCTCCTCCTCCTCTTGCCTCACTACTACTCCTCCTCCTCCTCCTCCTCTTGCCTCACTACTCCTCCTCCTCCTCCTCTTGCCTCACTACTCCTCCTCCTCCTCCTCTTGCCTCACTACTCCTCCTCCTCTTGCCTCACTACTCCTCCTCCTCTTGCCTCACTACTCCTCCTCCTCCTCCTCTTGCCTCACTACTCCTCCTCCTCCTCTTGCCTCACTACTCCTCCTCCTCCTCCTCTTGCCTCACTACTCCTCGTCCTCCTCCTCCTCTTGCCTCACTACTCCTCGTCGTCCTCCTCCTCCTCCTCTTGCCTCACTACTCCTCGTCCTCCTCCTCCTCTTGCCTCACTACTCCTCGTCCTCCTCCTCCTCTTGCCTCACTACTCCTCGTCCTCCTCCTCCTCTTGCCTCACTACTCCTCGTCCTCTTCCTCCTCTTGCCTCACTACTCCTCCTCCTCCTCTTGCCTCACTACTCCTCCTCCTCCTCCTCCTCCTCTTGCCTCACTCCTCCTCCTCTTGCCTCACTACTCCTCCTCCTTCTCCTCTTGCCTCACTACTCCTCCTCCTCCTCCTCCTCCTCTTGCCTCACTACTCCTCCTCCTCCTCCTCCTCTTGCCTCACTACTCCTCCTTCTCTTCCTCTTGCCTCACTACTCCTCCTTCTCTTCCTCTTGCCTCACTACTCCTCCTCCTCTTCCTCTTGCCTCACTACTCCTCCTCCTCTTGCCTCACTACTCCTCCTCCTCTTGCCTCACTACTCCTCCTCCTCTTCCTCTTGCCTCACTACTCCTCCTCCTCTTCCTCTTGCCTCACTACTCCTCCTCCTCTTCCTCTTGCCTCACTACTCCTCCTCCTCTTCCTCTTGCCTCACTACTCCTCCTCCTCTTGCCTCACTACTCCTCCTCCTCCTGCCTCACTACTCCTCCTCCTCCTCCTCCTCCTCCTCCTCCTCTTGCCTCACTACTCCTCCTCCTCCTGCCTCACTACTCCTCCTCTTCCTCTTGCCTCACTACTCCTCCTCCTCCTCTTGCCTCACTACTACTCCTCCTCCTCCTCTTGCCTCACTACTACTCCTCCTCCTCCTCTTGCCTCACTACTCCTCCTCCTCCTCCTCCTCTTGCCTCACTACTCCTCCTCCTCCTCTTGCCTCACTACTACTACTCCTCCTCCTCCTCCTCCTCTGCCTCACTACTCCTCCTCCTCTTCCTCTTGCCTCACTACTCCTCCTCCTCTTCCTCTTGCCTCACTACTCCTCGTCCTCCTCCTCCTCTTGCCTCACTACTCCTCGTCCTCCTCCTCCTCTTGCCTCACTACTCCTCGTCCTCTTCCTCCTCTTGCCTCACTACTCCTCCTCCTCCTCTTGCCTCACTACTCCTCCTCCTCCTCCTCCTCTTGCCTCACTACTCCTCCTCCTCTTGCCTCACTACTCCTCCTCCTTCTCCTCTTGCCTCACTACTCCTCCTCCTCCTCCTCCTCCTCTTGCCTCACTACTCCTCCTCCTCCTCCTCCTCTTGCCTCACTACTCCTCCTTCTCTTCCTCTTGCCTCACTACTCCTCCTTCTCTTCCTCTTGCCTCACTACTCCTCCTCCTCTTCCTCTTGCCTCACTACTCCTCCTCCTCTTGCCTCACTACTCCTCCTCCTCTTGCCTCACTACTCCTCCTCCTCTTCCTCTTGCCTCACTACTCCTCCTCCTCTTCCTCTTGCCTCACTACTCCTCCTCCTCTTCCTCTTGCCTCACTACTCCTCCTCCTCTTGCCTCACTACTCCTCCTCCTCCTGCCTCACTACTCCTCCTCCTCCTCCTCCTCCTCCTCCTCCTCTTGCCTCACTACTCCTCCTCCTCCTGCCTCACTACTCCTCCTCTTCCTCTTGCCTCACTACTCCTCCTCCTCCTCTTGCCTCACTACTACTCCTCCTCCTCCTCTTGCCTCACTACTACTCCTCCTCCTCCTCTTGCCTCACTACTCCTCCTCCTCCTCCTCCTCTTGCCTCACTACTCCTCCTCCTCCTCTTGCCTCACTACTACTACTCCTCCTCCTCCTCCTCCTCCTGCCTCACTACTCCTCCTCCTCTTCCTCTTGCCTCACTACTCCTCCTCCTCTTCCTCTTGCCTCACTACTCCTCCTCCTCTTCCTCTTGCCTCACTACTCCTCCTCCTCTTCCTCTTGCCTCACTACTCCTCCTCCTCTTCCTCTTGCCCCACTACTCCTCCTCCTCCTCTTCCTCTTGCCTCACTACTCCTCCTCCTCCTCTTCCTCTTGCCTCACTACTCCTCCTCCTCCTCTTCCTCTTGCCTCACTACTCCTCCTCCTCCTCTTCCTCTTGCCTCACTACTCCTCCCCCCCTCTTCCTCTTGCCTCACTACTCCTCCTCCTCCTCTTCCTCTTGCCTCACTACTCCTCCTCCTCCTCTTCCTCTTGCCTCACTACTCCTCCTCCTCCTCTTCCTCTTGCCTCACTACTCCTCCTCCTCCTCTTCCTCTTGCCTCACTACTCCTCCTCCTCCTCTTGCCTCACTACTCCTCCTCCTCCTCTTCCTCTTGCCTCACTACTCCTCCTCCTCCTCCTCTTCCTCTTGCCTCACTACTCCTCCTCCTCCTCTTCCTCTTGCCTCACTACTCCTCCTCCTCCTCTTCCTCTTGCCTCACTACTCCTCCTCCTCCTCTTCCTCTTGCCTCACTACTCCTCCTCCTCCTCTTCCTCTTGCCTCACTACTCCTCCTCCTCCTCTTCCTCTTGCCTCACTACTCCTCCTCCTCCTCTTCCTCTTGCCTCACTACTCCTCCTCCTCCTCTTCCTCTTGCCTCACTACTCCTCCTCTTCCTCTTGCCTCACTACTCCTCCTCCTCCTCTTCCTCTTGCCTCACTACTCCTCCTCCTCCTCTTCCTCTTGCCTCACTACTCCTCCTCCTCCTCTTCCTCTTGCCTCACTACTCCTCCTCCTCCTCTTCCTCTTGCCTCACTACTCCTCCTCCTCCTCTTCCTCTTGCCTCACTACTACTCCTCCTCCTCTTCCTCTTGCCTCACTACTCCTCCTCCTCCTCTTGCCTCACTACTCCTCCTCCTCCCTTGCCGCCTCCTCCTCCTCCTCCCCCCCCCCTCTTGCCTCACTCCTCCTCCGCCTCCTCCTCCTCCTCCTCCTGCCTCACTCCTCCTCCTCCTCTTGCCTCACTACTCCTCCTCCTCTTCCTCCTCTTGCCTCACTACTCCTCCTCCTCCTCCTCTTCCTCTTGCCTCACTACTCCTCCTCCTCTTCCTCCTCTTGCCTCACTACTCCTCCTCCTCTTCCTCCTCTTGCCTCACTACTCCTCCTCCTCTTCCTCCTCTTGCCTCACTACTCCTCCTCCTCTTCCTCCTCTTGCCTCACTACTCCTCCTCCTCCTCTTCCTCTTGCCTCACTACTCCTCCTCCTCCTCTTCCTCTTGCCTCACTACTCCTCCTCCTCCTCTTCCTCTTGCCTCACTACTCCTCCTCCTCCTCTTCCTCTTGCCTCACTACTCCTCCTCCTCCTCTTCCTCTTGCCTCACTACTACTCCTCCTCCTCTTGCCTCACTACTCCTCCTCCTCTTCCTCCTCTTGCCTCACTACTCCTCCTCCTCTTCCTCCTCTTGCCTCACTACTCCTCCTCCTCCTCCTCCTCTTCCTCTTGCCTCACTACTCCTCCTCCTCCTCCTCCTCCTCTTCCTCTTGCCTCACTACTCCTCCTCCTCCTCCTCCTCTTCCTCTTGCCTCACTACTCCTCCTCCTCCTCCTCCTCTTCCTCTTGCCTCACTACTCCTCCTCCTCCTCCTCCTCTTCCTCTTGCCTCACTACTCCTCCTCCTCCTCTTGCCTCACTCCTCCTCCTCCTCCTCTTGCCTCACTCCTCCTCCTCCTCTTGCCTCACTCCTCCTCATTCCGTTTTCTTCCTTGCTTGCTCATGCCCCCATGTTCCTGTAACTGATCCTCTGATCATTCTGCTCAGGTCCTCGGGAAGGATCATCCTGATGTGGCGAAGCAGCTGAATAACTTGGCTCTTCTCTGCCAGAACCAGGGGAAATATGATGAAGTGGAATATTACTACTGTCGAGCTCTTGAAATCTATCAAGCCCGGTTAGGACCCGATGACCCAAACGTTGCCAAAACCAAAAACAACCTGGTACGTAGGAGGCTTGAGGTTGTGTGAGTCCTATTCATGTGTCTGAGTGAGGCCCTGTACAGGCGGTGGTGACGACGTGGGGATGCAGGGGAGGTGCTTCTGCAAGGACCTTTTAGAAGTGGTGGTCTTGTGGGGGGGATCCACGTGCGGGTGTGTGTGCGATGACCACAGAGGTGACAGTGTCTCGGCTTTTATGCCGTGGACTGGCTGAACGCGGCAGTCGGTGATCTGGTCTCCTCTCTTCTCCAGGCCTCATGTTACCTGAAACAAGGTAAATACAAGGCCGCCGAGCAGCTGTACAAGGACATCCTGACACAGGCCCACGTCAAGGAGTTCGGCTCTGTGGATGGTGAGTTCTGTACTTCAGATGCTGACGTTCAGTGTTTCTTCCACACCTCCACAATATTTGTGCTTTTTTGTGTCCACAGATGACCACAAGCCCATCTGGATGCATGCTGAGGAGCGGGAGGAGATGAGCAAGGTCAGGACATATGTCTTCCCTAGCCTGAAAGGTGTGGGTGATCGGAGCCGTACCGTGGAGGCAGCTACTGTGGGAGAGGGTGGTTGGGCAGGCTGGTAGAGTTTGGTACCAAGGGAGTGGGTAAGCCAAACTGAGCCATTCTGCTGGAGCCTGGACCTGAAGGATGGGGAGGACTGAGCCATTCTGGTGGAGCCTGGACCCAAGGGGGGTCGGGGGGACTGAACCGTTCTTGTGGAGCCTGGACCCGAGGGGGAAGCGGGGCGGACTGAGCCATTCTGGTTGAGCCTGGACCCAAGGGGGGGGGGGGGGGGGGGCGGGGCAGAATGAGCCGTTCTGGTGGAGCCTGGACCCTAGGGGGGGGGCGGCGGGGCGGACTGAAACGTTCTGGTGGAGCCTGGACCCAAGGGGGGGGGCGGCGGGGCGGACTGAGACGTTCTGGTGGAGCCTGGACCCAAGGGGTGGGCGGCGGGGCGGACTGAGACGTTCTGGTGGAGCCTGGACCCAAGGGGGGGCGGCGGGGCGGACTGGACCCGAGGGGGGGGTGGAGCCTGGACCCAAGAGGGGGGGTGGCGGCGGGGCGGACTGAGACGTTCTGGTGGAGCCTGGACCCAGGGGGGGGGCGGCGGCGGGGCGGACTGAGCCGTTCTGGTGGGGCCTGGACCCAAGGGGGCTAGCCGAGGGGCGGTGTTGTACATGGTGTGTTGGGCCCCTATGTCTGCTGGTGTGAGGCCCTGCCATGTTCAGCACTAGCTGCTCCTTGCTGCTCTGTTTTTCATCGTCTTGAGCTCGTCTTTCTCTCTGCAGACTCCTAACAATGATGGGACCCCTTACTCTGAGTATGGGGGCTGGTACAAGGCCTGTCGGGTGAACAGGTTAGTGCCCCCTTTCTGTGTTCTGGGTGCTGAGGAGTCTTGTGGGCTATTTCACACTCATTGATTTTTAATTTTCAGTCCCACAGTGAACACGACCCTCCGAAACCTGGGCGCCCTATACCGAAGACAGGGCAAACTGGAGGCGGCCGAGACTCTGGAGGAGTGCGCCATCCGGTCACGTAAGCAGGTAAGCCACAGACCGGGGTTATATGTGAGGAGTATACAGCTCCACTGCACAGGCTCTTACATATGGCGGTATACAGCTCCCTTCTTCTTTTTGTATGTGGCAGTATACAAATCCCTTCTCCTTGTAGGCGGCGGTATACGGCTCCCTTCTCCTTGTAGGTGGCGGTATACGGCTCCCTTCTCCTTGTAGGTGGCGGTATACGGCTCCCTTCTCCTTGTAGGTGGCGGTATATGGATTAGTCCTCTGCACCATCTTTTTTCTTTTAGGGACTGGATCCCGTCAACCAGACAAAAGTTGCCCAACTTCTAAAAGATGGTGAGAGCCAGGATCAGAGGAAGAAAGGACGGGACGGTGCCCGGAGTAGTGTCAAGTATGAGAGTGGCACAGAGGGCACAGAAGAAGTGAGTATGGGCGGAGTGGAGTGGAGTGGGGTAAGTACACATCTGCCATCATGACCTCCAGGAGCGTAGTGATCATATAAACGGACGCCCTGCTGCCCCTTATTGCGGGACCCGATCCCTGGACTCCGCCTCCTTCCCCTAATTGCGGGACCCGATTCCTGGACTTCGCCCCCTTCCCCTAATTGCGGGACCCGATTCCTGGACTTCGCCCCCTTCCCCTAATTGCGGGACCCGATTCCTGGACTTCGCCCCCTTCCCCTAATTGCGGGACCCGATTCCTGGACTTCGCCCCCTTCCCCTAATTGCGGGACCCGATCCCTGGACCGCCCCCTTCCCCTAATTGCGGGACCCGATCCCTGGACCGCCCCCTTCCCCTAATTGCGGGACCCGATTCCTGGACTTCGCCCCCTTCCCCTAATTGCGGGACCCGATCCCTGGACCGCCCCCTTCCCCTAATTGCGGGACCCGATCCCTGGACCGCCCCCTTCCCCTAATTGCGGGACCCGATCCCTGGACCGCCCCCTTCCCCTAATTGCGGGACCCGATCCCTGGACCGCCCCCTTCCCCTAATTGCGGGACCCGATTCCTGGACCGCCCCCTTCCCCTAATTGCGGGACCCGATTCCTGGACTCCGCCCCCTTCCCCTAATTGCGGGACCCGATCTCTGGACCACCTCCCCCTCCTTCCTTTTTCCGGGACCCGATCCCTGGACCGCCCCCTTCCTTATTGCGGGACCCGATCTCTGGAGTCCGTACAGGGTTATCACACAGATGATGGTTGCTCTTTCCTGGAGAACCTGCAAATAAGAGCTGGCATATACAAGGACATGCGTGATCCTCCATGCGTGCCCTGTGCCCGTACAGTGTGTGCCTCCTGCTAGGGGGCAGCAGCGCGCTCATTATCACATGGTCAGACCACCATTGTCCCTTCTTCATGGCAGTTGATGGTCACCTCTCATGACTGCATGCATCTGTCTTGTGAGCCCACCCTCGTCCCATAACCTGTCCTGCATGTTGCCCACCCTATCATAACACCACTGACTCCAGCCTGCGCTCTGCATAGCGTGTAGTAAACATGTTCATGACGAGATGTGAGTGTCCGCGGTTGAGTGTCTTGTGTTCTGGACGATGTTTGGGGAGGCCTGAGACTTGACGTGAGCACAATGGCAGCAGTGCTCTATATTATGGAGAATCGTCCAGGGTCTTCATCAGCCGCAGTCGTCAGAATGTCAGTAAATGGTGAGCGGCCGGACAGTGATGGCTGAGCACAATATAGACAATAGGGTGCCGGTCTGCACTCCGGCTGGTTGTGGATGTCAGCCATATACATATCGCCACCGTTCTATACACGACAACTCCGTCCTGGCACCGTAATAACAATCAGCAGGCGTGTATACAGAGATATTTGGATGGTGACACCGGTTTTGTCATTTTAGCCGTGTACCAGAACATGTTCCAGTCCTATCATCAATCTGGGTGTAAAGTGACGACTCTCAGCTTTAATCTGAGGGATTCACATCCTGATTGGAGGAAGGGTTTAGGAATTACAGCTCTTTAATATGGAGCTGCCTCTTGTTAAAGGGACAAAAGGTAATTGAACAATTATCTCAGAAGCTCCTTAATGGGCTGCATGGGCTTTTCCCTCATTAATCCATCATGAATAAGCAGGTAAAAGGTCTGCGGCTGTTTCCAGGTGAGGCATTTGCATTTAGAAGCTGTTGCTGTGAACCCACAACATGCGGTCAGAGCAGCTCTCAATGGAAGAGAAACAGACCATCATTAAGCAGAAAAAAAGAAGAAATCCATCAGAGCAGAAATGTTAGGAGTGGCCAAATCACCAGTTTGTAAATTCTGCAAAAAAAAAAAGCGCGCCCTGTTGAGCTTGGGAACTGAAAAAGGCCTGGACGACCACGGAAAACAACAGTAGTGGATGATCGCACAATCCATCCCATGGTCAAGAAAAACCCCTTCACAACATCCACCCAAGTGAAGAACAGTTTCCAGGAATTCGGCGTCTCAGTATCTAAGTCCACCATAAAGAGAAGATGTCATGAGAGCAAATACCGAGGGGTCACCACAAGATGCAAACCATCAGCCGTAAAATAGAAAGGCGGGATTAGACTTTACCAAAACATCTAAAGAAGCCGCCCAGGTCTGGAAAAGAAAATCAAGATCAACCTGCACCAGAGTGATGGAAGGAGAAAGTCTGGAGAAGGCTTGGAGCGACTCCTGATCCTCGGCACATCCTCTGTGACACAAGGAGGAGGTGGTGTGATGGCGCGGACATGCATGGCTTCCAATGGCATCGAGTCACTAGTGGTTATTGATGATGAGACTGGAGACAGAAGCAGCCGGATGTATCCAGTGTGTACAGGGCGAGACTTTCTGCTCAGATTCACCCAAATGCTGCAAGATTGATTGGACGGTGCTTCACAGGACAGAGGACAATGACCCAAAACATCCTGTGAAAGCAAAGAGGAGGAATATTCTGCAATGGCCGAGTCCTCACCAGATCTCAGCCCATCGAGCCGCATTTCACAGGTGGAAGACTAAACTGACGGCAGAAAGAGCCACAAACAAGCGAGAACTGAAGTCACTGCAGTAAAGGAGGAAAAACCTCACACAGGAGGAGACCAGCGATGGTGATATCCATGGCCTCCTGATTTCAGACCATCATTGCTTCAAAGCCTCACACAGGAGAAGATCAGCGATGGTGATATCCATGGCCTCCAGACTTCAGACTGTCAGTCCTGCAAAGCCTCACACAGGAGGAGACCAACTATGGTGATATCCATGGCCTCCAGACTTCTGGCCATCATTGCTTCAAAGCCTCACACAGGAGGAGACCAGCGATGGTGATATCCATGGCCTCCAGATTTCAGGCAATCATTGCTTCAAAGCCTCACACAGGAGGAGACCAGCGATGGTGATATCCATGGCCTCCAGATTTCAGGCCATCATTGCTTCAAAGCCTCACACAGGAGGAGACCAACTATGGTGATATCCATGGCCTCCAGACTTCTGGCCATCATTGCTTCAAAGCCTCACACAGGAGGAGACCAGCGATGGTGATATCCATGGCCTCCAGATTTCAGGCAATCATTGCTTCAAAGCCTCACACAGGAGGAGACCAGCGATGGTGATATCCATGGCCTCCAGATTTCAGACTGTCAGTCCTGCAAAGCCTCACACGGGAGGAGACCAGCGATGGTGATATCCATGGCCTCCAGACTTCTGGCCATCATTGCTTCAAAGCCTCACACCGGTGGAGACCAGCGATGGTGATATCCATGGCCTCCAGATTTCAGACTGTCATTACTGTAAAGCCTCACACAGGAGGAGACCAGCGATGGTGATATCCATGGCCTCCAGACTTCAGGCCATCATTGCTTCAAAGCCTCACACCGGAGGAGACCAGCGATGGTGATATCCATGGCCTCCAGATTTCAGACTGTCAGTCCTGCAAAGCCTCACACAGGAGACCAGCGATGGTGATATCCATGGCCTCCAGACTTCAGGCCATCATTGCTTCAAAGCCTCACACAGGAGAAGATCAGCGATGGTGATATCCATGGCCTCCAGATTTCAGACTGTCATTACTGCAAAGCCTCACACAGGAGGAGACCAGCGATGGTGATATCCATGGCCTCCAGACTTCAGGCCATCATTGCTTCAAAGCCTCACACAGGAGGAGACCAGCGATGGTGATATCCATGGCCTCCAGATTTCAGGCCATCATTGCTTCAAAGCCTCACACAGGAGGAGACCAGCGATGGTGATATCCATGGCCTCCAGACTTCAGGCCATCATTGCTTCAAAGCCTCACACAGGAAGAGACCAGCGATGGTGATATCCATGGCCTCCAGACTTCAGGCCATCATTGCTTCAAAGCCTCACACAGGAGGAGACCAGCGATGGTGATATCCATGGCCTCCAGACTTCAGGCCATCATTGCTTCAAAGCCTCACACCGGAGGAGACCAGCGATGGTGATATCCATGGCCTCCAGACTTCAGGCCATCATTGCTTCAAAGCCTCACACCGGAGGAGACCAGCGATGGTGATATCCATGGCCTCCAGATTTCAGGCCATCATTGCTTCAAAGCCTCACACAGGAGGAGACCAGCGATGGTGATATCCATGGCCTCCAGATTTCAGGCCATCATTGCTTCAAAGCCTCACACAGGAGGAGACCAGCGATGATGATATCCATGGCCTCCAGACTTCAGGCCATCATTGCTTCAAAGCCTCACACAGGAAGAGACCAGCGATGGTGATATCCATGGCCTCCAGACTTCAGGCCATCATTGCTTCAAAGCCTCACACAGGAGGAGACCAGCGATGGTGATATCCATGGCCTCCAGACTTCAGGCCATCATTGCTTCAAAGCCTCACACAGGAGGAGACCAGCGATGGTGATATCCATGGCCTCCAGACTTCAGGCCATCATTGCTTCAAAGCCTCACACCGGAGGAGACCAGCGATGGTGATATCCATGGCCTCCAGATTTCAGGCCATCATTGCTTCAAAGCCTCACACAGGAGGAGACCAGCGATGGTGATATCCATGGCCTCCAGACTTCAGGCCATCATTGCTTCAAAGCCTCACACAGGAGGAGACCAGCGATGGTGATATCCATGGCCTCCAGACTTCAGGCCATCATTGCTTCAAAGCCTCACACCGGAGGAGACCAGCGATGGTGATATCCATGGCCTCCAGATTTCAGGCCATCATTGCTTCAAAGCCTCACACAGGAGGAGACCAGCGATGGTGATATCCATGGCCTCCAGACTTCAGGCCATCATTGCTTCAAAGCCTCACACAGGAGGAGACCAGCGATGGTGATATCCATGGCCTCCAGACTTCAGGCCATCATTGCTTCAAAGCCTCACACCGGAGGAGACCAGCGATGGTGATATCCATGGCCTCCAGATTTCAGGCCATCATTGCTTCAAAGCCTCACACAGGAGGAGACCAGCGATGGTGATATCCATGGCCTCCAGATTTCAGACTGTCAGTCCTGCAAAGGATTCTCTACAAAGTGTTAAACATGGACATTTTGTTTATTGGACAGTTATTGGTCTATTACTTCTCAGCCCTGACATGAGGAGGATTTGTAGGAAAATTGCTGTAATTCCTAAACGTTTCACAGGAGATTTGTGTTCGGTTCCTATAATTAAACCTCAAAGTCTCCACTTCAGTTGTAAAATAGCGGCCTGCAGAGCTGAAATCACAAAGGTTTCTAGACCTAACCTTGTGTGTGTACGTGTGTATGTAATGTATGCGCTGTGTATTTATATAATCTCCTCCATGTTGTGGTTGGCGTGTGAGTGGTAGGAGCATCAATGAGGGGTCTTGCAGTTCCTTAATGCAAATTTTCAATTCTGAAACACTGGGGAAGCGTCCAGGACGTTGTTCACATAGTTGTGCCTTGTGCAGGATGTCTCTGTTGTAGTGGGGCTCGCCTGTTATGCCTTGGTATATTGGGGGGCTCGCCTGTTATGCCTTGGTATATTGGGGGGCTCGCCTGTTATGCCTTGGTATATTGGGGGGCTCGTCTGTGATGCCTTGGTATATTGGGGGGCTCGTCTGTGATGCCTTGGTATATTGGGGGGCTCGCCTGTGATGCTTTAGTATATTGGGGGGCTCGCCTGTGATGCCTTGGTATATTGGGGGGCTCGTCTGTGATGCCTTGGTATATTGGGGGGCTCGCCTGTGATGCTTTGGTATATAGGGGGGCTCGCCTGTGATGCCTTGATATATTGGGGGGCTCACCTGTGATGCCTTGATATATTGGGGGGCTCGTCTGTGATGCCTTGGTATATTGGGGGGCTCGTCTGTAATGCCTTGGTATATTGGGGGGCTCGTCTGTAATGCCTTGGTATATTGGGGGGCTCGTCTGTGATGCCTTGGTATATTGGGGGGCTCGCCTGTGATGCCTTGGTATATTGGGGGGCTCGCCTGTGATGCTTTGGTATATTGGGGGGCTCGCCTGTGATGCCTTGGTATATTGGGGGGCTCGTCTGTGATGCCTTGGTATATTGGAGGGCTCGCCTGTGATGCCTTGATATATTGGGGGGCTCGTCTGTGATGCCTTGATATATTGCGGGGCTATTCTGTTATGCCTTGATATATTGGGGGGCTCGTCTGTGATTTTTTTCCTACATATTGTAGATCGGTGTGGGACGTTGTTCTCAGATGGCACAGTCTTGGGCTCAGTAGATCTGGCGGTCATATTTCCTGTTCACATGGCCAGCCGGCTTCGCACTGTGGCGTTGGCCGTTTCTAGCTTTACATTGATGCCTCTACATAATTTGGGTTAATCCCAGCAATGTCCAGATATGTGACAAGAGATTAGGCAATGGCTCCATCCCCTGCCATCTGACAACTTGCTGTCACATAAGAGAAGGAAGATGACAATAATCTAGAACCGAAACAGAGAATGACGGAGTCCTCAGACTGGAAGTCAGGGAGGATGGAGCCGACACAATCGCCGAATGCTCACACTTCATAAAGCGCGGGATGTTTTCTACCAGTATCCGAGCAGTCGTGGATTGATTGTGGATTGCGATTACGCTTAATTTCATGGAGGTGGCAGTGACCGCGGCAGTGACGGCGGCAGTGACCGCGACAGTGACCGCGGCAGTGACGGCGGCAGTGACGGCGACAGTGACCGCAACCTCTGCCACCTCAGCATTCAATTGGGATTCTCAAACGAAGCGTCCTCTAAAAGGAAGAAAGGGGGTGAAATAGTAAAGCAGTAGATAGTGAGGGAAGGATGGGGGATTTTTAATGCACGTATATTAGGAACAATTTAGATTATGGCACTAAATATATAGGGATTTAAATGAAAATACAGTTGGCCTTCGGACCCCCCTTTACAGCAGATAAAGATCCAAATCTTGCAAGGAAAAAATATGTAAAGTTTTGTCATTTAGTATGTGAATATTTGCTTTCAGGATCCTGTGATCCCCTCCTTTCTGTTGGTCCTGTACGTCAGCTTGGAGGGATTTTCATCCCGTTCTTCTCCTCTCACTTCCTAAAACTCCATATGGACAAAACTGAACTCCTCATCTTTCCTTTCTCACCTAACTCCCCGACCTGATTTATCCATCACAATAAATGACCTGACGCTTCTCCTGTATGGGATGTCCGCTGCCTCGGAGTAACCCTCGACTCTGCCCTGTCCTTCACACCAAGCATCCAAGCTCTCGCCACCTCCTGCCGCCTCCAGATCAAAAACATTTCCAGAATCCGTCCTCTGCTCAACCCTGAATCAGCTAAACTGCTAATTGATGCCCTCATCATCTCCCACCTTGACTACTGCAACATCCTCCTCTGTGGCCTCCCTGCTAACAATCTCTTACCTCTGCAGTCCATCCTCAACTCTGCTGCACGACTTGTTCATCTCTGTCCTCACTGCTCATCCGTTTCTCCCCTCTGCCAATCCAGTCACTGGCTCCCAGGTCCCCAACGTATCCAGTTCACACTACTAACACTGACCTACAAAGCCATCCATAACCTCTCTCCTCCGTACATCTCCGAACTAATCTCCCGATATATTCCCACACACAATCTCTAGTCCTACCAAGACCTCCTTCTCTCCTCCACACTCATATTTTTCTCACCCAATCGCTTCCAAAACTTCTCCCGAGTGTCCCCCGTCCTCGAGAGTTCTGTGCCCCAACACATCCGATTATCCACAATAAAATCCTTCAGACACAACTCGAAAACCCATCACTAGAGGAAAGCTACAGCCTGCACCGACCCCACCACCTCCTGGCCACCATCCGGCAGCCACCGCCTCTTGGCCACCAACCGGCAGCTGCCGCTTTAACCCTCTGACCCACTGTCTCCTCCTAACTACCCGGTATATTGTAAGCCATCTCCCGTCTGCACCCGTCTGTCAGATTACTTTGTGTGTAACCCTTTGCACATGGGATGTGGCTGGCTGTGGAGCTGTGTGGACGCAGCTTTGGTTGGCGAAGAGAAGATATATGGTACCCAGGGCATTATATATTATACTACCGCCCCCAATGTATAATATATTATACTACCGCCCCCAATGTATAATATATTATACTACCGCCCCCAATGTATTATATATTATACTACCGCCCCCAATGTATAATATATTATACTACCGCCCCCAATGTATTATATATTATACTACCGCCCCAATGTATTATATATTATACTACTGCCCCCAATGTATAATATATTATACTACCGCCCCAATGTATAATATATTATACTACTGCCCCCAATGTATTATATATTATACTACCACCCCCAATGTATTATATATTATACTACTGCCCCCAATGTATTATATATTATACTACCGCCCCCAATGTATTATATATTATACTACCGCCCCCAATGTATAATATATTATACTACCGCCCCCAATGTATTATATATTATACTACTGCCCCCAATGTATTATATATTATACTACCGCCCCCAATGTATAATATATTATACTACCGCCCCCCAATGTATAATATATTATACTACCGCCCCCAATGTATAATATATTATACTACCGCCCCCAATGTATTATATATTATACTACCGCCCCCAATGTATAATATATTATACTACCGCCCCCAATGTATAATATATTATACTACCGCCCCCAATGTATTATATATTATACTACCGCCCCCAATGTATAATATATTATACTACCGCCCCCAATGTATTATATATTATACTACCAACCCCAATGTATAATATATTATACTACCGCCCCCAATGTATAATATATTATACTACCGCCCCCAATGTATAATATATTATACTACCGCCCCCAATGTATTAGATATTATACTACCGCCCCCAATGTATTAGATATTATACTACCGCCCCCAATGTATTAGATATTATACTACCGCCCCCAATGTATTAGATATTATACTACCGCCCCCAATGTATTAGATATTATACTACCGCCCCCAATGTATTAGATATTATACTACCGCCCCCAATGTATTAGATATTATACTACCGCCCCCAATGTATTAGATATTATACTACCGCCCCCAATGTAGTATATATTATACTACCGCCCCCAATGTATTATATATTATACTACCGCCCCCAATGTATAATATATTATACTACCGCCCCCAATGTATAATATATTATACTACCGCCCCCAATGTATAATATATTATACTACCGCCCCCAATGTATAATATATTATACTACCGCCCCCAATGTATAATATATTATACTACCGCCCCCAATGTATTATATATTATACTACCGCCCCCAATGTATTATATATTGTACTACCGCCCCCAATGTATTATATATTATACTACCGCCCCCAATGTATAATATATTATACTACCGCCCCCAATGTATTAGATATTATACTACCGCCCCCAATGTATAATATATTATACTACCGCCCCCAATGTATAATATATTATACTACCGCCCCCAATGTATTAGATATTATACTACCGCCCCCAATGTATTAGATATTATACTACCGCCCCCAATGTATAATATATTATACTACCGCCCCCAATGTATAATATATTATACTACCGCCCCCAATGTATAATATATTATACTACCGCCCCCAATGTATAATATATTATACTACCGCCCCCAATGTATAATATATTATACTACCGCCCCCAATGTATAATATATTATACTACCGCCCCCAATGTATAATATATTATACTACCGCCCCCAATGTATAATATATTATACTACCGCCCCCAATGTATAATATATTATACTACCGCCCCCAATGTATAATATATTATACTACCGCCCCCAATGTATTAGATATTATACTACCGCCCCCAATGTATTAGATATTATACTACCGCCCCCAATGTATTAGATATTATACTACCGCCCCCAATGTATTAGATATTATACTACCGCCCCCAATGTATAATATATTATACTACCGCCCCCAATGTATTATATATTATACTACCGCCCCCAATGTATAATATATTATACTACCGCCCCCAATGTATAATATATTATACTACCGCCCCCAATGTATAATATATTATACTACCGCCCCCAATGTATAATATATTATACTACCGCCCCCAATGTATAATATATTATACTACCGCCCCAATGTATTATATATTATACTACCGCCCCCAATGTATTATATATTATACTACCGCCCCCAATGTATAATATATTATACTACCGCCCCCAATGTATTATATATTATACTACCGCCCCCAATGTATAATATATTATACTACCGCCCCCAATGTATAATATATTATACTACTGCCCCCAATGTATAATATATTATACTACCGCCCCCAATGTATAATATATTATACTACCGCCCCCAATGTATAATATATTATACTACCGCCCCCAATGTATAATATATTATACTACCGCCCCCAATGTATTATATATTATACTACCGCCCCCAATGTATTATATATTATACTACCGCCCCCAATGTATAATATATTATACTACCGCCCCCAATGTATTATATATTATACTACCGCCCCCAATGTATTATATATTATACTACCGCCCCCAATGTATAATATATTATACTACCGCCCCCAATGTATAATATATTATACTACCGCCCCCAATGTATTATATATTATACTACCGCCCCAATGTATTATATATTGTACTACCGCCCCCAATGTATTATATATTATACTACCGCCCCCAATGTATAATATATTATACTACCGCCCCCAATGTATTAGATATTATACTACCGCCCCCAATGTATAATATATTATACTACCGCCCCCAATGTATAATATATTATACTACCGCCCCCAATGTATTAGATATTATACTACCGCCCCCAATGTATTAGATATTATACTACCGCCCCCAATGTATTAGATATTATACTACCGCCCCCAATGTATTAGATATTATACTACTGCCCCCAATGTATTATATATTATACTACCGCCTCCAATGTATTATATATTATACTACCGCCCCCAATGTATTATATATTATACTACCGCCCCCAATGTATTATATATTATACTACCGCCCCCAATGTATTATATATTGTCGGAATTAGTCCATTTTATACCAACTCCGACTCCACAGCCCTGCCGGTACCCAGCCAGGCAAGCAAGGAAGAGGTACGCTATCCCTCTTCTCCTGAAGGCGATCTACAGTAGCCCACCATCAGGGAGACCCCCGGGGAAGGAGCTGCCTAATGATGTGAGGGAGACGTGCTGTCTTCAGCAGCTAAGCAGCAGGACACGTCACATCGAGCAGTGGTGCTTCTGGCACTACTCCAGCCTCCGAGACCATGATGAGAGTTCTCCTCCTGGAGCTGAAACCGCCGATACATAATGAAATTCTCTCTGCAGTGAGTGCTCTCCTGTGTGAACTGGTGCTAATAGGAGACAGAACAGCTCATCTACAGACCAAGATGGAGGTCACAGGAGCACATAATAATCTACTGGACGGGCATAATGATGACTGAGGAAATAACTGCACCAAAACTGAAAATGGTGGATCTGAGGGATTGCTGCACAGAAACGACCTAAGGAACTGGAGGATTGCTGCACAGAAACGACCTAAGGAACTGGAGGATTGCTGCACGGAAACAACCTAAGGAACTGGAGGATTGCTGCACGGAAACAACCTAAGGAACTGGAGGATTGCTGCACGGAAACAACCTAAGGAACTGGAGGATTGCTGCACGGAAACAACCTAAGGAACTGGAGGATTGCTGCACGGAAACAACCTAAGGAACTGGAGGATTGCTGCACGGAAACAACCTAAGGAACTGGAGGATTGCTGCACAGAAACGACCTAAGGAACTGGAGGATTGCTGCACAGAAACGACCTAAGGAACTGGAGGATTGCTGCACGGAAACGACCTAAGGAACTGGAGGATTGCTGCACAGAAACGACCTAAGGAGCTGGAGGATTGCTGCACGGAAACGACCTAAGGAACTGGAGGATTGCTGCACAGAAACGACCTAAGGAACTGGAGGATTGCTGCACAGAAACGACCTAAGGAACTGGAGGATTGCTGCACAGAAACGACCTAAGGAACTGGAGGATTGCTGCACAGAAACGACCTAAGGAACTGGAGGATTGCTGCACAGAAACAACCTAAGGAACTGGAGGATTGCTGCACAGAAACGACCTAAGGAACTGGAGGATTGCTGCACAGAAACGACCTAAGGAACTGGAGGATTGCTGCACAGAAACGACCTAAGGAACTGGAGGATTGCTGCACGGAAACAAACTAAGGAACTGGAGGATTGCTGCACGGAAACGACCCAAGGAACTGGAGGATTGCTGCACGGAAACGACCCAAGGAACTGGAGGATTGCTGCACGGAAACGACCCAAGGAACTGGAGGATTGCTGCACGGAAACGACCTAAGGAACTGGAGGATTGCTGCACGGAAACGACCTAAGGAACTGGAGGATTGCTGCACGGAAACGACCTAAGGAACTGGAGGATTGCTGCACGGAAACGACCTAAGGAACTGGAGGATTGCTGCACGGAAACGACCTAAGGAACTGGAGGATTGCTGCACGGAAACGACCTAAGGAACTGGAGGATTGCTGCACGGAAACGACCTAAGGAACTGGAGGATTGCTGCACGGAAACGACCTAAGGAACTGGAGGATTGCTGCACGGAAACGACCTAAGGAACTGGAGGATTGCTGCACGGAAACGACCTAAGGAACTGGAGGATTGCTGCACGGAAACGACCTAAGGAACTGGAGGATTGCTGCACGGAAACGACCTAAGGAACTGGAGGATTGCTGCACGGAAACGACCTAAGGAACTGGAGGATTGCTGCACGGAAACGACCTAAGGAACTGGAGGATTGCTGCACGGAAACGACCTAAGGAACTGGAGGATTGCTGCACGGAAACGACCTAAGGAACTGGAGGATTGCTGCACGGAAACGACCCAAGGAACTGGAGGATTGCTGCACGGAAACGACCCAAGGAACTGGAGGATTGCTGCACGGAAACGACCCAAGGAACTGGAGGATTGCTGCACGGAAACGACCCAAGGAACTGGAGGATTGCTGTCGGAAACGACCCAAGGAACTGGAGGATTGCTGCACGGAAACGACCCAAGGAACTGGAGGATTGCTGCACGGAAACAACCCAAGGAACTGGAGGATTGCTGCACGGAAACAACCCAAGGAACTGGAGGATTGCTGCACGGAAACAACCCAAGGAACTGGAGGATTGCTGCACGGAAACAACCCAAGGAACTGGAGGATTGCTGCACGGAAACAACCCAAGGAACTGGAGGATTGCTGCACGGAAACAACCCAAGGAACTGGAGGATTGCTGCACGGAAACAACCCAAGGAACTGGAGGATTGCTGCACGGAAACAACCTAAGGAACTGGAGGATTGCTGCACGGAAACAACCTAAGGAACTGGAGGATTGCTGCACGGAAACAACCTAAGGAACTGGAGGATTGCTGCACGGAAACAACCTAAGGAACTGGAGGATTGCTGCACGGAAACAACCTAAGGAACTGGAGGATTGCTGCACAGAAACAACCCAAGGAACCAGAGGAAAAAAAAAGGATTTCCTAACAGACTTCTTTGTGGTGTTAATCCCAGGGTTTGACCAGCCAGATTTGCTTATAGAGCATACAATTTCCCAAAACCTAAAAGTGTCCGAGCCTCTGTGCCCAGAGGTGTGAGGATTACACTTGTATGGCTTTCAGGTGCAGGTGCTGAAAGCGTCATTGTCTCTGGGATCCACCAATGATCCGCACGATCATCGTCTGTAAGCATCTATCTGCAATATCTCTCGAGAAGAGGAGGGAATTTACCCATCACCAGGATCCTCAGAGAGCATCACATCTTACACAAGTGACGCTCCCCACCGAGGTCATCCTCTCCAAAGACTGAACCTCACACTTCATATACATGCCTAAAGAAACCGCAAACCTGGAGGACACTAGATCTCCCCTAAAGAAGAGACCAGCCACAATGGAGAAAGAGTGGTCCACCCAGAAATCCTCACAGAGGTCCAAGACCTGACTGCAGAGACGGGCAACTCACTCTGATTGGCTCCAGCCTTAAGTCTTAAGGTTACTTTTTTATTTAACTCAGTGTGAAGTTTTGAAGATCTGAGATTGTGGGTTTAATAATGACCTAGACAGGTTAACGATGCAACAATATTTTATTGATCACAGCCATGGTAATACAACAACTCCAGGTAAATGTCAAAAATACAATTGTCTCAGTCCACAAGATCTCCTCCCCGGGGTGGTAGCTCCACTGCCTTTGTGCCAGGCGATGCTCACTGTCTCCCAACTTTTGGTTGGCCCACAGATTTTGTATCTCCAGCCAGTATAGTCACTAGTCACAGTCCATGATCCTCCATGTGACAGATAAAACAATAGAAGCACAGATATCCAGTAGAAACAGTCCTTTAAGAAAGTTTATCAAATCCGGATGACAGATCCCCCAACTGTAGCATGTTTATCCAGCCCAGTTGGCTGACGAGCTCTACTCCATAATCCATCAATCCATCCATGGTCCAGGTCCTCAGACTAGATCCTCTCCCTTCGACATTCCACCAACTCCCCACTAAACATGTGGCTTCTTTTCTCCTTCACTGGGATCAACCTCTTAATGGGCAGAACTGTTCTCACCCTAACCCCCCCCCCCCAAAGCTAAGTGTGCATTAGTGGAGGTATTTTTCTCAGGTCAAACCCATCACCTGGGTCTGCCTGTGAGATTCCCTGTGGTGACGGCTCCACCAGTTCTACTTTCAGCACTCACTCAGTGGGACTAGTCACTGTTTGAACAATGGTTAGAGTCTCCTGAGATACCAATGAGATTAGTGGAATGCTGGACACTTTACAAGTGAAATTAGTGTACATAAACTGACGAGCAAGCAGAACATTAATAAAACAGCAAGAAGTCTCTAATAAAACACAGCAATAAGATTGATGAAAATCGGTGCTCCATGCTGGAAAAGTCTTCAGTACATGGGCAGCTCCTCACAGAAGTATCCAACTGAGAATCCAAGTCCGTGTTCAGCCTTGCTCAACCTGCCCCGTCCCGTCCGTGCTCACACCGCCTCACCAGTGTACTTTATCTCTTACCCTGTGTTGGACATGATCTTAAACTCAATCAAATAGAAAAACCATCCCACCCTTGGATCAAGTGCACGGACAAGATGCGACATCCCTGACAGCGAGTAGCACAAGAAGGGGATGTCCAGCACTCTTCTGATGATGAAAGATTTACGGATTTATTGTCCGCAAATTAAAATCCACCCGACACCAGCAAGAGATTCACTGACGAGTTTCCAACAAACAAATGTCCTTAATCATGAAGAGAACCTCACCGATACATTAAATGGTGAAATACAACATGGCCATAAATCTCAAGACATGATCTGCAGGCGAACACTGAACTCTAAGAGAAGAGATTAAAGCAACAAGAAGTTTATCATCTCCGTTGTAATTGTGCGAGCAATTTTTGGAACGGCAAAGTTCTTGACGTAGATGGAATGACCCCAATGAAGGGCCATTTACGGGGTCCTTTATAAAATAATAACCAATGGTAAATATGTATAGAGATGGGAAAGAAAACAGTGGAAAATCCCACAATGTGTGTATGTCAGTCACCACTTGTAATCAAAGGGAATACACACAGTGTCAACAAATTTGGGAAAGGACCAGCGTTTGATATGCAGTGGCATGTAAAAGTTTGGGCACCCCTGGCCAAAATTACTGTTATTGTGAACAGTTAAGCAAGTTGAAGATGAAATGATCTAAAAGGCCCAAAGTTAAAGATGACACATTTACTTTGTATTTTAGGCAAAAGTGTGTGTGTTGTCCTCTTTTACATTTTAAAGGAAAATATTCAATGCCAAAGTTTGTGCCCCCTGCATGGTTAGTACCTAGTAGCGCCCCCTTTTGATAGTATCACAGCTTGTAAACTGTTTTTGTAGCCAGACAAGAATCTTTCAGTTCTTGTTTGAGGGATTTTCATCTATTTTTCCTTGGAGAATTCTACCTGTTCTGTGAGATTCCTGGGTCATCTTGCATCCTTTGCTATTTTGAGGTCACAGATTTTCAATGATATCTAGATCAGGGGACTGTGAGGGCCATTGTAAAACCTTCAGCTTGAGCCTTTTGAGGTCATCTATTGTGGATTGTGACGTGTGTTTAGGATCATTATCATTATTTTGTAGAAGACAATCCTATTTTCATCATCTTCAGTTTTTTTACAGATGGTGTTATGTTTGCATCAGTTTGTTGAAATTTCATTGAATCCATTCTTTCCTCTACCAGTGAAATGTTCCCTGTGCCATTGGCTGCAACACAATCCCAAAGCATGATTGATCCTCCCCCATGCTTAATGGTCGGTGATATGTTCTTTTCCTGAAATTCTCTGCCCTTTTTCTACACATATACCTTTGATCATTGGGGCCAAAGAGTTCTATTTCAACCTCATTTGTACACAGGACTTGTTTCCAAAATGCATCAGGCTTGTTTAGATGTTCTTTTGCATACTTCTGATGCTGAATTTTATGGTGAGGAAGCAGGAGAGGTTTTCTTCTGAGGACTCTTCCATGAAGGCCATATTTGTGCAGATGTCTCTTAACAGAAGAATAATGTACCACAACTCCAGAGTCTGCTAAATCTTTCTGAAGGTCTTTTGCAGTCAAGCGGGGGTCTGATTTGCCTCTCTAGCAATCCTACCAGCAGCTCTCACTGAAATTTTGCTTGGTCTTCCAGGCCTTATCTTGCCCTCCACTCTTCCTGGTAACTGCCATTTCTTCATTACATTTCAAACTGAAGAAAGGACAACTTGTAATCGCTTTGCTCTCTTCTTATAGCTTCTCCTGCTCTGTGGCCTCCACCATTCTCCGAGCTCGGCAGCTGCTTAGAAGACCCCATGGCTGCTGGTTTTGGCACAAGGTTAGAGGAGGTTTTTATAAAGCTGGGAAATGTGCATCACCGGCCTTTCCTAATGATAATGGTGAACAAGACATAACCCTAACAGGCTAATTAAGGTCTGACACCTTGGTCAAAGTTATCTGAAATCTCCAAGGGTGCACAAACTTTTGCATCAGCCCATTCTCCTTTTTGTAATTTTTAAAATGTAAAAAATGACTATGTATTTTGTTTTTTGCCTACAATACAAAGGAAATGTGTTATCTTTTATCTTAAGACCTACTAGAGATAAATTCATCTTCAACTCGCCTAACTGCTCACAGTAACAGGAATTTTGACCAGGGGCGCCCAAACTTTTACATGCCGCTGTATGTATGAGTGAATAGATGGTGCAATAAAACTGTCAGGAGAAGAACACACATTGCAAATTAATATTATTAATATTTCTTGCTGTGAGCGCTGCCCACACAAATATCCACTGCACCTAATCTGGAGCAGTACAAACTGCACAAAACACCACCAAGCCATCGAAGCCCCCTCCTCTACTTGGCTCAGCGATGCAGTGATCTGTCTTGTTTCCCATTTAACCCCTGAGGCCTACGAGTACCCATAGTGAAAATCCAAAAAAGCTTCTCTACTAAACAACTTCTTCTGGGGGTCTCCTCCTCTGGTGGGCATGTTAACATTTTCAGGGCCTTGCAGTGAGAAGCCTGAGCTGTTCCCTTTGTGAAGTGCAATGACCCTGCCGATATGTTGGGAATGTTGATGAAAATGTCTGCCAGGTGTTGCCTTGTGCAGATTTTCAAGGACTGGTGGTACATCCTACAAAATGGACTTTACAGATAGTACAAGTGAAGAGGGAAATCACAAATCGGCTGTTATTACAGAGTGTCAAGGAAAACACCGGAGAGATCGCGCAGATCTCACTACTGCCACCACTGTGCTAGGGGAACAGCGCTCCGCTGCCTCCAGTCCTCAGGACTATGACGCAATTGACTGATGGGTGATGGACGAGGCTGCGGCTGCTTCCACTACTACGCCGGGAACTTACAGTGAGCGTATGGCATATACACCTCCGATTCCAACACATAAGCTCCATAATAACAAAAGAACTGCTCGCTGCCACAACCAGTCATTTATACAGGCCGATTGGACACCCCTTACAGGGAGCGTATGGCATATACACCTCCGATTCCAACACATAAGCTCCATAATAACAGAAGAATTGCTATCTGCCGCAACCAGTCATTTATACAGGCCGATTGGACGCCCGTTACAGTGAGCGTATGGCATATACACCTCGGATTCCAACACATAAGCTTCATAATAACAGAAGAATTGCTCGCTGCCACAACCAGTCATTTATACAGGCCGATTGGACGCCCGTTACAGGGAGCGTATGGCATATACACCTCCGATTCCAACACATAAGCTCCATAATAATAGAAGAACTGCTCGCTGCCACAACCAGTCATTTATACAGGCCGATTGGACGCCCGTTACAGGGAGCGTATGGCATATACAGTACAGACCAAAAGTTTGGACACACCTCATTTAAAGATTTTTCTGTATTTTCTTGACTATGAAAATTGTACATTCACACTGAAGGCATCAAAACTATGAATTAACACATGTGGAATTATATACTTAACAAAAAAGTGTGAAACAACTGAAAATATGTCTTATATTCTAGGGTCTTCACAGTAGCCACCTTTTGCTTTGATGACTGCTTTGCACACTCTTGGCATTCTCTTGATGAGCTTCAAGAGGTAGTCACCGGAAATGGTCTTCCAACAATCTTGAAGGAGTTCCCAGAGATGCTTAGCACTTGTTGGCCCTTTTGCCTTCACTCTGCGGTCCAGCTTACCCCAAACCATCTCGATTGAGTTCAGGTCTGGTGACTGTGGCGGCCAGGTCATCTGGCGTAGCACCCCATCACTCTCCGTCTTGGTCAAATAGCCCTTACACAGCCTGGAGGTGTGTTTGGGGTCATTGTCCTGTTGAAAAATAAATGATGGTCCAACTAAACGCAAACCGGATGGAATAGCATGCCGCTGCAAGATGCTGTGGTAGCCATGCTGGTTCAGTATGTCTTCAATTTTGAATAAATCCCTAACAGTGTCACCAGCAAAGCACCCCCACACCATCACATCTCCTCCTCCATGCTTCACGGTGGGAACCAGGCATGTAGAGTCCATCCGTTCACCTTTTCTGCGTCGCACAAAGACACGGTGGTTGGAACCAAAGATCTCAAATTTGGACTCATCAGACCAAAGCACAGATTTCCACTGGTCTAATGTCCATTCCTTGTGTTCTTTAGCCCAAACAAGTCTCTTCTGCTTGTTGCCTGTCCTTAGCAGTGGTTTCCTAGCAGCTATTTTACCATGAAGGCTGCTGCACAAAGTCTCCTCTTAACAGTTGTTGTAGAGATGTGTCTGCTGCTAGAACTCTGTGTGGCATTGACCTGGTCTCTAATCTGAGCTGCTGTTAACCTGCGATTTCTGAGGCTGGTGACTCGGATAAACTTATCCTCAGAAGCAGAGGTGACTCTTGGTCTTCCTTTCCTGGGGCGGTCCTCATGTGAGCCAGTTTCTTTGTAGCGCTTGATGGTTTTGCAACTGCCCTTGGGGACACATTCAAAGTTTGCCCAATTTTTTGCACTGACTGACCTTCATTTCTTAAAGTAATGATGGCCACTCGTTTTTCTTTACTTAGAATTTGTATTATGGCAAGAAAAAAGCAGCTAACAGTCTATTCAGTAGGACTATCAGCTGTGTATCCACCTGACTTCTGCACAACACAACTGATGGTACCAACCCCATTTATAAGGCAAGAAATCCCACTTATTAAACCTGACAGGGCACACCTGTGAAGTGAAAACCATTTCCGGTGACTACCTCTTGAAGCTCATCAAGAGAATGCCAAGAGTGTGCAAAGCAGTCATCAAAGCAAAAGGTGGCTACTCTGAAGAACCTAGAATATAAGACATATTTTCAGTTGTTTCACACTTTTTTGTTAAGTATATAATTCCACATGTGTTAATTCATAGTTTTGATGCCTTCAGTGTGAATGTACAATTTTCATAGTCATGAAAATACAGAAAAATCTTTAAATGAGAAGCTGTGTCCAAACTTTTGGTCTGTACTGTACACCTCCGATTCCAACACATAAGCTCCATAATAACAGAAGAACTGCTCGCTGCTACAACCAGTCATTTATACAGGCCGATTGGATGCCCGTTACAGGGAGCGGATGGCGTCAGGTGCGGTTTACACAGCAAGAGGAATAGAGCTGTTAAGTTTTATATATTTAATCAAGAAAGATAAGCAGTGTTTAAAAAAATATATACAAGATGATACAAAATAGGAACAAAACAATATTATATACAGTTACATAAAATAAGAAGGGTAAAAAAGAAAAGTACTAAACCTGAAGTCGCAGGCTTGGCTCGGTCTCTTATGAAGGGGAGCTCTTTGTTTTATTAGTACAGAACCTGAGCGCACTGTGTCTCCCAGGACTGAGCCTGATCATAGTTCGGTATTTGCTTTTATTAACCCTCTCCCCTCCTCCGGTGACTCCTGACGGGGCTGGTCAGGGATGTGGCTAGCTTTCCAGAAAATGATGGTGAACCACAGCTTCCACAATATCTTTGCCCCTGGAGATGATTCCCATGGCATGGATATGTCATCCATCTAGTGATATTAATCCGCACAGCCGCATAACACAATGCGCCTTGATTCCAAAAATATGTCTCTGATACCTGTCATCTATGCAGTTCATAAAAACCACAATTTGTAATTTGCAAAGGAAGACAAAGGATTTTAACTCCTTAATGACTGCCAATACGACTTTAAAACTGACCTGCGATATGAGAGACTAGCATCCTCCGGCGGATGACAGTCCAGCTGCTGTCGGCGGTACGCTATAGCGGACAACATGCTGCATCAGCCACGATCATGGCCGTTTAACCCCTTTAAATACTGCTAACTATAGTGACTACACCATCTAGCTGGTTAACAGAGTGTGGGGGTTCCCTCTTTAACCCCATCAGCACCCTGAGATCTTGATCGTGTGGTCCCGGTGTTTGCCCTGGCAGGTAATGGCCAAATAGCGGCCTCAGAGTCTGCCGGCTGTAGCTGCCTGCTCAGAAGTTATCAACATTTAGGTGGAAAGAAATAAATTGTTTTCATTCCTGTCTGCCACTTTGTAATTCCTGAAAAGCACCTGAAGGGTTAATGAACTACCTGAAAGCAGTTGTGAATACATTGAGGGGTGCGGTTTTTAAAATGGTATCACTTTTGGGTGGTTTACAATATATAAGACCCCCCAAAGTCACTTTAAAACCGAACAGGTCCCTATAAAAAAAAGTTTTGTAAATTTCATTTTAAACCTCCTAAAATGCTAAGAAAATAAAGCAACACTTTACAAACGGCGCTGAAGTAACGCCGACACGGGGGAAACGTTACCCCTTAATGTTTTTGGGTTAAAGAGATAGTCATTCAGAGTTTGAAAATTGCTAATTTTTTTTATTTTCTTTTTTTTGTCACATTTCTGATATTTTTAAAAAATAAGAACAAAACATATCAACCTAAATTTACAACTATCATAAAGTATCATGTGTCATGAAAAAAACAGTCTCAACATCAATGGGATATGTTGAAGCGTTCCAGAGTTATTACCACATAAAGTGACACATGTCTGATTTAAAAAAAAAAAAAAATTGGCCTGGTCATTAAGGGGTTTAAGTAATCTGTTTACCTTTCTGGTCATGCTGAGGCTAGGGCCATATATCTATCCCAAAATTCCTCTGTCGGCCATTCCTGGTCTGCATCTGTCAGATATTCCTCTTTAATTACCTGTTCACATCAGGGGGTTCCCCTTGCACTGGGGTCATCTAGAAGTCAAAGCCTTGCTTCAATATTCACTATCAACTATGAAATGGCTTATAGATTTTACAGTTATTTATGAAGAGTGATGTAAAAGAATTAGGGGTGTACATACTTTGCGTCCACATTTGCGAGTGTTTGTGGATGAATTAGTTTTCGTATTGTGACAAGGCTGTTTTCTAATGTTGTAGCCCTGCCAGATACTCATCTCCTGTCTTTTCCAATGTGGGATCCTGATATAAAATCAGCAGGAATCTCAGAATAAACACTGGAAGAACCCTCCCGACACCTGCTTGAGGACACCACTGGTCGTTCTTCCACAGAACATTTATTTTAATACTTCAGAAGGGATTGTCCTTATTGACTGATGTTTTTAGCTCGGTTTATGGACCATGCGGGTTCTTTTCTGTGACTTAAGGATTTGGTTCAACTGCTTATTTTCGGCATCATACAATGCCTTCTCTTTAACAGTTCACTTTAATTCGGGTGTATTCTCCCACTGGGATGTTCTTCACGACATGGTTTGGATGGCGCGAAAGTAGCACGAAGAGTGACCATATCCACTGCGGCTTACGGAAAGACGTAGTTGTGATAGGTTGGGAATAAATCCAGAAAGGCGATTTCAAGAGGGACGATGGGCAAATGTGAATGAGAAATTAAGGCCATTAGAATTGAAATGAGGATTAATGTCAGGTGTGATCTTCACTCCCGATAATGAACAAGTCGTCTATGTATCGACCATACCAGACAATGTCGCACAATATGGAGTTGTCCATGCTGTGCAAATATTTACCAAGCCATGTAGATGTTGGTGATTTATGGGGAGAATTTGGCCCACCATCGATGCACGGGATATCTCAAGATGGAATTCCGAGTCACAAGAATATTGTTAGAATAAAAAAATCTGACAGTAATCATGATAAAATCCCAGAGATCAGGTCGCTGTATGTGTACAAAATCCATCCTGGTGATTATAAAGCCAAAGCATGCGATGTAGAGGTATATAGTGAGGTGACCTCAGCGCTCCCCCATCTGTACCCCTTTTGGTGTCCTGGTTGTGAGCCCAGGATGTTATTGACCATACCTAAAGCCTCTCATCACCCACAAGGTTACTCAGGTCATGTAGGGTCAGACTTCAGCGTGAGATAGGTGGAGCTGCTCGATGGCATTTTCTTGTTGATAAATGTCACTGTCTAGGATTCCTACGGTGCCGTCCTTGTCCACATGGCGGATAACCACAGCTTTCATATCTTTTAATGGAAACCTGTCATCAGGATTTGGCCCTATAAACTAAAGATATGGCTATAATGACGCTGTGATGCTGATCTAATATGGGACAGGACGTGGGGGCAGGGTCTTCTTCTCGTTCTCCACCCCCTCCAGCCTCCTCTGTTTCTTCTGCATGTCTCTGATTATTCAGTGACCTGCCTCCTTTTTTAAGTACAGCGCTGCCGCCGCCATCAGTGTGTTGGTGCGTGCACAGTGGGAGCCGGCGTCCTGTGTGCAGTCACCGGAGACGGCGTATGCGCAGATCGAGGAATCGTCTCTGAACTGAATCATCTGCAGAAGAAAAAGAGGAGGCTGGTGAGCGGTGGAGACCGAGAAGAAGACCCTCCCCCATGGCCCACCCCGAAGCACACAAGACCTAATTTTCTGAAAACTTCATAAGGTGAGTATTAAACAACCACTGAGCGGATCCCTTCACATCCAGGATCCTACTAATCCCCATCACAGCGCCATTATGACAGGTTTCCTTTAAGGTCCTACATCTCTTTTCTTTCCGCCTCGTTAAGCTTTTGTACTTTTTACATTATTCTTGTTGTTCTGTGCATGAAGGGAAACCAGTCGTTAATTGGCCAACGCATAAAATCTATTAAGACACGGAGGTCTAGAATTGATAGGATAAAAATCACGATTCAGTTAAATTATTCTACATCCCTCGTAAAGAAGGAAGAACGGCTGGCGTTGCCTGGATGACATGTATCCGCATGATCAGTTGGCGTACTAGAGGTAGCAACCTGTTCAGAAAAGAGAAAATGATGGTTTGGCTCAGAATAGCTATAACAAGCGAAGTGCGGGAACAGAAAAATCCCATAACCAACGTCCCAGGTAAATCCCAATCAAACTACTCAATAAATCCATCACGTCAGCACTAAGTGAGTACATAGAAAAATTTTAAATATTTTAAAATTTAACTTTTAATTACTAAATTTAAAAGACATAGATTCGAAGTACCACAATATTTCTACAAAGAACAAAAAAAATACAAATCCAGACCAACCGGACATATACAAACAAGTCCCAACCACAGCGGTGGCCACAAAGGACCAACAGACGTCATCACCTAATCTAGCAAGACCATGTACAGAGCAAATGTGCCTGACAATGGTCGGCTGGCCTTAGTTAGTCAAAAACTGCCTAACTGGTTGAGAATTCTTCCCGTATTGTATCGTACTGGTGAAGAAAATAATGGGACAATCTCACCAGTCTGTCGTATCCAAGAGTGAAGTCCTCGCTCATCAGTCACTGTTGTAAGGACTTGTCTGTACTTCAGGACTGGGTTAGGGGTTGAATAAGGCCCTGTCAGACTATACTGTCCCTGGTGTCCCCCAAAGACTCCCGCCCCTGACTAGGGCAAGCCACAGCTAGGTGTAAAAAATATATAAAACACAAACTCCAATGAGGAGTAGTGAATAGATGTGATAAAGCAACAGATTCTGATCCAATATATAAACCGTAACAAATGGATAGTGAAGATACCAAAAAGGCCAGAATGACCCCAAGGTATGGGCAACAATGTGGCCATGCCACAAGCAGATGATTTGATGACAAATATCAGTAGGGTACATTCATAATACAATAGTATACATAAGTCAAGAATACATGAACCCATGCAAAGGAAGTAGTATATATTACTAATGGAGACCTAAAGTCAAAGACCTACGGAAATAGTGGAAAAAGGTCCAACCTATAGTATGGCCGAAACAGTGGTGTTCCTAAAGGGTCAAAAGAATAGATCAAATAAGTGTATGAAATGGTTACCCATAATGGATGTGTCAGAATGCACGCAACACGCGTTTCTCATAGGTTTCCTCAGGGGGTTATCTCTGTCTTTATATTAATGGGGATAAAAGGTCCCTGCTCTACCATTTGGTTGTGGTCCCAAAGGTCTGACCCCCACCAATTTTATAAGTGATTGCCTATACATAATAACTTCTTTTCACTGAATAATCCCTTTAACTCTGTGTAGGGTGGTATAACCAAGTGGACCATGGCAGATCCAGAAACTACAGGTGGTCATGTGAAGGATGTCGACAAATTCGGAGTCAGTAATGCCTCTTGTAGCTTGGTCTCCTCACAAGAGGATATAGACTGTATAAGGAAGGATTGTAGGTTGTGTTGGATGGGGGGCTGGCATCATTAGAGGGTCATATGGGCTGCGTGCTTTCCACGGAGCATAGAATGCGTAAAGGTGAGGAATCTGTAGAGTGGGCCATTGTAGGAGGTTTATGTCATCGTAGGATGGCTGTAGATTGTCGGGTGATGGCAGTACACTGAATATATAAAGTCTACACACCACTGTTAAAATGTCAGGATTTTGTCATGTAAAATAAATCCTACTTAAGAAAAATAATTTCAGAACTTATTCCACCTTGTAATGTCTCCCATAATCTGTACAGATCCACTGAGAAACAAACTGAAATCTTTTTGAAGGAAAAATAACAAAATTTGAAATCATGTGTTTGCACAAGTTTGAGCACCTGTTATAGTTGGGGGAAATGTGTTCTGTCTGAGACCGAGGTGAGACTTTTTGGCCATAATTCCATGAGATGTAAAGCCAACACCAGTCATCACCAGAAGATCACCATCCCCACAGTGAATCATGGTGGAGGCAGCATTGTGCTCTGGGGCTGACTATGACTGAGGTTTTAGTCAAGAGGGAAAGATTTATCAATAGCTTAAATATCAGTTAGTTTCACATCAAAACCTTAAGCTCTTTGCTAAAAAGCTGAAGATGAGGAAGAATTTCACCTTTCAGCAATGACCCAAGAGACCTCCAAATCACCTAAAGAATGGCTTCACCAAAAGAAGTAGGAACGACCCAGCTCAAGAGCAGACCTGAACCCAAGGGACAAACTGTTGTGACACAGGACATTACACCACAATCCGACAGATGTGGAGCTGCTGCAAGGATGAGCTGGCAAAGACTGCCAATTCTAGATGTGCCGCGCTGATAGACCCCCACCCAAAAGGACTGAATGCTGTCAGAAATTCACAGGGGACTGCAGCAAAGTATTAATCTAAGGGTGTGCAGATTTATGCAACTGCATTAATTAACTTTTATATTTTTCTTTTCCACTCGAAGATGTCAGTTTGTACAGATTATAGGTGACATTAAAGGTGGGAAAAAAAGGTCTGAAATGATTCTTCTACATAACAAAAACCTGGAGTTTTACCAGGGACGTGTAGACTTTTTATATCCACTGTAGGTCGTGGAGTGTGAAGGTATAAAAATGGCGATTTCTTGTGGAGGTTGAAGGCATTGTAGGATGGCGGTTGTTTGTGGAGGGTGAAGGCGTCTTAGGATGGTGGCTGCTTGTGGAGGGTGAAGGCATCATAGGTTGGCAGTTGCTTGTGGAGGTTGAAGGCATCGTAGGATGGCGGCTGCTTGTGGAGGGTGAAGGCATCATAGGATGGCGGCTGCTTGTGGAGGGTGAAGACGTCATAGGGTGGCCGTTGCTTGTGGAAGTTGAAGGCGTCGTAGGATGGCGGCTGCTTGTGGAAGGTGAAAGCTTCGTAGGATGGTGGTTGCTTGTGGAGGTTGAAGGCGTCGTGGGATGGCGGCTGCTTTTGGAGGGTAAGGCGAAAGTGTTGGCACCTTTTGAAATTGTTCCAAAAATGAAGTTTTTCTCCCAGAACATTATTACAATTCCACATGTTTTGTTATACACAGGTTTATTTCCTTTGTGTGTGTTGGAACAACAGATAAAAACAGAGCAAAAAAAGCAAATTGGACGTAATCCCAAAAATGGGACAGACAAAATTGTTGGCACCCTCAACGTAATATTTGGTTGCACGCCCTTTGGAATAAATGACTGCCGTCAGTCGCTTCCTATAACCATCAACAAGCTTCTTCCACCTCTCAACTGGAATTTCGGACTACTCTTTTACAAGCTGCTCCAGGTCTCTCATATTTGAAGGCGCCTTTTCACAACAGCTGTTTTAAGATCTCTCCACAGGTGTTAAATGGGATTTAGATCTGGACTCATTGCTGCCACTTCAGAACTCTCCAGTGCTTTTTTCCATCCATTCCTGGGGGCTTCTTTAAGAATGTTTGGGGTCATTGTCCTGTTGGAAGACTTTGACCTAGGATGAAAACCCAGCTTTCTGATACTGGGCACTACATTGCCACTGAAAATCCTTTGGTAATCTTCAGACTTCATGATGCCTGGCACACCGTGCCAGAGGCAGAAAAACAACCCCAAAACATCTGTGATCCTCCACCATATCTGACTGTAGGTACTGTGTTCTTTCCTTTGTATGCCTCATTACATTTTCGGTAAATAGTAGAATGATGTGCTTTACCAAAAAGCTCTATCTTGGTTTCATCTGCCCACAAGACTCTTTCCCAGAAGGGTTTTGGCTTACACAAATACATTTTGGCAAATTGCAGTCTAGCTTTTTTATGTCTCTGTGTCAGCAATGGGGTCCTCCTGAGTCTCTTGCCATAGCGTTTCATTTCATTCAAATGGCAACAGACAGTTCACGCTGATACTGATGCACTCTGAATCTGCGAGACAGCTTGAATTTCTTTGGAACTTTATTCGGATCCACCAACCGGACTATCCTGCATTGCAACCTTTCATTAATCTCCAGGGAGATTAGCTACAGTGCCATGGGCTGTAAACTTCTTGATTATGTTACGCACTGTGGACAAAGAAACTTCAAGATCTCTGGAGATAGACTTGTAACTTTGAGATTGCTGATATTATTCAACAATTGTGGTTCCCAAGTCCTCAGACAGTCCTCTTCGCTTCTTTCTGTTCTCAATTCTGAGTGTGGAATGCACAGTCACACAATGCAAAGACTGAGTCAAATTCTCCCCCTTTTTTATCTGGTTTCAGGTGTGATTTTCATATTGCCTTCACCTCAGGTGAGTTTGAACGAGCATCACGAGCTTGACACATAGTTGTTTACCAACAATTTTGGAAAGGTGCCAACAATTTTGTCCAGCCCATTTTTGGGGTTTCGTGTGCAATTATGTCCAATTTTCATTTTTTTTCATTTTTTTTTTGTGTTGTTCCAATAAACACAAATGAAATAAACCTGTGTATAACAAAACATGTGGAATTGCAATAATTTTCTGGGGGAAATACTTCATTTTCTGGAACAACTTCAAGGGTGCCAACATGTTTGGCCATGACTGTAGGTCATGGTGACTGGACATGGGTTGTGTAGAGCTGGGGACACCAGAGAAAGGCATGAATTATAGGGAATGTTTTCTGGTGGGTGGAGATTCTCCAGCTGATGCTCTGTAATGATTTTATCCATATCGACTTATAAGCGATGCTGAACGAGATGCAACTGTCTCTGGATGGGACCCTGATATTCTTCTGTTGGAGAGTTGGACAGAATTCCTATTCACTTCTCCACTGACGGCAGAGCATGATGGGGCCCTGTTCTCAATATGGATTCATCTTCATTGGCGGGACCCTCCTCTACATAACTACTATGGCATTTTCTGTGGCTATGCCATAAATGTACGAGATGGAAATACCCCTTTTTAAGATGAGGATATGTAGTTTTGGTCTCTCAGTGGTCTGTGGTTGAGTGTCCATTGGGTGAATGTCTTAATGATGATGGTGATGTGTATACATAGTAATGTGTAGTTTTGGAGACCCCCTAACGTCTCTTCTTACCCCCCTCCTGTTCAGCTTAATCCTGCAGTATGAAGCCTCTGCCTTGTAACCTCTCCTGCCTTCGGACATTACCCTTACTTTTGAACATTTGCTCTAAGCTGCCGCATGTTTCCTCCCCTTCACTTTTCTCACCTTTTCTTACTTTTTCACCTCTCTGATTTCTTGTTGACTACTTCTGCGCCTTCTGTCTGACGTGTGTAGTCAAAGCCCCCCTTCCCTCTGATGTATCTCGTTGACAGCTCCTCCATAACCCCCCCCATTTCCCTGTGACGTGTCTCTTCAACCCCCCCTCGTTTGTCTCTGATGTCAGTTTTGTTGACCACTCCCCTCTGTCTTTTTGACTAACCACTCCCTCACCCCCTGCTTCCCTCTGACTCATCTAATTGATCCTGTCCTCTTCATAATGCCTCTTTAAGCTTGTCCCCCCATTCCTCTGACGTTGCTCGTTGAGCTTGTCGCACCCTCCCCTCCTTATTTCTCTGACACGGCTCGTTGAGCCAGTCCCTCTCCCGACATGTCTTGCCGAGCCTGTCCCTCCCCCAATTCTTGTGACATGTGTCGTCGAGCCTATCCACCCCGCTTCCTGTGACACGTGTCGTCGAGCCTTTCCACCCCGCTTCCTGTGACACATGTCGTCGAACCTGTCCACCTTGCTTCCTGTGATGCGTCTCGTCGAGCCTGTCCACCCCGCTTCCTGTGACACGTGTCGTCGAGCCTGTCCACCTTGCTTCCTGTGACACGTCTCGTCGAGCCTGTCCACCTTGCTTCCTGTGATGCGTCTCGTCGAGCCTGTCCACCCCGATTCCTGTGACGTGGCTAGTCGAGCCTGTCCACCCAGATTCCTGTGACGCGTCTCGTCGAGCCTGTCCACCCAGATTCCTGTGACGCGTCTCGTCGAGCCTGTCCACCCCGATTCCTGTGACTCGTCTTGTCGAGCCTGTCCGCCCCCATTTCTGTGACTCGTCTCGTCGAGCCTGTCCGCCCCCATTTCTGTGACGTGTCTCTTCGAACCTGTCCGCCCCCATTTCTGTGACGCGTCTCGTCGAGCTTGTCCGCCCTGATTCCTGTGACGCGTCTTTTCGAGCCTATCCGCCCCCATTTCTGTGACGTGTCTCGTCGAGCCTGTCCGCCCCGAATCCTGTGATGCGTCTCGTCGAGCTTGTCCGCCCTGATTCCTGTGATGCATCTCGTCGAGCCTGTCCGCCCCCATTTCTGTGATGCGTCTCGTCGATCCTGTCCGCCCCCATTTCTGTGACGCGTCTCGTCGATCCTGTCCGCCCCCATTTCTGTGACGCGTCTCGTCGATCCTGTCCGCCCCCATTTCTGTGACGCGTCTCGTCGATCCTGTCCGCCCCCATTTCTGTGACGCGTCTCGTCGAGCTTGTCCGCCCCCATTTCTGTGACTCGTCTCGTCGAGCTTGTCCGCCCTGATTTCTGTGACGCGTCTCGTCGAGCCTGTTTTCCCCCATTTCTGTGACGCGTCTCGTCGAGCCTGTCCACCCCGATTCCTGTGACGCGTCTCGTCGAGCCTGTCCACCCCGATTCCTGTGACGCGTCTCGTCGAGCCTGTCCACCCCGATTCCTGTGACGCGTCTCGTCGAGCCTGTCCACCCCGATTCCTGTGACGCGTCTCGTCGAGCCTGTCCACCCCGATTCCTGTGACGTGTCTTTTCGAGCCTGTCGACCCCCGATTCCTGTGACGAATCTGTTCGAGCCTGTCCACCCCGATTCCTGTGACGCGTCTCGTCGAGCCTGTCCGCCCCCATTTCTGTGACGCGTCTCGTCGAGCCTGTCCACCCCGATTCCTGTGACGTGTCTTTTCGAGCCTGTCGACCCCCCATTTCTGTGACGCGTCTCGTCGAGCCTGTCCGCCCCCATTTCTGTGACGCGTCTCGTCGAGCCTGTCCGCCCCCATTTCTGTGACTCGTCTCGTCGAGCCTGTCCGCCCCCATTTCTGTGACGCGTCTCGTCGAGCCTGTCCGCCCCCATTTCTGTGACACGTCTCGTCGAGCCTGTCCGCCCCCATTTCTGTGACGCGTCTCGTCGAGCCTGTCCGCCCCCATTTCTGTGACACGTCTCGTCGAGCCTGTCCGCCCCCATTTCTGTGACGCGTCTCGTCGAGCCTGTCCGCCCCCATTTCTGTGATGCGTCTCGTCGAGCTTGTCCGCCCCCATTTCTGTGACTCGTCTCGTCGAGCTTGTCTGCCCTGATTCCTGTGACGCGTCTGTTCGAGCCTGTCCGCCCCCATTTCTGTGACTCGTCTCGTCGAGCCTGTCCGCCCCCATTTCTGTGACGCGTCTCGTCGAGCCTGTCCGCCCCCATTTCTGTGACTCGTCTCGTCGAGCCTGTCCGCCCCCATTTCTGTGACTCGTCTCGTCGAGCCTGTCCGCCCCCATTTCTGTGACGCGTCTCGTCGAGCCTGTCCGCCCCCATTTCTGTGACGCGTCTCGTCGAGCCTGTCCGCCCCCATTCCTGTGACGCGTCACGTCGAGCCTGTCCGCCCCCATTCCTGTGACGCGTCACGTCGAGCCTGTCCGCCCCCATTCCTGTGACGCGTCTCGTCGAGCCTGTCCGCCCCCATTCCTGTGACGCGTCTCGTCGAGCCTGTCCGCCCCCATTCCTGTGACGCGGCTCGTCGAGCCTGTCCGCCCCGATTCCTGTGACGCGGCTCGTCGAGCCTGTCCGCCCCGATTCCTGTGACGCGGCTCGTCGAGCCTGTCCGCCCCGATTCCTGTGACGCGGCTCGTCGAGCCTGTCCGCCCCGATTCCTGTGACGCGGCTCGTCGAGCCTGTCCGCCCCGATTCCTGTGACGCGGCTCGTCGAGCCTGTCCGCCCCGATTCCTGTGACGCGGCTCGTCGAGCCTGTCCGCCCCGATTCCTGTGACGCGGCTCGTCGAGCCTGTCCGCCCCGATTCCTGTGACGCGGCTCGTCGAGCCTGTCCCCCCCGATTCCTGTGACGCGGCTCGTCGAGCCTGTCCCCCCCGATTCCTGTGACGCGGCTCGTCGAGCCTGTCCCCCCCGATTCCTGTGACGCGGCTCTTCGAGCCTGTCCACCCCGATTCCTGTGACGCGGCTCGTCGAGCCTGTCCACCCCGATTCCTGTGACGCGGCTCGTCGAGCCTGTCCACCCCGATTCCTGTGACGCGGCTCGTCGAGCCTGTCCCCCTCTCTCTGATGTATGTTGTGGAGCCCCTCTAATTTGTTTTGTGTGCTCTTATCCTCTTCCTCTTGTTTGCAATCCCGGTTACACATTTCTGCTTCCATGTTTCCACCTGACCATTATCTGCCAGTGTCTAGCATATGCATATGGATCTATATAGCCAGGACGTGTATCGCCCTCTCGAATGCTCCTCTCACTCCTGGCATGATGGTGGATTGTGCTTCAGTCGCTTCATGTATTTGGGGTCTTTCAGCTTCTACCCTTCTTTGGTTATCTGCTCATTAAAACAAGAGATGTATAGATTTCTCCCTCGAGCCAGTAATGATATCCAATGCGGACTCTACAGATTGCTGATCTGTGTGTTGGGTAAGGAATCCGCGGTGACCATCAGGTCCAGTATAGATTTCCAGTTAGTCACCCATATATTTATGATTACCCCAAATACTGCTTCGTCCTTCCCTCTGTCCTTTTGCCAGGGTAAGGGGGGGCGGGTTGTCCACCTCAGTTACTGTAAGATCTTCTGTTTTCTGTACTTTTTAGGCTTAATTACTGGGACACATCTACCCTTCCATCCACCCATCCCCAGCAGACGGGCCGCAGTCATATGCTGAGGACAGAACCAGGCTCTGTCTGCACCTCCCTCATCACCGCGAGATACAATCCCCCCTGAGAAACATCACTAAGATCGTGACCGCGAAGCTTAAACCATCGCCATGGTCCTTGTTATCCGGCTGTAACCCACATGGACAAACCTTCCCTAACCGCAGTGGTCAATCTGCTCTACACTGTCCGGCTGTCTCTGGTGCTTTTTCATTGGGCATCTTGGGTTTATGGGCCAATGGATAAATAAGTGTAGCCTCAGAGCCCACACCAGGCCGTGCCGCCCCTGGGTGTAGCTGGGGCTCCGTGTGTTACTCTCTAATGTGCTGTTCAGCTGTCCTCCACACACTTAAGCCTGAATTCCAGCAAAACCTTCCTCTAATATGTGTAGCCAGGGGACTCCACTCAGTTTTTTCAGTGTGTGGTCACTGGGTCTGTTCCCTGTATCACACACTGCTGGTCAGTGTTTTCTTAGTGTCCATCGTGATTTGTGATGTCCTCTATGATGGTAGTCTGGGTTGAGCAGCTCCTCCATGTTTTCACTCTTCCTTTTCTGGCTGCTGAACCTTCCAGAGTCCGGTAGTCAGAGGGGTCATTATTAGGTAGACGATAAATGGAAAGTTCTAGGTCTACTGGTCACAAGCGCTCATGCATGTGACCTACGGAGATGATGATGTGGATGAGTTACTTGTGAGCCATGATTCTGTAAGTGATCACCTGATGTCAGAAGTTCCCCCTGTAGAGTAGGACCGCGCCAGAGACTGCACTGTGTGAACCAGCCGCGAGCCCTTCTACACACTCTTCAGTTTCGCGGTACAAGTCCTGTGTTTCCTGACTGCGAGAAAAAAAAAAATGAAAAGTGCTTTGTGTGACCTAGCTGTAATGTGCAGGTATTAGATGAAGTGAACTAAAATCACCAGTCACACGGGAAATGTTCCTCCAGCTGGTTATGGACTATGCTCTGGCTGACACCTAATGTCACTGACGTCTCACTGGTCATCAAATCGATGCCCAGACAAGGACTGATGTGAATCGTTCCCCGGTCTTGCCCAAAACATGAGAAATATTAGACCGCAATCCATGACCATCAGAGACGTGCCCTTGCTCATTGTCAGGATCTATCTCTGATGGCTGTCATCAGCCAACAGGAGTGGCCAACTGTTCATCCATGAAGAGGGTCACCGAGCTTTTCGGCCCTCCATTATTCCGCACCCATTCTATAGGCCACGCCTGCAGTTATCCCGCACCCAGGCTATAGATCACGCCTGCAGTTATCCCGCACCCAGGCTATAGATCACGCCTGCAGTTATCCCACGCCCAGGCTATAGGCCACGCCTGCAGTTATCCCGCACCCAGGCTATAGACCACGCCTGCAGTTATCCCGCGCCCAGGCTATAGGCCACGCCTGCAGTTATCGCGCGCCCAGGCTATAGGTCACTCCTGCAGTCATCCCGCACCCAGGCTATAGGCCACGCCTGCAGTTATTCCACACCCAAGCTATAGGCCACGCCTGCCGTTATCCCGCGCCCAGGCTATAGGCCACGCCTGCAGTTATCCCACGCCCAGGCTATATGCCGCACAGGACGTTATCCTGCACCCAGGCTATAGGCCACACCCTCCATTATCCCGCACCCAGGCTATAGGTCATGCCCGCCTTTATCCTGCACCCAGGCTATAGGTAACGCCCGCCGTTATCCCGCGCCCAGGCTATAGGCCACTCCTGCAGTTATCCCGCACCCAGGCTATAGGTCACGCCTGCCGTTATCCCGCGCCCAGGCTATAGGTCACGCCTGCTTTTATCCCACGCCCAGGCTATAGGCCACTCCTGCAGTTATCCCGCACCCAGGCTATAGGTCACGCCTGCTGTTATCCCGCACCCAGGCTATAGGTCACTCCTGCCGTTATCCCACGCCCAGGCTATAGGCCACTCCTGCAGTTATCCCGCACCCAGGCTATAGGTCACGCCTGCTGTTATCCCGCACCCAGGCTATAGGTCACGCCCGCCGTTATCCCACGCCCAGGCTATAGACCGCACCTGACGTTATCCCGCGCCCTCCATTATCCCACGCCCAGGATATAGGCCACGCCTGCAGTTATCCCGCACCCAGGCTATAGGTCACGCCTGCTGTTATCCCGCGCCCAGGCTATAGGTCACGCCTGCCGTTATCCCGCGCCCAGGCTATAGGTCACCCCTGCCGTTATCCCGCACCCAGGCTATAGGTCACGCCCGCCGTTATCCCGCGCCCAGGCTATAGACCGCACCTGACGTTATCCCGCGCCCAGGCTATAGACCGCACCTGACGTTATCCCGCACCCAGTCTATAGGCCACTCCTGCCGTTATCCCACGCCCAGGCTATAGGTCACTCCTGCAGTTATCCCGCACCCAGGCTATAGGTCACGCCTGCTGTTATCCCGCACCCAGGCTATAGGTCACGCCCGCCGTTATCCCACGCCGCCCAGGCTATAGACCGCACCTGACGTTATCCCGCACCCAGGCTGTAGGCCACGCCTCCCGTTATCCCGCGCCCAGGCTATAGGTGACGCCTGCCGTTATCCCGCGCCCAGGCTATAGGTCACGCCTGCCGTTATCCCGCACCCAGGCTATAGGTCACGCCTGCCGTTATCCCGCACCCAGGCTATAGGTCACGCCTGCCGTTATCCCGCGCCCAGGCTATAGACCGCACCTGACGTTATCCCGCGGCCAGGCTATAGGTCACGCCTGCCGTTATCCCGCGCCCAGGCTATAGACCACATCTGACGTTATCCCGCACCTAGGCTATATGCCGCACCTGACGTTAGGCCGCGCCCGTCGTTATCCCGCGGCAGGCTATAGGCCGCTCCTGCTGTTGTCCCGTACCCAGGCTATGGGCCGCGCCTGCTGTTGTCCCGTACCCAGGCTATGGGCCGCGCCTGCTGTTGTCCCGTACCCAGGCTATGGGCCGCGCCTGCTGTTGTCCCGTACCCAGGCTATGGGCCGCGCCTGCTGTTGTCCCGTACCCAGGCTATGGGCCGCGCCTGCTGTTGTCCCGTACCCAGGCTATGGGCCGCGCCTGCTGTTGTCCCGTACCCAGGCTATGGGCCGCGCCTGCTGTTGTCCCGTACCCAGGCTATGGGCCGCGCCTGCTGTTGTCCCGTACCCAGGCTATGGGCCGCGCCTGCTGTTGTCCCGTACCCAGGCTATGGGCCGCGCCTGCTGTTGTCCCGTACCCAGGCTATGGGCCGCGCCTGCTGTTGTCCCGTACCCAGGCTATGGGCCGCGCCTGCTGTTGTCCCGTACCCAGGCTATGGGCCGCGCCTGCTGTTGTCCCGTACCCAGGCTATGGGCCGCGCCTGCTGTTGTCCCGTACCCAGGCTATGGGCCGCGCCTGCTGTTGTCCCGTACCCAGGCTATGGGCCGCGCCTGCTGTTGTCCCGTACCCAGGCTATGGGCCGCGCCTGCTGTTGTCCCGTACCCAGGCTATGGGCCGCGCCTGCTGTTGTCCCGTACCCAGGCTATGGGCCGCGCCTGCTGTTGTCCCGTACCCAGGCTATGGGCCGCGCCTGCTGTTGTCCCGTACCCAGGCTATGGGCCGCGCCTGCTGTTGTCCCGTACCCAGGCTATGGGCCGCGCCTGCTGTTGTCCCGTACCCAGGCTATGGGCCGCGCCTGCTGTTGTCCCGTACCCAGGCTATGGGCCGCGCCTGCTGTTGTCCCGTACCCAGGCTATGGGCCGCGCCTGCTGTTGTCCCGTACCCAGGCTATGGGCCGCGCCTGCTGTTGTCCCGTACCCAGGCTATGGGCCGCGCCTGCTGTTGTCCCGTACCCAGGCTATGGGCCGCGCCTGCTGTTGTCCCGTACCCAGGCTATGGGCCGCGCCTGCTGTTGTCCCGTACCCAGGCTATGGGCCGCGCCTGCTGTTGTCCCGTACCCAGGCTATGGGCCGCGCCTGCAGTTGTCCCGTACCCAGGCTATGGGCCGCGCCTGCAGTTGTCCCGTACCCAGGCTATGGGCCGCGCCTGCCGTTGTCCCGTACCCAGGCTATGGGCCGCGCCTGCCGTTGTCCCGTACCCAGGCTATGGGCCGCGCCTGCCGTTGTCCCGTACCCAGGCTATGGGCCGCGCCTGCCGTTGTCCCGTACCCAGGCTATGGGCCGCGCCTGCCGTTGTCCCGTACCCAGGCTATGGGCCGCGCCTGCCGTTGTCCCGTACCCAGGCTATGGGCCGCGCCTGCCGTTGTCCCGTACCCAGGCTATGGGCCGCGCCTGCCGTTGTCCCGTACCCAGGCTATGGGCCGCGCCTGCCGTTGTCCCGTACCCAGGCTATGGGCCGCGCCTGCCGTTGTCCCGTACCCAGGCTATGGGCCGCACCTGCCGTTGTCCCGTACCCAGGCTATGGGCCGCGCCTGCCGTTGTCCCGTACCCAGGCTATGGGCCGCGCCTGCCGTTGTCCCGCACCCAGCCTATAGACCGTGCCTGCCATTATCCTGCGCGCAGGCTGTAGGCCGCACCTGCTGTTGTCCCGCACCCAGCCTATAGACCGTGCCTGCCGTTATCCCACGCTGTTATCGGTGTCCTTTCTCCTTCACCTCTGTGCATCACTCATTGTTTCGGTGTTATACACTGTATGTATTTTGTTGTGCTGTCTCAGAATAACTTCACCAGGACACTAGCAGAGCACATTGGTCTTGCTCCCTTCCCTTTTCCACTCCTCCCTATAAGTTCTGAATGCGCCCTGTATATTCGAGATTGGCCTCCTGCCCTTGCATGTTCTCCATGCTCCTCTCCTGCACTCTCTCAGCATTATGCGGTCATCTCCTAGTACGCTTCAGACTCCTTGTGCCCTCTGCCCCCTCTTCTGCGCCCTCTGCCCTCTACACACCCCTTGCTTGATCTCCACATCTCCAGCATATTTCTAGTAAGATGAGGATGATATAAGTTATTAGCTATTTGTTTTCCTTGATTGCATTTGCGTCAATAAAGTACTATGGCTCAGCAGCCGACGTCAGAGACTTGATGCGGGCGAGAACCTTGCTGAATCCAACAGTTCTTTGGGGTCATAAAGTAGAATCTAAACAGGAAAGATGCTTTCAATGATGGGAGTGATTGCTCCATGTCCCACTTGAGTCCTTCGTAGATGCCCTTGGTTTGCTCTTTGGTGAGGAACACTTCTTCAGTACTGGTTTGTCATTAGTTGAGAATTTCCCGATCTGCTAACATTCCCCATTGGGATGTGATGGGGGGATGCGGACATGTCAGTAGCGTGGACCCTGTACACACAGAACATATGGACCCTCCTCAGTAATCCCGGATGATGGAGTGGTCATGTTATTTTTTGTGATTTCTGATTGTGAAGCTCCGGTGCAGTACGGGCCGGAAACATCTATAAACGGTACAATTATTCTTCTGTACATTGCAGTCGGAACGCTAGGATTTTGTTTTCACCTTTGATCAGTGGTGGTCTCGCATCTGGTACTCCCACCGATCTGAAGAATGAAGGCGATGGTGTAGCACCTTAACACTGCGCTAGGAACCCCTTAAAAAAAAGTGTCGCCCGTTTTCAAGATGGCAATAGTCCAATAAACCTCGGACAGACAACTGGAGTACAACAATGGAGGTGTTTATCCCCAGGAGAGTGGAAATCAGGAGTCGTAATAACCTGCAGCAGTGAGCCGGGATTGTTGAGGCCCTCCTTGCCCATGGATATGGGACACCTATATATGATGGGGGTCCTGATGACCCAGCGCCAGAGAAATGGGCCATGGTCTTTGTTTAAATCTGCGGAGGAAATGATAAATTGCACTTGTTCTGTATTTATGTGCATGATTATCGGGACGGCCATCTTACTCTGAGCAGCAAAGTCAGAAAATGACTCATTGACTTCCATGAGGGATTGTTTGCATGGGGTGTCACTATGCAAGGATAGGCCAGTTGTGAGCGATGGCCACCACCTGCCCACTTCTGTAGGATAATGTAGAGCGGTTGTGACCTGTGCGAGGAGAAGGCGAGCTGTGACTATCGACCTCGGTGGGAGAGTGATGTGCGCATGCTCTGTGTCACTGCCAGGAAGGACCATGATCATCATGTATTCTTTTTTAGGATTGAGCATACTCTGTGACCTGTGCAGAGATTACTGAGCAGAGAGGGGAAGAAAGTGGGCAGTGTCAATGGCATTGAATTCTGGGGGAGAGTGTTGTGTGCATGCTCTGTCATCTGGGCGGAGGTCACTATGCAGAGAGGGCAAAGGCGGAGTCTGTGTGGTATCAGACATTGTATCGCAGCCCTCTTATAATAACGAGATGGCAGCGAAGAAGAGAAAGTGTGGAAACTGCAGGATTCCTCATTGATCGTGACACAGAAGACATTGTGTAAGATTTGATAGAGACACTGAGTGATAATGTGACGTTATCATGGCTGTCCTCACCAGCGGGCGCCGGCTACTCAAATAAATGCTAGAAATGTTCTGGGTGTTTGTTCTTCTTCTGTTCTCTGCCCAAGAAGCATCTCAGAGGCAGCAGAATTGCAGGACGGCAGTGATACGCATGGTGTCCGGTGCGTCATGTTACATAATGGCAGCGATACGTGTGGTGTCCGGTGTGTGATGTTACATAATCGCAGCGATACGTGTGGTGACTGCTGTGGAATGTTACAGGACGGCAGTGATAATTGTGGTGTCTGGTGTGGGATGTTACAGGACGGCAGTGATAATTGTGGTGTCCGGTGTGTGATGTTACAGGACGGCAGTGATACGCGTGGTGTCCGGTGTGTGATGTTACAGGACGGCAGTGATACGCGTGGTGTCCGGTGTGTGATGCTACAGGACGGCAGCGATACCCGTGGTGTCCGGTGTGTGATGCTACAGGACGGCAGCGATACCCGTGGTGTCCTGTGTGTGATGTTACAGGACGGCAGCGATACCCGTGGTGTCCGGTGTGTGATGTTACAGGACGGCAGTGATACGCGTGGTGTCCGGTGTGTGATGCTACAGGACGGCAGCGATACCCGTGGTGTCCGGTGTGTGATGCTACAGGACGGCAGCGATACCCGTGGTGTCCTGTGTGTGATGTTACAGGACGGCAGCGATACCCGTGGTGTCCGGTGTGTGATGTTACAGGACGGCAGTGATACCCGTGGTGTCCGGTGTGTGATGTTACAGGACGGCAGCGATACCCGTGGTGTCCTGTGTGTGATGTTACAGGACGGCAGCGATACCCGTGGTGTCCGGTGTGTGATGTTACAGGACTGCAGTGATACGCGTGGTGTCTGGTGTGGGATGTTACAGAACGGCAGCGATAAGCGTGGTGTCTGATGTTACAGGACGGCAGCGATACCTGTGGTGTCCGGTGTGTGATGTTACAGGACGGCAGCTATACCCGTGGTGTCCAGTGCGTGATGTTACAGGACGGCAGCGATAGTTGTGGTGTCCGGTGTGTGATGTTACAGGACGGCAGTGATACCTGTGGTGTCCGGTGTGTGATGTTACAGGACGGCAGCGATACGTGTGGTGACTGGTGTGTGATGTTACAGGATGGCAGCGATATGTGTGGTGTCTGGTGTGGGATGTTACAGGACGGCAGCCATACGCGTGGTGTCTGATGTTACAGGACGGCAGCGATACCCGTGGTGTCCGGTGTGTGATGTTACAGGACGGCAGCGATACGTGTGGTGTCTGGTGTGGGATGTTACAGGACGGCAGCCATACGCGTGGTGTCTGATGTTACAGGACGGCAGCGATACCCGTGGTGTCCGGTGTGTGATGTTACAGGACGGCAGCGATACGTGTGGTGACTGGTGTGTGATGCTACAGGACGGCAGCGATATGTGTGGTGTCTGGTGTGTGATGTTACAGGACGGCAGCGATACGTGTGGTGTCTGGTGTGGGATGTTACAGGACGGCAGCCATACGCGTGGTGTCTGATGTTACAGGACGGCAGCGATACCCGTGGTGTCCGGTGTGTGATGTTACAGGACGGCAGCGATACGTGTGGTGACTGGTGTGTGATGCTACAGGACGGCAGCGATACGTGTGGTGACTGGTGTGTGATGTTACAGGATGGCAGCGATACCTGTGGTGTCCGGTGTGTGATGTTACAGGACGGCAGCGATATGTGTGGTGTCTGGTGTGGGATGTTACAGGACGGCAGCCATATGCGTGGTGTCTGATGTTACAGGACGGCAGCGATACCCGTGGTGTCCGGTATGTGATGTTACAGGATGGCAGCGATACCTGTGGTGTCCGGTGTGTGATGTTACAGGACGGCAGCGATACGTGTGGTGTCTGGTGTGGGATGTTACAGGACGGCAGCCATACGCGTGGTGTCTGATGTTACAGGACGGCAGCGATACCCGTGGTGTCCGGTGTGTGATGTTACAGGACGGCAGCGATACGTGTGGTGACTGGTGTGGGATGTTACAGGACGGCAGTGATACGCGTGGTGACTGGTGTGGGATGTTACAGGACGGCAGCGATACCCGTGGTGTCCGGTGTGTGATGTTACAGGACGGCAGCGATATGTGTGGTGACTGGTGTGGGATGTTACAGGACGGCAGTGATACGCGTGGTGACTGGTGTGGGATGTTACAGGACGGCAGCGATACCCGTGGTGTCCGGTGTGTGATGTTACAGGACGGCAGCGATACCCGTGGTGTCCGGTGTGTGATGTTACAGGACGGCAGTGATACGCGTGGTGTCCGGTGTGTGATGTTACAGGACGGCAGCGATACCCGTGGTGTCCGGTGTGTGATGTTACAGGACGGCAGCGATACGTGTGGTGTCCGGTGTGTGATGTTACAGAACGGCAGTGATACGTGTGGTGTCCGGTGTGTGATGTTACAGGACGGCAGCGATACCCGTGGTGTCCGGTGTGTGATGTTACAGGACGGCAGCGATACCCGTGGTGTCCGGTGTGTGATGTTACAGGACGGCAGTGATGCATGTGGTGTCTGGTGTGTGATGTTACATGACTGCAGTGATACCTGTGGTGTCCGGTGTGTGATGTTACAGGACGGCAGTGATACATGTGGTGTCCGGTATGTGATGTTACAGGACGGCAGCGATACTTGTGGTGTCCGGTGTGTGATGTTACAGGACGGCAGTGATACGTGTGGTGTCCGGTATGTGATGTTACAGGACGGCAGTGATACTTGTGGTGTCCGGTGTGTGATGTTACAGGACGGCAGTGATACATGTGGTGTCCGGTATGTGATGTTACAGGACGGCAGCGATACTTGTGGTGTCCGGTGTGTGATGTTACAGGACGGCAGTGATACATGTGGTGTCCGGTGTGTGATGTTACAGGACGGCAGTGATACGTGTGGTGTCCGGTATGTGATGTTACAGGACGGCAGTGATACATGTGGTGTCCGGTGTGTGATGTTACAGGACGGCAGCGATACTTGTGGTGTCCGGTGTGTGATGTTACAGGACGGCAGTGATACATGTGGTGTCCGGTGTGTGATGTTACAGGACGGCAGTGATACGTGTGGTGTCCGGTGTGTGATGTTACATGACTGCAGTGATACCCGTGGTGTCCGGTGTGTGATGTTACATGACGGCAGTGATACTTGTGGTGTCCGATGTGTGATGTTACATGACTGCAGTGATATTTGTGGTGTCTGGTGTGTGATGTTACAGGACGGCAGCGATACTTGTGGTGTCTGGTGTGTGATGTTACAGGACGGCAGTGATACATGTGGTGTCCGGTGTGTGATGTTACAGGACGGCAGCGATGCGCGTGGTGTCTGTTGTGTGATGTTATGGGACGGCAGTGATACATGTGGTGTCCGATGCGTGATGTTACAGGACGGCAGCGATGCGCGTGGTGTCAGATATGTTTTTTCTTATAGGACGGAAGTGGAACACTCAGACGCTCAGGGTCTCTCGGTAAGATCCGTGATGTCTTGCGGAGGAGCAGTGAAATGCTGGTGAAGAAGCTACAAGGGGCGACTCCTCCGGAACCAAGAAATACAAAGTAATTACCACAATGTGATACAAAGCCAGTACCACCCACACCACCCACTGGGGGCTCAGTACCACCCACACCACCTACTGAGGGATCTACCACCCACTGAGTGATCAGTACCACGCACACCAACCACTGAACACTCAGTACCATGCACATCACCCACTTAGCACTCAGTACCACCCACACCACCCACTGAGGGCTCAGTTCCACTCCAATCACCCACTCAGGGCTCATTACCACGCACACCACCCACTGAGGGCTCAGCACCACCCACTGAGGGCTCAGCACCACCCACTGAGGGCTCAGCACCACCCACTGTGGGCTCAGCACCACCCACCACCCACTGAGGGCTCACCACCACCCACTGAGGGCTCACCACTCACTGAGGGCTTAGTACCACGCACACCACACTCTGTGTCACGTGCTTAGTGCCACGTGTTGAGGGATCAAACCGCACAATTAGTACCTTGTGGTCTGTACTACGTGTACTGTTAACTTTTTACCACCACCACTCATACTGCATGCCCAGTACCATGTGCATCCCTTGCTCACAGGTATAGTACCACGTGCACCGCATCTTCACAGGTATAGTACCACGTGCATCGCATGTTCACAGGTTTAGTACCACGTGCATTGCATGCTCACAGGTTTAGTACTACGTGCACTGCATGCTCACAGGTATAGTAACGTGCATATCACACACAGGAATAGTAACATGTATATAGCGCACACAGGAATAGCATGAGACTGCAGAATAGAGAGAAACACTGCTTGGTTTTGTTGCGTTCGGTCTCAGCTCTTCTCTGTTCTCTTGCAGTATGAAGCGCGCGGCCTCCCTGAACTATCTCAATAAATCCAGCGACGAGACTTTCCGGGTAAGTAGTATCCCTGTGGTGTCTCCTCAGTGTCCCATCATGTCTGCTTCCAGAGCGCACGTCATATCTGTTTTCTGGACTTTCCTTTGTGAGAGACTTCATAAATCCTCTTTTTGTGTTCAGGTCTCTCAGAATCTTCTCTCTGAAACCCGAGGATTGAGCGCCAGTAACATAGATCTGTCATCGCACAGCTAATGCTGAGGACCCTACATGCCCAGAATAAAGAACACATCGCTCTCACCCAGACTGTAATATAGTCCGAAAATAAAAGCCCCCAATGACGTGGAGGAATACAGATCAGATTATAGGAATTAGCTGACTGCGGAGATTCAAACCCCCCAAAGACAGTGGCCTCCTTACCCAGTGACCCCAGAATCACTCCATCTCATGCAAATAACCACACCACAATAATTCTCAATCCTGCCCTAATGTAATAAACCAGGACAGCTGGCCTAATGGACATGCTCTCTAAGAATACAACACATCTCTATGCTGCTGCAGCCCCCTAATGGAGCCCTATAACAGTGAGGTGACACTACGCATCACCCTCTCATCACAGAATAAATCTACTGACCCCCATTACGGTGTCCTGTCATCACAGAATAACACTACACCCATTACTGCGCCCTATCATCATGGAATAACACTACCCCCATTACTGTACCCTATCATCATGGAATAACACTACCCCCATTACTGTGCCCTATCATCACAGAATAACACTACCCCCATCACTGTGCCCTATCATCACAGAATAACACTACCCCCATCACTGTGCCCTATCATCACAGAATAACACTACCCTCATCACTGTGCCCTATCATCACAGAATAACACTACCCCCATCACTGTGCCCTATCATCACAGAATAACACTACCCCCATCACTGTGCCCTATCATCACAGAATAACACTACCCCCATCACTGTGCCCTATCATCACAGAATAACACTACCCCCATCACTGTGCCCTATCATCACAGAATAACACTACCCCCATCACTGTGCCCTATCATCACAGAATAACACTACCCCCATCACTGTGCCCTATCATCACAGAATAACACTACCCCCATCACTGTGCCCTATCATCACAGAATAACACTACCCCCATCACTGTGCCCTATCATCACAGAATAACACTACCCCCATCACTGTGCCCTATCATCACAGAATAACACTACCCCCATCACTGTGGCCTAGCATCACAGAATAACACTACCCTCATCACTGTGGCCTAGCATCATGGAATAACACTACCCTCATCACTGTGCCCTATCATCACAGAATAACACTACCCCATCACTGTGCCCTATCATCACAGAATAACACTACCCCATCACTGTGCCCTATCATCACAGAATAACACTACCCCCATCACTGTGCCCTATCATCACAGAATAACACTACCCCCATCACTGTGCCCTATCATCACAGAATAACACTACTCCCATCACTGTGCCCTATCATCACAGAATAACACTACCCTCATCACTGTGCCCTATCATCACAGAATAACACTACTCCCATCACTGTGCCCTATCATCACAGAATAACACTACCCTCATCACTGTGCCCTATCATCACAGATTAACACTACCCCCATCACTGTGGCCTAGCATCATGGAATAACACTACCCCCATCACTGTACCCTATCATCATGGAATAACACTACCCCCATTACTGTGCCCTATCATCACAGAATAACACTACCCCCATCACTGTGCCCTATCATCACAGAATAACACTACCCCCATCACTGTGCCCTATCACAGAATAACACTACCCCCATCACTGTGCCCTATCATCACAGAATAACACTACCCCCATCACTGTGCCCTATCATCACAGAATAACACTACTCCCATCACTGTGCCCTATCATCACAGAATAACACTACCCCCATCACTGTGCCCTATCATCACAGAATAACACTACCCCCATCACTGTGCCCTATCATCACAGAATAACACTACCCCCATCACTGTGCCCTATCATCACAGAATAACACTACCCCCATCACTGTGCCCTATCATCACAGAATAACACTACCCCCATCACTGTGCCCTATCATAACAGAATAACACTACCCCCATCACTGTGCCCTATCATCACAGAATAACACTACCCTCATCACTGTGCCCTATCATCACGGAATAACACTACCCCCATCACTGTGCCCTATCATCACAGAATAACACTACCCCCATCACTGTGCCCTATCATCACAGAATAACACTACCCCCATCACTGTGCCCTATCATCACAAAATAACACTACCCCCATCACTGTGCCCTATCATCACAGAATAACACTACCCCATCACTGTGCCCTATCATCACAGAATAACACTACCCCCATCACTGTGCCCTATCATCACAGAATAACACTACCCCCATCACTGTGCCCTATCATCACAGAATAACACTACCCTCATCACTGTGGCCTAGCATCACAGAATAACACTACCCTCATCACTGTGGCCTAGCATCATGGAATAACACTACCCTCATCACTGTGCCCTATCATCACAGAATAACACTACCCCATCACTGTGCCCTATCATCACAGAATAACACTACCCCATCACTGTGCCCTATCATCACAGAATAACACTACCCCCATCACTGTGCCCTATCATCACAGAATAACACTACCCCCATCACTGTGCCCTATCATCACAGAATAACACTACCCCCATCGCTGTGCCCTATCATCACAGAATAACACTACTCTCATCACTGTGCCCTATCATCACAGAATAACACTACCCCATCACTGTGCCCTATCATCACAGAATAACACTACCCCCATCACTGTGCCCTATCATCACAGAATAACACTACCCCCATCACTGTGGCCTAGCATCACAAAATAACACTACCCCCATCACTGTGCCCTATCATCACAGAATAACACTACCCCCATCACTGTGCCCTATCATCACAGAATAACACTACCCCCATCACAGTGCCCTATCATCACAGAATAACACTACCCCCATCACTGTGCCCTATCATCACAGAATAACACTACCCCCATCACTGTGGCCTAGCATCATGGAATTAATCTGCCTCCATCACTGTGCCCTATCATCACAGAATAACACTACCCCCATCACTGTGCCCTATCATCACAGAATAACACTACCCCCATCACTGTGCCCTATCATCACAGAATAACACTACCCCCATCACTGTGCCCTATCATCACAGAATAACACTACCCCAATCACTGTGGCCTAGCATCATGGAATTAATCTGCCTCCATCACTGTGCCCTATCATCACAGAATAACACTACCCCCATCACTGTGGCCTATCATCACAGAATAACACTACCCCCATCACTGTGCCCTATCATCACAGAATAACACTACTCCCATCACTGTGCCCTATCATCACAGAATAACACTACCCCATCACTGTGCCCTATCATCACAGAATAACACTACCCCATCACTGTGCCCTATCACAGAATAACACTACTCCCATCACTGTGCCCTATCATCACAGAATAACACTACCCCATCACTGTGCCCTATCATCACAGAATAACACTACCCCCATCACTGTGCCCTATCATCACAGAATAACACTACCCCCATCACTGTGCCCTATCATCATGGAATTAATCTGCCTCCATCACTGTGCCCTATCATCACAGAATAACACTACCCCCATCACTGTGCCCTATCATCACAGAATAACACTACCCCCATCACTGTGCCCTATCATCACAGAATAACACTACCCCCATCACTGTGGCCTAGCATCACGGAATTAATCTGCCTCCATCACTGTGCCCTATCATCACAGAATAACACTACCCCCATCACTGTGCCCTATCATCACAGAATAACACTACCCCCATCACTGTGCCCTATCATCACAGAATAACACTACCCCCATCACTGTGCCCTATCATCACAGAATAACACTACCCCCATCACTGTGCCCTATCATCACAGAATAACACTACCCCCATCACTGTGCCCTATCATCACAGAATAACACTACCCCATCACTGTGCCCTATCATCACAGAATAACACTACCCCCATCACTGTGCCCTATCATCACAGAATAACACTACCCCCATCACTGTGCCCTATCATCACAAAATAACACTACCCCCATCACTGTGCCCTATCATCACAGAATAACACTACCCCCATCACTGTGGCCTAGCATCATGGAATTAATCTGCCTCCATCACTGTGCCCTATCATCACAGAATAACACTACCCCCATCACTGTGGCCTATCATCACAGAATAACACTACCCCCATCACTGTGCCCTATCATCACAGAATAACACTACCCCCATCACTGTGGCCTAGCATCACAGAATAACACTACCCCCATCACTGTGCCCTATCATCACAGAATAACACTACCCCCATCACTGTGCCCTATCATCACAGAATAACACTACCCCCATCACTGTGCCCTATCATCACAGAATAACACTACCCCCATCACTGTGCCCTATCACAGAATAACACTACCCCCATCACCGTGCCCTATCATCACAGAATAACACTACCCCATCACTGTGCCCTATCATCACAGAATAACACTACCCCCATCACTGTGCCCTATCACAGAATAACACTACCCCCATCACTGTGCCCTATCATCACAGAATAACACCACCCTCATCACTGTGCCCTATCATCACAGAATAACACTACTCCCATCACTGTGCCCTATCATCACAGAATAACACTACCCCCATCACTGTGCCCTATCATCACAGAATAACACTACCCCCATCACTGTGCCCTATCATCACAGAATAACACTACCCCATCACTGTGGCCTAGCATCACAGAATAACACTACCACCATCACTGTGCCCTATCATCACAGAATAACACTACCCCCATCACTGTGCCCTATCATCACAGAATAACACTACCCCCATCACTGTGCCCTATCATCACAGAATATCACTACCACCATCACTGTGCCCTATCATCACAGAATAACACTACCCCCATCACTGTGGCCTAGCATCATGGAATAACACTACCCCCATCACTGTGCCCTATCATCACAGAATAACACTACCCCCATCACTGTGCCCTATCATCACAGAATAACACTACCCTCATCACTGTGCCCTATCATCACAAAATAACACTACTCCCATCACTGTGCCCTATCATCACAGAATAACACTACCCCCATCACTGTGCCCTATCATCACAGAATAACACTACTCCCATCACTGTGCCCTATCATCACAGAATAACACTACCCCCATCACTGTGCCCTATCATCACAGAATAACACTACCCTCATCACTGTGGCCTAGCATCACAGAATAACACTACTCCCATCACTGTGCCCTATCATCACAGAATAACACTACCCCATCACTGTGCCCTATCATCACAGAATAACACTACTCCCATCACTGTGGCCTATCATCACAGAATAACACTACCCCCATCACTGTGCCCTATCATCACAGAATAACACTACCCCCATCACTGTGCCCTATCATCACAGAATAACACTACCCCCATCACTGTGGCCTAGCATCATGGAATTAATCTGCCTCCATCACTGTGCCCTATGATGCAAGAGTAACACTACAAATTCCTATAATCATTCCCTACATAACCAGCGCGCCGCTTCCTTTCACTGCCTTTGAGGAAGTTTCCATACTACAGCCGCCATCGCAGCACTCTTTATATCGCCATTGGAGGGTGACATTAGGGGTAGGTTTTCTTGGTTATGTTTCAGTGGAGAGCTCCTCGGATTATTAGATGGCTGTGCCCCAGGGGGAAGGGTCATCAGGATGGATGAATCTCCAGTGTCACTTGGTGGAGGGATTTTTATGTGGTCTCAGTCATGGAGAATTTGTCCTGGGATCTAGTCTGTTGGGATAAGTAGCACTTTATTAGTAGAGTAGATACTCTTCCACCCTGTCATTGACCTCTCATCGTTTGCTGCACTCCCATCATGGTGCATGGTCCTGTCGTCTTCATGCATGAAACTTCACGCCTCTGTGGCCTTCAGAGGCACCTTCAGGATGTGACTCCTGGACCTGAGCTGCAATAATTCTCTGATTACTGACTGCTCTGCTCCTTTTGCTTTGTGTCTGCCCCTGTCTAATGTTCCCAGCTTTTCCCAGAGTAGCCACTCTCTTAATTGCTGCTTTTGCTGTAAGATTGAGGGTTTTGTTGCCTCTCCCTTTATGTGACGCAATTTGGATTTTATCTCAGGAAAATAAAATACTTAGAAACCTGTCCATTGCTTCCTAATTATTACCTTTTGATGAAGACCATCTCTCAGTTAGGACATAAAGACTTTTAATATGGCATCTCATTCCATGGCTCACCCCTAAACATGTCTTGGGGCAGACTGGGCCAGGGGAAAAGAGGTGCATATGCCCCCCTCTGCTGCTCCCCCGGCCGCTGTACAGGGCCGCCTGACCCTCTGCTGCTCCCCCGGCAGCTGTACAGGGCCACCTGACCCTCTGCTGCTCCCCCGGCAGCTGTACAGGGCCGCCTGACCCTCTGCTGCTCCCCCGGCAGCTGTACAGGGCCACCTGACCCTCTGCTGCTCCCCCGGCAGCTGTACAGGGCCGCCTGACCCTCTGCTGCTCCCCCGGCAGCTGTACAGGGCCGCCTGACCCTCTGCTGCTCCCCCGGCAGCTGTACAGGGCCGCCTGACCCTCTGCTGCTCCCCCGGCAGCTGTACAGGGCCGCCTGACCGTCTGCTGCTCCCCAGGCAGCTGTACAGGGCCGCCTGACCCTCTGCTGCTCCCCCGGCAGCTGTACAGGGCCGCCTGACCCTCTGCTGCTCCCCCGGCAGCTGTACAGGGCCGCCTGACCCTCTGCTGCTCCCCCGGCAGCTGTACAGGGCCGCCTGACCCTCTGCTGCTCCCCAGGCAGCTGTACAGGGCCGCCTGACCCTCTGCTGCTCCCCCGGCAGCTGTACAGGGCCGCCTGACCCTCTGCTGCTCCCCCGGCAGCTGTACAGGGCCGCCTGACCCTCTGCTGCTCCCCCGGCAGCTGGGAGGAGGTGTGCACTGTATTACCATCTTTCCCCCCGATCTTTGGAGGTAAAAACATCCCAATGTGTGTATATACAGTCATGGCCGAAAAAAAAACAGACATCCAAATCAGAATCTGTGCGTTAAAACTTCATGTTTATTAGAATTCCTTTAAAATCACGCTGTTAAATCTGTAAATCCAGGGGATTACGCGTTTCGAACAAAAATGTTCTTAATCATAACCATGTCTGTGATCATTACAAAAGCAGAGTTACATAAAAAAGGGGAGGAAAAGGAATCAGGTGAGCAATTAGTCATGTAAATGAGACAATTATGCTAATAAACCAAACAAATGTCATAGGTGTAAAAGCATTAATGCAATAATAATACGTGATATCCGTTCTCTTATTCAATCCGGACGGGACTCTGCAATTAAACTTGAAAATATGTTGCGCTTCTGTAAAATGCAATCCTTTATCTCTATCCCCGCCTCGATCACTGGTGAGAACCTCCTCTAACGCATGAACCGAAAAAAGTCCAGACAACCTCCATGGACAGACAGAAGATGGTGAGAACCTCCTCCAATGCATGAACACGAAAAAAGTCCAAACAACCTCCATGGACAGACAGAAGATGGTGAGCGGCTCCTCTAATGCATGAACATGAAAAAAGTCCAGACAACCTCCATGGACAGACAGAAGATGGTGAGAACCTCCTCTAATGCATGAACATGAAAAAAGTCCAGACAACCTCCATGGACGGACAGAAGATGGTGAGAGGCTCCTCTAACGCATGAACATGAAAAAAGTCCAGACAACCTCCATGGACAGACAGAAGATGGTGAGAACCTCCTCTAATGCATGAACATTAAAAAAGTCCAGACAACCTCCATGGACGGACAGAAGATGGTGAGAGGCTCCTCTAACGCATGAACATGGAAAAAGTCCAGACAACCTCCATGGACAGACAGAAGATGGTGAGAACCTCCTCTAATGCATGAACATGAAAAAAGTCCAAACAACCTCCATGGACAGACAGAAGATGGTGAGAGGCTCCTCTAATGCATGAACACGAAAAAAGTCCAGACAACCTCCATGGACGGACAGAAGATGGTGAGAGGCTCCTCTAATGCATGAACATGAAAAAAGTCCAAACAGCCTCCATGGACGGACAGAAGATGGTGAGAGGCTCCTCTAATGCATGGACACGAAAAAAGTCCAGACAACCTCCATGGACGGACAGAAGATGGTGAGAGGCTCCTCTAATGCATGGACACGAAAAAAGTCCAAACAACCTCCATGGACAGACAGAAGATGGTGAGAGGCTCCTCTAATGCATGAACACGAAAAAAGTCCAGACAACCTCCATGGACGGACAGAAGATGGTGAGAAGCTCCTCTAATGCATGAACACGAAAAAAGTCCAGACAACCTCCATGGACGGACAGAAGATGGTGAGAACCTCCTCTAATGCATGAACACGAAAAAAGTCCAGACAACCTCCATGGACGGACAGAAGATGGTGAGAAGCTCCTCTAATGCATGAACACGAAAAAAGTCCAGACAACCTCCATGGACGGACAGAAGATGGTGAGAAGCTCCTCTAATGCATGAACACGAAAAAAGTCCAGACAACCTCCATGGACGGACAGAAGATGGTGAGAACCTCCTCTAATGCATGAACACGAAAAAAAGTCCAAACAACCTCCATGGACAGACAGAAGATGGTGAGAAGCTCCTCTAATGCATGAACATGAAAAAAGTCCAAACAGCCTCCATGGACGGACAGAAGATGGTGAGAGGCTCCTCTAATGCATGAACACGAAAAAAGTCCAGACAACCTCCATGGACGGACAGAAGATGGTGAGAAGCTCCTCTAATGCATGAACACGAAAAAAAGTCCAGACAACCTCCATGGACGGACAGAAGATGGTGAGATGCTCCTCTAATGCATGAACACGAAAAAAGTCCAGACAACCTCCATGGACGGACAGAAGATGGTGAGATGCTCCTCTAATGCATGAACACGAAAAAAGTCCAGACAACCTCCATGGACGGACAGAAGATGGTGAGAAGCTCCTCTAATGCATGAACATGAAAAAAAGTCCAAACAACCTCCATGGACAGACAGAAGATGGTGAGAAGCTCCTCTAATGCATGAACACGAAAAAAGTCCAGACAACCTCCATGGACGGACAGAAGATGGTGAGAACCTCCTCTAATGCATGAACATGAAAAAAGTCCAAACAGCCTCCATGGACAGACAGAAGATGGTGAGAAGCTCCTGATAAAGCTCTTGTTGTGACATTTGCAGCATCATACATACGTTCTGCCATTCTGGTCCTGAGAGGTCGTGTGCTGCAGATTGCACTGTGTGCACGTGATGACATAAACCACATAAGTTGTACTGCAATTAATAAGCGTGCGGTTCCTATGTGTATAAGGAGCAGCTGGGGCTTTAATGTCCTTAGAATTATCCATGTATGGACATAAACCGCGCTGTCGTCTGCCGCATTAACCAGTTGCGTTTTGCGTTAGTTTTTCGCCTTACTGTGTGATCAGAAGGGGATATCATGTTACCAATAGTGATACCTCTCCTGGATACAAAGTTTACTCCTTTTTCTAGCAGTTTTTTCAAGGTGTCATCAGCATGTAATACCGGAAGGTATTTCTTAATCACATCAGTCACTTGGTGAAAGTTACTGCTATATGTAGTGGAGAAGGTTAGATTGGGCAGATTTTCTCGTGCAGTTTTTTGTTTCTGCTTTTACTATCAGCCTTGATTTTTGCCCTTTCGAGCACATTAGTAGAATAGCCATGGTTTATAAATCTACGGTCAATAATGGTGCACTCCTTCAAAAAATCCTCTCTGTTAGTACGACATCTTGTGGCTCGAATATATTCTCCTGTGGGAACATTATTCACACCATGCCTGGGATGGCAGCTGTCAGCATGTAATACAGAATTCCCAGCAGTAGGTTTCCGAAATAAGGAGCAATTGATTTTGCCAGTTATAAATTGACCCTTTTAGGTTGATATCCAGATATGGAATCGACTCCTTTTCATGTTGGAAGGTGAAAGAAATATTAAACGGATTATTGTTAATATATTGAACAAAATCATAAACTGACTCATCGGAACCGGACCATATTATTAAACCATCATCTATATATCTCATGTAACAATGTAGAGAAGATTGAAATGGATTCAGTTCTGAATAGATATAGTCGTCCTCCCACCAATTCATAAATATAACAGCAATAGAGGGGGAGAATTTCGCTCCCATAGAACAACCTGTCTGAAGTAATTGTTTTTCAGCAAAAACCAGGCAGCATCTAATATAAAATCTTGCAAACTCGTGCAATATTTGGAATATCTCTCCATATAAATGCGTATCGTATAGAGGGCTAAAGTGTGTGGAATCATAGAATATCGTGTGTTTCCGTCACATGTAGCCAACTATTATCGATTGTCCATTCCAAACCATTCATGAGATTTAGCACATGCTTAGAATCCTGGACAAAACTGGGAGAGCACCGCGTCAAAGGTTGACGCCTCTCATCAATCCATTCACATAGATGTTCAGACAAAGAGTCAATGCCCGAAACAATCGGTCGCATTGGGGATGGAAATGTCCCTTTATGTAGTTTGGGCAGTGCATGGAAAAGAGGTACTCTTGGTTTAAGAGGGCTGAAAAATTCAACTTTTTTTTGATCCAAAATTCCCAGATGTTCTCCTTCATGCAATATTGTATTTAGTTGGATCAGATCTTAGCGGTTTATACGTAGCTGAGTCGTTCAACATTTCACAGATTTGCATTTCATACAATTTAGTGTCCATGATTACCACAGATCCGCCTTTGTCCGAGTTTTTTTTATAATGACACGATCATTTGATTGTAGAGACTTTAAAGCACTTTTTTCTCTTATTGAGATTTTCCTTTTTAATTTTGTTTGAGGCATTGAAGTTTTTTTAGTTCAGCCTCCACTAATGCTTGAAAATCATCCATGCAATTACTCCTACTTTGTACTGGATAAAAGGTAGGATTCGGTATTATTTTCCTGAAATGAGCATGATGCAGCGATGAAATTGCAAGATCAGCATCAGACAAATTTTCCAAATATCTTGCTGAAATTTGTTCACTGAAAGTGGGCAGAAAACAGTCAAAAGTATGAGAAGTTATTGCCTCGGATGTTTCATGGCTTTCATTGGGATCAAAAAAATGTTTCTTTACAGTCATGTTACGAACGAACTTATTTACATCAATTAAAGTGGAAAATAAATCAAACTGAGAACTGGGTACAAAATTAAGTCCTTTACGGAGTTCGAAACGCGTAATCCTCTGGATTTACAATTGTAACAGCGTGATTTTAAAGGAATTCTAATAAACATGAAGTTTTAACACACAGATTCTGATTTGGATGTCTGTTGCTGGATTTTTTTTGACTACCACAGCCGCCTTATCCGAGCACCATCCTGGGGTCCACACCCAAAACCACAGGAATTCATCTAATGGTGAACTGAAAAAACACTTTTTCTCCTATATAGTCATGGCCGAAAGTGTTGGCACCCTTGAAATTGTTGCAGAAAATGAAGTTTTTTCTCCCAGAATATTATTGCAATTACACATGTTTTGTTTTACACAAGATTATTTCCAAAGTGTATTATAACAATACCAAAAAAAAAACTGAAAAAAGGGCAAATTGGCAATAATTTCACACAAAACCCCAAAAATGAGCCGGACAAAATTGTTGTCACCTTTCCAAAATTGTGCGCAAACAACTTTGTTTCCAGCATGTGATGCTCGTTCAAACTCACCTGTGACAAGTGACAGGTGTGGGAAATATGAATATCACACCTGACACAATATAAAAAGGGGAGAAGTTGTCTCAATCTTCGCATTGTGTCTGTGTGTGCCACACCAAGCATGGAGAACAGAAAGAGGAGAAGAGAACTGTCTGAGGACTTGAGAACCAGAATTATGGATGTAACAGTTTCCCTCCAGCCTGTTTTCATGGACCATACTGTAATCAGGCCTATAGTAGCATTTTCTGTCCTGCATCTAGTGGGGGCCTGTGTGTCTTAGTACCTCATTGCAGGGGGCTTCCCTTAAATACACAACTCTGCAGACAGTCTGGAGACTGAAGTTCAGGAAGAATCTTCATCATTTGAGTTACCTGTAGTAAATGTTTAAGGGGGTGGGGTGTGGGTATCTCTGCCCAACCCCCCCTGGGGCTACCTGGTTGATCCTGCCAGTAGCATATGCTTGTCTCAAAGATTAAGCCATGCACGTGTAAGTACACACGGACGGTACAGTGAAACTGCGAATGGCTCATTAAATCAGTTCCCAAGATCCCAAGAGAAGGAGAACAAAAAGCCACATGTTTGGTTAGTTAATGCTGTGCTGTTTGAAGGGTTAGGATCTGTTGCTGAGGCCAGGTCCTGGTGCCGTGTATGGAGATTGGAGGTCAGTTGCCATGTAGGATTGTGATGTCTTGCCACCCTGCCAGATTTGAGGACTTGGTCTAAAACTGTTGTTGCATTTTCCTTGGGGTCGGATTACCGCGTGGCGCCCCCAGATTTGTCCATTTTTGTGTGGCCACCTTGAAGACTCTAAGGAAGCATAGCTACGTTTGGTGTTATATATTCTCCTAGTCCCAATAAAGGTTGTTGGATTGTTCATCATCCTGCTGTCTCTGCCTGCTCACAGTTGAACAATATCAAAAATCACAAGGTTACAAGTCCATCTCCAGAGATCTTGATGTTCCTTTGTTCACGGTGCGCAACATAATCAAGAAGTTTACAACCCGTGGCATTGTAGCTAATCTCTGTGGACGGAAGAGGAAAATTGATGAAAGGTTGCTATATAGATAGTCCGGATAGTAGATAAGCAGCCTGTAGGGATTGTACTCACGCAGGTGCGATGGGAGGCAAACAGGAGGCATGTTCCTTTAAATGTCCAGAACGGTTTATTAGCTTCATAAACCGGTCAGAAAGTAAAAGGCAAACAAACAGCCTTTAGTGTAGGCAAAAGAAAACAGTCCTTTAGGCAAAGTCTCTGGTAAACCAGACCTGTGGGCACACAGGCTGGTAATCATCCAGCACACAACTCAGTCTGGAGACAACACACAGGAGGTCTTCTCCCTCCAAACACAGACCATGTGACAAACAACAGCCTCCATTAAATAGGATGTTAACCACACCCAGAGGTGAGGTATGTGGGTAGCTAGACCCGCCCATCTCTTCACAGCTACCCATAACCTGGTCCCAGGTGCACCAATTAGTCCTCTTAGTGCATGTGTGCACTAGAGAAAATACACCCGGTTACATCACAGAGACCAGCCATCTCTATAATACATACATCCCATCGAATACGCGACCATTAGCCACCTTACATACCTCCCCCCTCTGCCTAAAGCCGTGGGGCTTGGCACTTTCTACTACCAGACGGTATTCTCAAGAGGGCATCAGCATTACCATGTAGCTTCCCTGCTCTATGTTCTACATGGAAGTTGAAGTCCTGTAGGGCTAAATACCAGCGGGTGACCGTGGCATTTTTTCCCTTTGTTTCCCTCATCCATCTGAGTGGGGCATGATCGGATACTAATCTAAATTTCCGACCTAACAGATAGTACCATAAGGTGTCCACCGCCCACTTTATGGCCAAGCACTCCTTGTCTATAACCGAATAATTTTTCTCGCAGGACAGCTTTCTACTCAGGTAGAGGACAGGGTGCTCCTCCCTGTGTATCTTCTGCAAAAGGAGTGCTCCTAACCCAACATCTGAGGCATCTGTCTGAAGTATAAACTCTTTCTTGAAGTCGGGGACAACCAGGACGGGTTGCCTACACAGCGCCACCTACATTTCTTGAAAGGCCGACTCTGCCTCTGCAGTCTACTTGGCCATGGCCGATTTCGTCCCCTTAAGGAGGTCAGTCAGGGATGTGGCCATCATGGCAAAGTTTGGGATAAACCTTCTGTAGTAGCCTAAGATCCCCAGGAAGGCTCTAACCTGTTTCTTTGACAGCGGTCTTGGCCAGGTTTGGATTGCTTCCACTTTACTGATTTGGGGTTTGATCTTGCCTCTCCCCACTTGTCACAGCAGGTGTGGGGAAGACTTAGTGCAACACAGAAGGAAAAGGGAAAGGGAGCCCAGATACTAGGGAAAGGGGGGAAGTTGAGACCTCCTAGTCTGGTCTAGGGTCACCCTGTCTCAACTATCGTCCCTATATTGCCTCCTCAGCAATCACCGCACGGGTGCCTCGCCCTACTCCCTGGCGTATGGCTACAGCTACGGATGGAAGGAGATGAGCACTAGTCAACCTCCACTAAACTCTATAGACAACAAGGGTGGACAAAACAGGAGAAATGACTTAGCTTTAGATGAACTCAAAATAAGCACACGGCCTCAAGCTCCAGAGAGCACGAAGTACTGATCCTGCTAAGCTTCACAAGTAGAAATGGATATAGCCGGCGACTCCCTCTCAGACACACCAGGCATATATACACCCAGGCCAGAGAGCTAATTAGCAAGAGAGAGCTAGCCGCTCGGTCCTAAAGACAGCCTCTTATCTAAGAAACTGTCTGCAATGCCGAATGTAGAGATCTCCTGCAACCCATTGCAGGGCAACTCTCTGACACATCCGTGACAGTACCCCCATCTCCTCTACGAGTGGCCTCCGGACACTCAGGACCGGGTTTCTCAGGAAAAGAGGTGTGGAATGAGTGAACCAATCTGGGAGGGTTCACCTCTGACGTTGAAACACACATCCTCTCCTCTGGACCATAGCCTTTCCAGTGCACCAAGTATTGTAGCGAATGACGTTGGAGACGAGAATCTACAATCCTCGAAATCTGGAACTCCAGATTACCATCAACCATTGCTGGTAAAGGTGAGGGCTCAAGAGGTTCCACATACCTTTTGAGTAAGGACCTGTGGAACACATTGTGGACCTTAAGGGCCTGAGGAAGTTCAAGATGAAACGCTGCTGGGTTAATGACGGCGGTTATTTTATAGGGACCAATAAACCTAGGTCCCAGCTTCCAAGAAGGAACTTTCAATCTTATATTCCTGGTAGACAACCACACAAAGTCATTCACATTCAGGTCCGGACCTGGCAAGCGTTTTCTGTCAGCCATATGTTTATACCTGTCTCCCATGGTCTTTAAATTACACAGAACACCCTGCCATTCGAGGAGAGCGACGAAACAAACTGTTCCTCCTCAGGAACTGCTGAAGCTCCTCCCCCACTGAAGGTACCAAACTGTGGATGATAACCGTATGCAACGAAAAACGGTGACCTGCCAGTGGATTCTTGACGATGATTATTGATGGCAAATTCTGCCACCTTTAAGTAGGATGCCCAGCCCTCCTGTTTTTCGGAGACGAAACACCAGAGGTATGTCTCCAAGTTCTGATTGACACGCTCGGTCTGACCGTTCGACTGAGGGTGGAAGGCAGAGGAAAAGGACAGCTGCATCCCCAGTCGAGAACAGAATGCCTTCCAGAACTTGGAAACAAACTGGGTCCCATTTATGAACACCTGAGCAAGTGTCTTGGCATTGGGAAGTGCAGGCAATGCGACAAAGTGAACCATTTTACTGAACCTACCTACAACCACCAAAACCACCGTTTTGCCTGCAGAAACCGGTAGGTCAGTAATAAAATCCATGGACAAGTGTGTTCATGGCCTACTAGGGATAGGTAGCGGAAGAAGAGGACCAGATGGATGGGTATGCAAAACCTTGGAAAGCGCGCAAATAACGCAAGCAGCTACATGTTTAATTACATCCTGATGCAACCCCGGCCACCAAAAACGAGAGAGAGGAGGTCCGCGGTTGCCTTACCACCTGGATGCCCAGCAAGCACAGAGTTATGATGTTCCTTGATTACTTTGTGGCATGTTAAATACTACTCTTTTCTGTACTATTAATCTTCTACTGAGGACTTCGCAAAGTATCAATATCAAGATTTTCTTATAAAAAATGTATCTATTTATTCTTGGATTGTCCATTAAAAAGAATCAGATTGCAGCAGGTACATACAATAATTAGTTATAAAGTAATTGTCCATTTGTCCATAATTAGCTTAATGGTTGAGATTCACCCATCTTTCCTTGGATCCTGGCTGGTAAATCATGTCTTTGTCCAGCACGTGTCCAGGCCTACATGTCATCTGCTTCTCAGCATGAAGATTCTTCTTGTGGGGTGGGCAGAACAAGAGAGCCCCCCCTTTCTGTAGCATGGGCTTTTATAGCCAGTCGTATGGCACACCTGTTCTACATATGGTAGTGAACCAAAAATACACACACAAATAGCGCATGTCAACTAGACACGATGGCTGAGGCATAGAACTCAGATTTAAGAAAAATGAATTTCCATAATTAACCATTTAACATTTCCCCCTTTTTTGAGAATAAAAGGACTTTAACTGAAAATTCTCAAAAGAAGATACATTCATCAATCATTTTTTTCTTTCCTTCTTCCTTGGCAATATCATTAAATTTCCAGAATAATAATAATAATAATAATAATCTCATCATCGGATTGTTGTTATATAATGATGTGAATTCATGTTATGGTAAGCCGTGACTAATATTCATTTATGTATAATTATACTTCCCTATATCTAAATTGAAGTAATCGCGGGTCCAATCGTCATCATCTGATGTCATCGGGTCGTCGTCTCGTCTTCTTCTTGGTTCTTTTATAACACAGTCTTTAGATGAAAACTCCTTTGAAATAAATTATAGCGTGTAGATATTGTACAGTCCATAATTGTGTTCATCATTGTTCAGTCCATAAACTGTACTCTTTATTAGAAAGATCATGTGTGTCAATGGATAAGAAATCAAAGTCCATGGATGAAATGTAGCTTTAATATCTGTGCGATGTCACCTGGACTTACGTTGGATATTCTGGAATCTTCCGTGTGTCCGCACTGGTCTCGTGTCACTTTTGGAACAGATGTGACGTCTTTGGTCAGTAAAGCAAGGGTTAACTTGACACTTTCCTGCTTTATATAGCCCCATAACCAGTACTCAGTCCTTTATATTCAGGACACATATGCCAGGTATTACCGGTTCACCAGCTTTCATTGAAGCGTTGCAGGTGATAAGAAACCACTGGAACGTGATGAAACATGAACACAACCCAGTACATATAGGATCATCGTCCTCTGCCGTCCTGGTGATCAGTGGTGTGAATTGTATTGTATGTAATGGACACAGTCTATGATCACTCAGCATTCACACCTGTCACCTTCTGAGACCTCCGGATATCGGTTGCTTCTTCTTGTAACGTTTGAGAGTCTCTTTGATTTATAAATATGAAAAGTCTTTATTAAGATAGAATTCATAATTGCGATGTCTTGATTGAAGTCTTCATTCCCTAATCTGATACCAAATCTGGCAACTTTCCTAACCTATAATATCACAGCGTACCATAGCAATCAATAATATCCATCTAATTATTATCAAAATATTAAAATAAATTATGTTTGGAATAATAAACAATAATAGATAATAATTCATTAGTAATCAAGTTCTCCATATGATAGAACATTTTTATGTCATAGGTGTAATTACCTTTTCCAACCCATAGGTGTCAGTGTGTTTTGAAACAACAAGTGTTTATATCTTTATTAAACCAATAATACCAAAGAATGTATACTCATGAACTAAAATGAATAAATATATGAATGAATGAATGAATGAATGAATGAATTGTTGTGTTTACTCAGAAAATGTAAACATTTTTCTTATATTAATTCATATCTTTATATTTAATGAAGCAATATTCTTGTACTTGACATTACCCCATTAAATATTAATGTGTTTTCTCAATGGAAATATTGAACTGAATTAAAATAAAAAATTGAGAATTAAAAATGAAAAATGGAAAAATAAGAAAATAAGTAAGAATAAAATTTTAAAAGTGAAAAATAAAATTAAGAATAAAAATAAGAATAAAAATAAAAGTAAGGCCTTTAAATTTTAATGACAAATGCAGAGCAATTATATTCTCCATAAAAAATACACTTATATCTCCATTATTTGGATGATTTCATATTTGTCATAACCTTGTATCACCAAAAAATTATTAAACTATGCAACTTTGCATGTAACACCCTTCTTAATTATATCATTGTACCTTATTATTGTTTTACCTTTATTAAAATGTGTGGAAAAAATGTATTGATCAAAAGTGATTATGTAATCAGGATCAAAAAGACATTTTCCCCTTTAATACCAAAAAATATTATTTTATAAAATAATTTATATATATATCAGAACCAAATTAAAAATAGTTATTCTTCTAGAAATATTTTGCATAAATTTCATATTGATGAGTAGCATAGATTTGTCTAAAGAGAGGTGTGTACCTATTTAGGTAACCATTAAAAATAATATCTTAGTTATTCAAGAATATTATCATGTGGAAAAATTATTCTAAATATAAATTTGCTTTGTAAACCATTTTGATGTGTGGTTGCCCTTATCCACTATTAGTTAAATCAAGAAATAATAATTATTAAAGAAATATAGAAATATATATATATGTAGATAATACCTAATTATGTATTATAATTTTTCTCAGAATTAAATATATTTTTGTACCTTCACATAAAGAAACATTTTTTTTTCAAACATACAAACGTACGAGGCCTCTGACACATCAATCACACTTAGCAGCTGCTGATTTACTCATCTGTCACATTCACAGATCTGTTCAACTCAAACATTCCACATATGAAGTTATAGATATATATATATATATGTTTAACCCAAAATTGTTGTATCCCAATTTATCAATTAAATTTAATATCTTAATATTTCTTTGAATATTCCCCAAGTACATATTATATAATATGAGAGTAAGTCACTGGAATTTCAGACACTTGAAAAAAAACTCTTGACTTGCAAAAAAAAAATAGAAATGTACTCAGATTCTTTTTTTTTTCACTCACTGGCTGCCAGGTTTTAAGTTACATCAGCTGGAAATAGAATGAATGGGATCCTATACTATTAGCTCAAAGTTCAAAGGCGGCAGCTGTCACACGTCATGCTGTAAAGCTACTTTAATTAGCACGAACACTTCATGCACAGAAAATATTAATAAAATGTTATACTCATAAAATCATGCAATTTTCAACTTCCTGTGTGAATAAAGAAATAAATCCATTTTAGAGTTGTTTGATCAAATCCTGCTTTGGAATGAAACCTCTAAGGAAATATAAGAAAGTAAAATTAAATATCAAATTCATACAGAAACAGAATTATTTAAATATCTTATACATATATTGGTTGGTTCTAATGTAATTCAAAATATTGCTACTTCAATTTATATATAAAGTTCTAATTTAATTAATATATATATTTTTTTATAAATATATATATAAATACAATTATACACAATCTCTACTTAGACAAGTGTGTATATATATATATATATATATATATATGAACTATTAGAAACTATGTAGCTACAATTTTACTGTATAAGATTATAAATAAATATTGAGACATTGTAACACTTCTATGCTACATTATAATTACAGTTTTTTCTTAGCCACTCCCTAAACCAAATCTTCTGTCTCTCTCAAATATCTCCAGGAACGCCCTCTCTAGAAAATGAATTTTTCTATTCTTCAAAACCTCAGAGAACTGTCTGTCCTTCTGTCCAGATTCCATGACGTCACTGTGAGCTGGTCGTCTCACCTGACTCTGTCCATCAGTTTCAGCCATTTTCCTTTTTAGAGAATCACAGTTCTGACTGAGAATTAACTCATTCTGTGAAGAGATGGACCTTTGCACTGGCTGATATGGCTTATAACAGATATGAAATCTCCTGCGTATTTGATAGAGTTCACTATGGGGATGACTCAGTCTAGGAGAGTTTGATATTGGCTTTTGGTAAGATTTTACCTTTTCTGGTTTTATAAATTTAACTTGATTTATTTTATTTTCACGATTCTCATGTTTTCTAACAAAATCCAGCAACTGAGCACATTCAAATAATGAATTTTTTGTGATGCCATAACTTGGGAAACTGAATTTAGGAATTTGAATTTTTGTACAAAAGTTATCATTTGTTGTACTTTTCCATTTTTGATAAGAGCTTTGTACAACCGTTCAAATCTGGACATGAATGTATATGTACATTCCTTCCTACCAATCCTTAGTTTCTGCAGATCTTCTATGTTGGGAAAATCCTTTGTGACACAATAAATCAAATATCTTAATCTGTCCAAATCATTTTCCCATCCATTAGGAGAGTCATTTCCACAGGGCATTAAATGTAAACGTCTGGACAATGTCACAGGAATCCATATTTTAAATAGTTGATTCCTCTCCTCATTGGATAAATCAAACTTATCAGAGAAGCTCTCAAATGTCTCTGAATTTCTACAGGCATGGATTTTGACATCATATTTTGGCATGATTTTGTATAATTTCAGCAAATTTTTCCTCATTTTAATTTGTAGTTGAGCCTGGGTAATTCCTGAATTCTCTGATATTTTTAGTGGCTCTTGTACGTCCGTTCCTCCTACGTCACTCACGTCTCCTCCCACATCACCTAATATGTCGGTTTCTCGTATGTCAGTCATGTCTCCTCCCATGTCAGGTTTCTGTATGTCCATCTCTTGGTCAGACCCAAGGTCACCTTCAGTTACAGACACGTGTCTTACTTCTTGTTCATTTTCCACATTACAGTCAGAATCAGTATCACCATCTGACACTTCTTCTACACTATTTTCCTGCTTAGAAATCTGAAGTACAAAATTATGAAATACCTGTACAAGATGTAGAATATTCCGCAATTTGTGTTTCTCTCTATTTACGAATTTAGAAGTTAACTGTAAATTCTGCAATTCACATTCTTTGTATAAACTGAGCCACAAAACGTCTAAGTCATTTCCTACATTAACTTTGAAATTAATATTACTTTGTTTAGCAAAAGAAGAAATTATATCCATATTTTGCTTACCTTAAGATTCCTTAGCTTCTCTTTATCAGCACGTCCTGTCTTCAGTTCGTCTGATTCTGTTCCTTGTTAGTACCTCTGCTTCCTGTTAGTCCTCAGTCTGTAGGTCCTTTCTGCTTCTCGTGATAAATTAGTGAATTTACTGACACGTGAACAACAGCTGTTCAGCTCATCAGGACTCCCCCCCCCCCCCCCCCTTTGTTCACGGAAGAAACTCACTTACTTAATTTAAAAAAAACGAAAAAACAGGACTGGCTGGCTCACCATTGTAAAATAATACTCTTTTCTGTACTATTTATCTTCTACTGAGGACTTCGCAAAGTATCAATATCAAGATTTTCTTATAAAAAATGTATCTATTTATTCTTGGATTGTCCATTAAAAAGAATCAGATTGCAGCAGGTACATACAATAATTAGTTATAAAGTAATTGTCCATTTGTCCATTATTAGCTTAATTGTTGAGATTCACCCATCTTTCCTTGGATCCTGGCTGGTAAATCACGTCTTTGTCCAGCACGTGTCCAGGCCTACATGTCATCTGCTTCTCAGCATGAAGATTCTTCTTCTGTGTCTTGTGGGGTGGGCAGAGAAAGAGAGCCCCCCCTTTCTGTACCATGGGCCTTTATAGCCAGTCGTATGGCACACCTGTTCTACATATGGTAGTGAACCAAAAATACACACACAAATAGCGCATGTCAACTAGACACGATGGCTGATACATAGAACTCAGATTTAAGAAAAATTAATATCCATAATTAATTATTTAACACGGCACAGATCAGATGGTATAAATAACTTTCCTGAAGGGCAGGAGGCAGGGGCGTCCCCCTGAACCTCCAGCACCTCACCCTCCAGTTCAGGATAAAGAGCCGAAATGACTACCTCCTTCTGTAATATCGGGGCAGGGTTCTCATGGTCACCACCACCAGGGAAGCTCCGGGACAAAGCATCAGCCTTGACATTTTTGACCCCTGGACGAAAAGTGACAACAAAATTGAACCTAGGAAAAACAGGGACCATATGGCTTGCCTAGGGTTGAGACGTTTAGCTGACTGGAGGTATGACAGGTTCTCATGGTGAATAATAACAGTAATAGGATGGACAGCTCCCTTCAACCAATGTCGCCGTTCTTCAAATGCCAATTTGATCGCCAAAAGTTCCCTATTACCCACGTCATGATTTCTCTCAGCCGAAGTCAATTTTTTAGAAAAGAAGGCGCATGGACGCCATTTACCAGGGTATGAACCCTGAGACAACACAGCCCCAAACCCGATATCCGAAGCATCGATCTCCACAATAAAGGGTTGAGAAACATCAATTTGACTGAGTATAGGTGCAGTGGCAAAATGATTCTTTAAGGAAGAAAAAGCTTGGAGGGAAGCATCCGACCATTTGGAAAAATCAGACCCCTTGCTAGACATGTCAGTAAGGGGTTTCACTATAACAAAGTAATTTTGGATGAATTTCCTGTAAAAATTAGTGAAGCCCAGAAAGCATTGTAGAGCTTTCAGGTTCTCAGAAAGTTCCCAATCAAGGACTGCACGGATCTAATCCGGATCCATCCAAAAACCTGAAGATGACTACAAGTACCCCAAAAACTGCACGCCCTGAACAGCGAAAACACATTTTTCCAGCTTGGCATAAAGTTTGTTATCCCTTAATATCTGGAGCACCTGCTTAACATGCCCCCGATGAGTCTCAAAATCAGGTGAATAAGCTAAAATATCGTCCAGATAGACCACCACAAACCTCCCCACCAAATGATGGTAAATATAATTTATGAAATACTGGAATACCGCAGGTGCATTGGTCAAACCAAAAGGCATAACCAGACTCTCGAAATGTCCTTCCGGGGTATTGAACGCAGTCTTCCATTTGTCCCCTTCTCTGAATGTAACCAGATTGTAGGCTCCCGTTAAATCCAACTTGGAGAATACCTTATGTTACGGATCCGGGTGGTGGAACCTCTGTGCTGCGGTGCAAGGAGGGACCAGAGGGGCGTAACTAGGTATCAACTCGGACTGACCAAGGTTGCACGGCGGCTCAATCGACTCCATGAACCAGGGAAGGACCGAGCAGAGGGACCAGGTGCTACTCTGGGCCAGTCCTTGTATGAGAGCAGGTGACTCCCACGGGTCAGAATGCAGGGATTGACCGGTACAGCAGATGAGCACGGCAGGCAGGCTGACGGGTGATCCGGGTAGACGGACTGGCAGACACCACGGGTAACTGGCAGGAGCCTCCAGGTAGGCTGGCTGGTAGGCAAGGCAGGTAACTGGTACGTTCTCCGGGTAGACAGGCAAGCCTGGCCCATAGACAGACTGGTGGGTTTGGACCGTAGGCAGACCATCGGGCTGGAGAGTGTACTTGGCTGGCGGACTGGACTGGTAGTCAGGCTAGTAGCGGGACCTGAGGTCTGAAGCAGAGTTTAGAACACAAAGCTAAAACCTTGCACGGGCACCTCCATTTTGGAGGAGGTGCCTTTTATATGAGAAGTCCTCCGGCCATTGGCCGGGGACTCATTAGGACTGCGCACACGGCCCCGTTAAGTGGGAGGGAGCGCGCCCTAAGCACAGTGCCCGGGAAGCTGCGCGCGCCGGCAGCAGCAGCAGGAGAGCCGGAAGACGCCGGGCCAGGAGCGTGGCGGTAAGGGGGGACGGCGTCTCTGCCTGTCAGGGGGCAGAGACGCCGATGCTACAGTACCCCTTCCCTTTATGCCCCCTCTTTTTTAGGCCTGAAAGAAATTTCTTAAGGAGAAGCGGGGCGTGGATGTTCTCCCTGGGTTCTCAAGTCCTCTCCTCTGGGCCAAACCCCTTCCAATCCACCAGAAAAAAGGTTTTTCCTCTTACCCTCTTGGTGGCCAGAATGTTCTCTACCTCAGACGTCCTCAGCGGAGACCGGAGCTGGGGAGGTACCTGGATCGTTGGAAAAAGAATTAAGAACAACTGGTTTGAGGAGAGATATGTGGAAGGAGTTGGGAATCCGTAAGGTGGCCGAGAGTTTTAACTTGTAGGCCACTGAATTGATTTGCTTGAGGACTTCAAATGGACCGATGAACCGTGGACCCAACTTATAGGAGGGTATTTTGAGACGAACATGTTTGGAGGAGAGCCAAACCTTGTCTCCCGGACGGAATTGAGGTGGGTCCAGACATCTGTTGTCGGCATGTCTCTTCATCCGCTCGGAGGATTGAAGAAGTGCGGATCTAGTGTCCTTCCGAATGGTGGCAAATTCGCTGACCAGAGACCCCGCGGCAGGGTTGTCCACTGAAGCGGAGACGGGAAACGGAATCCAGGAATGTTGACCGTAGACCACAAAGAACGGGGACTTGGAAGAAGATTCGCTCTCATGGTTGTTATAGGAGAACTCGGCCCATGGTAGGTGCTCTACCCAATCGGTATGGTGAGCGTTGACGAAGTGCCAGAGGAAGCTGGTAAGGATCTGGTTGATACGTTCCACTTGGCCATTGGACTGTGGATGATAAGCAGAGGAGAAATCCAGGGAGACATCCAGCTGCTTACACGTAGCTCTCCAGAAGCGCGAAGTAAACTGGACCCCGCAATCAGACACAATGTGGAGGAGTAGGCCGTGGAGACGAAAGATGTGATGGATGAAGTCCTTAGCCAGCACAGATGCAGACGGGAGACCAGGCAGAGGGATAAAGTGGGCCATTTTAGAAAAGCGGTCAGCGACCACCCAAATGACAGTACAACCGGCAGAAACAGGGAGATCAGTAATAAAGTCCATAGCAATGTGTTGCCACGGGGCAGCAGGTACGGGAAGAGGCAGGAGACGGCCGGCTGGTAGATGTCTGGGAACCTTGTTGCTGGCACAGGAAGAACAGGCCGTGACGAAGTCTACAACATCCTTGCACAGGGAAGGCCACCAGTAATGCCGCGTAATGAGCAGGAAGGTCTTCCTCTGGCCAGCATGGCCAGCTGGTTTAGATGAATGACCCCAGTGAAGAACCTTCTTACGATCCGGAACCGCTACAAACGTCTTACCGGGTGGGAGACGAGACAGGTCTAAGGGAGCCACATTCATCACTTTGGAGGGATCGATGATATGCATAGGCTCCTCCTCTTGATCGGAAGACAGGAAGGATCGGGACAAAGCGTCGGCTTTAACGTTCTTGTCCGCAGGGCGGTAATGTAGGGTAAAGTTGAAACGGGCGAAGAACAAAGACCACCGGGCCTGACGTGGATTGACTCTTTGGGAATTTTGTAGATATGCCAGGTTTTTGTGGTCAGTGTAGATGACCACCGGGTGCAGAGCCCCCTCTAGCAAGTAACGCCACTCCTCCAGCGCCAATTTGATGGCTAGCAGTTCTCGGTCTCCTATGGAATAGTTGTGCTCGGACGAGGAGAAGAGCTTGGAGAAGAAGCCGCAGGTTACCATTCTCCCGGACGGAGATTTCTAGGTGAGCACCGCTCCGGCTCCGGAAGAGGAAGCATCAACTTCCAGAAAGAACTGTTTGTTGCAATCCGGACGGTGCAGCACCAGGGCAGAAGAAAAGGCTTGTTTTAAGGAGAGGAAGGCCTCCTCCGCTTCGGACGTCCATTCCTTAGGATTTGCTCCCTTACGGGTGAGCACAGAGATGGGTGCAGTCCGGGAAGAGAAATGTGGGATGAAGAGACGGTAATAGTTAGCGAAGCCCAGGAATCGCTGAATCGTCTTCAACCCCTCTGGACAGGGCCACTTTAAGACGGCAGAGACCTTCTCGGGGTCCATCTGTAGACCTGTCTTAGAGATAATATAGCCAAGAAATGGAAGAGAGGTCTGCTCGAAGAGGCATTTCTCAAATTTCGCATATAGGTGATTCTGCCTGAGCCTAAGTAGAACCTGACACACATCGCTCCGGTGTGTGGAAAGATCCGGAGAGAAGACCAAGATGTTGTCCATGTACACCACCACGCAAGAATATAAGAGGTCACGGAAGATGTCGTTAACTAGTTCTTGGAAGACGGCTGGAGCATTACAGAGGCCGAAGGGCATCACACGGTATTCATAGTGGCCGTCCCGGATATTGAATGCCGTCTTCCACTCGTCTCCTTGGCGGATCCGGATCAAGTTATACGCCCCACGAAGATCGAGCTTGGTGAAGATCTTCGCGCCTTTAAGGCGGTCGAACTGCTCTGAGATGAGCGGCAGGGGGTATTTATTTCTGATAGTAATCTGGTTGAGTTCCCTATAATCGATAGAAGGGCGTAGTGAACCGTCTTTCTTTTTTGCGAAGAAGAATCCAGCTCCAGCCAGGGAGGTAGATTTCTGAATGAATCCCCTAGCCAGATTTTCTTTGATGTACTCCGACATGGCCCGGGTTTCAGCCAATGACAAAGGGTAGATACGCCCATGGGGTGGAGTGGCACACGGTACCAGGTCAATAGGGCAATCATATGGCCTATGAGGTGGCAGTGTCTCTGCTTCCTTCTTGTCGAAGACATCTGCATAGGACCAGTAAGGTGGCGGTAGACCAGGTAAATTAGCCGGAGTAGACGGAGGTCGAGCCAGGCGAACCGGGACCAGGCAGGTCTCATGGCAATCCTGCACCCAACGGAGCACCTCACCGGATTGCCAATTCTGAACGGGTTCATGTCTCTGTAGCCAGGGTAGACCTAGCAAAAGGGAGTGAGAGAGTCCGGATAGCACATGGAAGGAGATCCTCTCCGAGTGCAGCATTCCCACCTGAAGGGTTACAGGCTCAGTGACGAGCAAGATGGTCACCGGAAGGAGTCTTCCATCCACGGACGCGACTGCCAATTGTTCAGCCAGAGGTTTGGTAGTAATCTGATACTTCTCTACAAGGGACTGAGAAATGAGATTCCCAGCGGCTCCGGCATCCAGGTGGGCTATTTCAAAGAAGTGGTTCTCTCCACAGGAAATAGAAACGGATGAAGTCAAAAATGGAGAGGATTTACTCTTGCCTAGGACGACCTCTCTGAGCGGTCCTAGACACTGGAGTTTCCCAGCTTCACCGGGCAGGAACGCATCAGATGCTCCTTACTACCACAGTAGAAACAGCTCCCCTCGGCTCGGCGTATTTCTTGGCGAGACTTGACCATCTTGGTCTGATCGATCTGCATGGGTTCGGGCAAGCATGCCCGGGGAGTTGCTGGTTGGGAGGCAGGTTTCAGGAAAACAGGAGCAAGACGAGGAAATCTTCTCTCCCGGGTAGTCTCCTTAGCACGTTCTAGGAAACGGATGTCAATCTGGGTAGCTAGTGACACCAGGTCATCCAGGATAGTAGGAATGTCCCGGCCGGCTAGCTCGTCCTTAATCCGACCGGAAAGACCCTCCCAGAAGGTGGACACCAGGGCCTCATTCTTCCAGGCAAGCTCAGAAGCGAGGGTACGGAACTGTATGGCATACTGGCCCACGGTGAGACTCCCTTGGCGGAGACGGAGCAATGAGGAGGCAGTAGAAGTCCTTCATCCGGGCTCATGGAAGGCAGTGAGGAAAGCCGGAAGATCGGACACCAGGGGATCTCCTCTCTCCCATAGAGGGTTTAGCCATGCCAATGCTTCCCCGGTGAGGTGAGACATGACGAATGCCACCTCGGCCCGGTCGGAGGGAAACTGATGTGCCAGTAGTTCAAAGTGCAGCATGCACTGGTTCAGAAAACCCCGACATAAGACGAGGTCACCCCCAAAACGAGGAGGAGCAGAGAGCCGGGATCCAGAGCTGGATGCCGTGGTACTGGTAGGCCGCGGCGCCGCCGGAGCGGGTGTCGCTCGGCTCGAGGCAGGCACAGGTGGGACAGACAGCGTGTCCAGGTCAAGAGTTGACAGACCGCAGGTAGGTCAGGATGGTTTCCTGTTGGGATCTCTGACGAGAAACCTCCTGGTACAGGTCAGCAAGCGAAGGAGCCTGGGGGCCACCTAGTTCCATGGCCCGTGCAAACTGTTACGGATCCGGGTGGTGGAACCTCTGTGCTGTGGTGCAAGGAGGGACCAGAGGGGCGTAACTAGGTATCAACTCGGACTGACCAAGGTCGCCCGGCGGCTCAATTGACTCCGTGAACCAGGGAAGGACCGAGCAGAGGGACCAGGTGCTACTCTGGGCCAGTCCTTGTATGAGAGCAGGTGACTCCCACGGGTCAGAATGCAGGGACTGACCGGTACAGCAGATGAGCACGGCAGGCAGGCTGACGGGTGATCCGGGTAGACGGACTGGCAGACACCACGGGTAACTGGCAGGAGCCTCCAGGTAGGCTGGCTGGTAGGCAAGGCAGGTAACTGGTACGTTCTCCGGGTAGGCAGGCAAGCCTGGCCCATAGACAGACTGGCGGGTTTGGACCGTTGGCAGACCATCGGGCTGGAGAGTGTACTTGGCTGGCGGAGACAGGTAGTCAGGCTGGCGGACTGGACTGGTAGTCAGGCTGGCGGACTGGACTGGTAGTCAGGCTGGCGGACTGGACTGGTAGTCAGGCTGGCGGACTGGACTGGTAGTCAGGCTAGTAGCGGGACCTGAGGTCTGAAGCCGAGTTTAGAACACCAAGCTACAACCTTGCACGGGCACCTCCATTTTGGAGGAGGTGCCTTTTATATGAGAAGTCCTCCGGCCATTGGCCGGGGACTCCTTAGGACGGCGTGCGCGTCCCCTTTAAGAGGGAAAGAGGGCGTGCCTTAAGCACAGTGCCCGGGAAGCTGCGCGCGCCGGCAGCAGCATCACTAGGCGAGCCGGAAGACGCCGGGCCAGGAGCGCGGCGGTAAGGGGGACGGCGTCTCTGCCTATCAGGGGGCAGAGACGCCGATGCTACACCTTAGCTCCGACAACCTGACTAAACAAATCAGGAATCAGAGGAAGATGGTATGGATCACAGAGGCTAATTTGATTTAATTCCCGGAAATCTAAACAGGGACATAGATTGTCATCTTTTTTCTCCACAAAGAAGAACCCTGCCGCCACGGGTGAAGATGAGGGTCTGATATGTCCCTTCTCCAGACTTTCCACGATGAAATCCTTCATGGCTTGTCTCTCAGGCCAGAAAGATTATACAGTCTGGACTTCGGTAGTTTAGCTCCGGGGGTCAGGTTAATAGGACAGTCATATGCACGATGAGGAGGCAAATCCTGACACCCCCTCTCAGAAAAAACATCCTCAAAACCAGACAGAAAGGCAGGTAATATTTCCGTAGAGACAGTAGCAAGGAAAATATCTAAACAGTTCTCATGGCAGTAATCTCCCCATTCAATAATCTCCCCTGCTTGCCGGTCCGCCAACAGATTATGTTTAACAAGCCAAGGTATACCCAAGACAATCGGAGTAGGAAGATTGTCCAGAACATTGCATGGGATGATTTCACAATGAACTGACCCCAACCTTAATTTTACATTATGTACAATCTGAGTAAATGCTTTCTGTGCAAGTGACATCGAGTCAATGACAATGATGGGAATAGGTTCAGCTAAAGTACAGCAAGCAAGACCATGAGTTTTCACAAACTCAGCATAAACCATGCTGACTCCGGCTCCACTGTCAACAAACACAGAATTTTTTTCGGTTTTGCTCTCTAGCACCACCTCTCCTGTCAGGACAAAGCGGAAACTGCAGTTTGGCCACAAATGCACCCCTTGTTTATCCAACTCCAGACTACCGAGAGTTAATCGAGTCTCGTTTTGTTTAGGAATTGAAGGACAACGAAGTGTCCCTTTTTCCCACAAAAAAAAACAAACGCCTTTATTCTTGTGAATCTCCGGGGAGATGTATGATGTAGAGACACCCCTTAACTGCATAAGTTCCTCCACCTCCCCCAGTACTGGTTCACCCCCAGACCGCTCCCCTGGCAGAGGCACACAACCCTGGCAAGAAGGCCCCGAAGAAGGTGGTTGCACACGTCTATCCCGAAGGCGTCTATCAAGACGTATGGCCAAAGACATGGCAGTGTCCAAGGACTGAGGGGTATCATATACTGCCAAGGCATCTTTCAACCTTTCAGTAAGCCCCTCACAAAATTGACTTCTAAGGGCTGAGTCATTCCATTTGGAATCCGTTGCCCATCTACGGAATTCCGAACTGTATGTTTCCACTGACCGAATCCCCTACTGAAGGCGACATAGCCTAGACTCAGCCAAGGCGACTCGGTCAGGGTCATCATAGATGAGGGCCAGAGCTCTGAAAAGGCCCTCCACAGATTGGAGACAAACAGAGTCCTGCGGTAACGAAAATTCCCATGACTGAGGATCGCCCTGCAATAGAGAGATCACAATACCAACCTGTTGCTCCTCATTTCTGGAGGAATAGGGACAAAGTTTATAATGCAGTTTGCATGCCTCCTAAAACACAAAAAACTTGTCCCTACCTCCTGAAAACTTGTCCGGAAGGGCAACCTCGGGTTCAGACTGGACAGGCCTGCCTGCAGAGACCCCCATATTGGCGACCTGTAACCATTGATGCTGCTGCTGAACCTCACAGCGGAGATCATTCACCTCCAGAGACAAACCGAGGAAGTGCTCTGCGAGCTCTGCAACCGAACCCATACCGAAGGGAGAAAGGAAAAAAAAAGGTGCACGCCCAAAAACACTCAAAGAAAAACAAAAAACAAAATGTCAATTCCCTTTTTTTTTCCCCTTTTCAAAACGTGCTCAGCCGGCTATAATGTCACGCCAGGTGTGGGGAAGACTTAGTGCAACACAGAGGGAAAAGGGAAAGGGAGCCCAGACACTAGAGAAAGGGGGGAAGTGGAGACCTAGTCTGGTCTAGCATCACCCTGTCTCAACTATCATCCGTATATTGCCTCCTCAGCAATCGCCGCACGCGTGCCTCGCCCTACTCTCCCAGGGATCTGGTTTCGGCTAGGGATGGAAGGAGATGAGCACTAGTCAACTTCCACTAAACGCTATAGACAACAAGGGTGGATAAAGCAGGAGAGCTAGCCGCTTGATCCTAAAGACAGCCTCTTATCTAAGAAACTGTCTGCAATACCAAACGTAGAGATCTCCTGCAACCCACTGCAGGGCGACTGTCTGTCACCTCTGACACACCCATGACACCACTACATAACCCAGGTATTTGGCTTCTTCTTTCCCCATGGCACATTTCTTCAGGTTTATTGAGAACCCTGCTTTCCTTAGAGCATCAAACACTGCCTGGACCTTTTCCAGATGACTCTCCCAGTCCGGACTGAAAATAACAATATCATCCTGGTATGCTGCGGCATATTGCTTATGGGGTGCAAGGATGCGATCCATAGCTCTCTGGAAGGTTGCAAGGGCCTCCTGCAGTCCAAACGGCATCCGGACATACTGGAAGCATCCGCCCGGCGTAGAAAACGTGGTCTTCTCCTTGGCTCCCTGTGCCATGGGGATCTGCCAATATCCCTTTGTTAAATCCAAGGTGGTTATGTACCCTGCTGGCCCACGTCTCTTTATCAGCTCATCGACACGCAGCATCGGATACGTGTCGAATTTGGAGACTTCATTCAATTTCCGATAGTCAGTGCAGAATCTCCACTCGCCATCGGGTTTTGGGAATAGGACATTTGGGCTCGACCAACCGCTCTTGGTCTCTTGAATGACACAGAGTTTCAGCATACGAGCCACATCTTTAGAGATCAGCTCTCGTTGGGTCTCGGGTATCTGATAGGGCTTCAAGTTCACCCACACATGTGGCTCCGTCAGAACCTCGTGTTCTATGACGCTTGTGCTGCCCAGCAATTCTGAGAACAGGACCCTATTCTTCTGCAGCAACTCGCGACACTACTGTTTTTGCTCCTTCGTTAGCTTTTCCGCTATTGCGACCCCTCCAACCTCACCTTCTGGTTTGACCAGCAAGCACGGAGCTTCCACCGCATCTCTGTCTTGTCACGGCTTGATGAGGTTGACGTGATAAATCTGCTATGGCTTATGTCGTCCCGGTTGGTGAACATTATAATTCACTTCGCCATCCTTTTCCACCACCTCATACGGTCCTTGCCACTTGGCCGAGAACTTGCTTTCCATGTTAGGTATCAGAACGAGGTCTCTGTCACCACTATTGAATTGCCGCACTTTGGCTGAGCGGTTGTAGACCCTGGCCTGCGCCTCTTGTGCCTGGAGGAGATGTTTTTTGACGATGGACATCACCTTCGCAATCCTCTCCTGCATCAGAGCGACGGGCTCGATGACTCTTCTGTGGGGCGTGACTTCGGCTTCCCAGGTTTCCTTTGCTACATCTAAGAGACCTTGCGGATGTCTGCCATACAGGTGTTTGAATGGTGAGAACCCCGTAGAGGTCTGTGGAACCTGACGAAGCAAGGAGCGAAACGGCGTTGGAGTTGTGTGAGGGGGCCGGGGTATGTCTTCAACCTTACTTTCATTGTTTTGTGGTCTCTCATTGTTGCCATTCTATTAATGTACGTCCCCTGTTTTGGGGTTTAGGTATGAACTTGCCCTCTTCAGTTAAACCTCCTTTGGGAGTTTTTATTCTGCAGTATTAATATTTTTTATGCAGATTCTATACACTGGGTAATTAATTAGTATATACATATATTTATTGCACAAGCACTTTATGTTAATTTATATATACTGATTATGTGTTTTTTGTAACATATTTTTTTTAAATTAGCTGAAGATAGAGGCGATCATCTATATGTGAAAACCATTCGTAATCAAAATTTGGTTGGCAAAATATATTTTTTAGAGAAGACCCATATGTAATATCTATTGTGGACATCCCCCTCCTGAGCTGTTTTTTTATGTGTTTTTTATGCATTTTTAATCGTTTGTCGTCTGCTTTTATATTTGTTTATGGAATAAAATATATGAATTACACCTTATATTGTTGTAGTCCCTTGTTATACCTTTCTTTTGTGGTTTGCTGTTTATAGATTGAGGTATTTGGGTATATCATTTTTTGAAATTTGTGGTATTTCCTTCTTTTTATAGGAGTTATTCCCTCAGAGTTAGGTCCCTATGTTGGGCAGACCCAAAATTCTCGCTGGTCACCCCTAACTCAGGAATGTCAGATTTAGGGGACGCTACCTCCTCATCCCCCACAAGGACGCAAAAGGGAAACCCGTCTGACTCTGGATGTGGTGATACCTTTTCAGGGTTACCTGTTCTCTTCACCATGCCAGCGAACCCTGAACCCTTCCCCCACAGATCCCAAAATAAACAAATGTCCCGGCCTATAATGATAGGGTGCAACAAGTTCTGAACGACGCCGACCTTGTGGGACTCAGTACTAGAGATGAGCGGTGTTCGACTAGAACTGTTCGCCAATCTCAAATTCGAGCTGTTTTGGGCGGTGTTCGAGTTGTTCGACGAACCCGAACGATTTGCAAAAAATTCGGCTGTTCGAGGTTATGTTCGATAACTGTTCGTGCACCAAAAGCGTGTCCTGCATGTCTGGCGCTATTTAGAGCACCAATCATGCAGGGATTGTCTGCCACTCACTGTAATGCCACAGCCATGGTGGTTGTGGCATTACAGTGATTGCCCAAATCGATGGGAACAGTGCTCACAGTGAAACATGAAAAGCCGGCAATTCATCAGCGGCATATACCGGTACCCGACAATTTAGAACCGAAAGAATAGAGCATCACACATAGATTAGATAGATAGAAACATGTCAGTCACATATATATGAAGTACAGTGACAGTGTACTGTACTTGCCATTTAGTGTAAAGGATTTATTAAAAAAAATATTAGTGTTTTCATGCCCTGTCTCTTTAAAAAAGCCGGCCGGCAATTCAGCAGCGGTACCCGACAATTTAGAATGGAAGGAATAGAGAATCACACATAGATTAGATAGATAGAAACATGTCAGTCACATATATAAGAAGTACAGTGACAGTGTTGCTTACTGTACTTGCCATTTAGTGTAAAGGATTTATTAAAAAAAATATTAGTGTTTTCATGCCCTGTCTCAGTGTTGATTACTGTACTTGTCATTTAGTGTTAAAATAAAGGATTTATTAAAAAAAAATTGGCGTGGGGTTCCCCGTAATTTTAGTCTCTAGCGGAGGTTAAGCAGACGGCTGGGGCAGATGTTTGAAGCCTGGGAAGGGGGTAATACCCACAGAGCTCCCCAGGCTACTAATATCAGCCCCCAGCCTAATGCCTAGCCTTTACTAGCTATTAAAATGGGGGACCCCCTCAAAAAAATGACGTGGGGTCCCCCCTATTTTAATAGCTAGCAAAGGCTAGGCAGACAGCTGGGGGCTGATATTAATAGCCCAGGAAGGGTGCCATGAATATTGGCCCCCTCCCAGACTAGAAACACCAGCCGTCAGCCGCCCCAGAAATGGCACATCCATAGGATGCGCCAATTCTGGCACTTAGCCTCGCTCTTCCCACTGCCCTGTAGCGGTGGCAGTGGGGTAATAGGGCTGGGGTTGATGTCAGCTTATAATGCCAGCTGACATCAAGCCTAGGTTAGTAATGGAGAGGCGTCTATAAGACACCCCCATTACTAACCCCATAGTCAAAGTTACAAAAAAACACAAACACCCAGAATAAAGTCCTTTAATTGAAATAAAGACACAATCCTTTATTGTTCTAAATTAAACCATACTTACCATCACGCCCATTCCAGCTGAAGCCAACGATCCCCTGCAATAAAAGAAAAATAATAAAGCAACCTCATCCTTACCTTTCGATGGTTCCCAGGACAGCTCCAGCTCTGCTACATCGAGATGACAGGCTGGACCGCAGCAGAAAGCTGCCATCCAGCCTGTCATCCCGCAGACACTGAGAAGTGCAGGCATGCTTGCGCTCCTCAGTGTCTCGCTGTGACGGCATCCAGATGAGCCGAGGTCATGTCCAATGAACTCGGCTCACCTCATGCATGTCACTGACAGCGTGGGAAAATTCTCACGCTGAAGCGCTGAGTGCAGGAGAATTCTCCCACGCTGTCAGTGACGTGCATGAGGTGAGCTCATGTCCAATGAACTCAGCTCACCTCATGCACGTCACTGACAGCGTGGGAAAATTCTCCTGCACTCAGCGCTTCAGTGTGAGAATTTTCCCACGCTGTCAGTGACGTGCATGAGGTGAGCTGAGTTCATTGGACATGAGCTCACCTCATGCACGTCACTGACAGTGTGGGAGAATTCTCCTGCACTCAGCGCTTCAGTGTGAGAATTTTCCCACGCTGTCAGTGACGTGCATGAGGTGAGTTCATGTCCAATGATCTCAGCTCACCTCATGCTCGTCACTGACAGTGTGGGAGAATCCTCCTGCACTCAGCGCTTCAGCGTGAGAATTTTCCCACGCTGTCAGTGACGTGCATGAGGTGAGTTCATGTCCAATGATCTCAGCTCACCTCATGCACGTCACTGACAGCGTGGGAAAATTCTCCTGCACTCAGCGCTTCAGCGTGAGAATTCTCCCACGCTGTCAGTGACGTGCATGAGGTGAGCCGAGTTCATTGGACATGACCTCGGCTCATCTGGATGCCGTCACAGCGAGACACTGAGGAGCGCAAGCAAGCCTGCTCTTCTCAGTGTCTGTGGGTTGACAGGCTGGATGGCAGCGTTCTGCTGCGGTCCAGCCTGTCATCTCGATGTAGCAGAGCTGGAGCTGTCCTGGGAACCATCGAAAGGTAAGGATGATGTTGGTTTATTATTTTACTTTTATTGCAGGAGATCGTTGGCTTCAGCTGGAATGGGCGTGATTGTAAGTATGGTTTAATTTAGAACAATAAAGGATTGTGTCTTTATTTCAATTAAAGGACTTTATTCTGGGTGTTTGTGTTTTTTTGTAACTTTGACTATGGGGTTAGTAATGGGGGTGTCTTATAGACGCCTCTCCATTACTAACCTGGGCTTGATGTCAGCTGGCATTATAAGCTGACATCAACCCCAGCCCTATTACCCCACTGCCGCCGCTACAGGGCAGTGGGAAGAGCGAGGCTAAGTGCTCTTCATCCTATGGATGCGCCATTTCTGGGGTCGGCTGACGGCTGGTGTTTCTAGCCTGGGAGGGGGCCAATATTCATGGCACCCTTCCTGGGCTATTAATATCAGCCCCCAGCTGTCTGCCTAGCCTTTGCTAGCTATTAAAATAGGGGGGACCCCACGTCATTTTTTTGGGGGGGGTTCCCCATTTTAATAGCTAGTAAAGGCTAGGTATTCAGCTGGGGGCTGATATTAGTAGCCTGGGAAGCTCCGTTGGTATTACCCCCTTCCCAGGCTTCAAACATCTGCCCCAGCCGTCTACTTAACCTCCGCTAGAGACTAAAATTACGGGGAACCCCACGCTAATTTTTTTTTTAATAAATCCTTTATTTTAACACTAAATGACAAGTACAGTAATCAACACTGTCACTGTACTTCTTATATATGTGACTGACATGTTTCTATCTAATCTATGTGTGATGCTCTATCTTTCTGTTCTAAATTGTCGGGTACCGCTGCTGAATTGCCGGCCGGCTTTTTTAAAGAGACGGTGCATGAAAACACTATTATATTTTTAAATAAATCCTTTACACTAAATGACAAGTACAGTACCCAACACTGTCACTGTGCTTCCTATATGTGTGACTGACATGTTTCTATCTATCTAATCTATGTGTGATGCTCTATTCCTTCTTGTCTAAATTGTCGGGTACCGGTGTATGCCGCTGCTGAATTTGCCGGCCGGCTTTTTTAAAGAGAGTGTCTTCTGAGCAGTTTGTCAGCTTTTGGACACCTTTGAAGGTGTTTTCTATGTGTTTCTATGTGTTTTTGTTTGCCTGCCATTGGTTTTAACGGTGTTCGACGGTGTTCTAAGGTGTTCGACGAACAGTTCGACGAACAGTTCCTCGAACATCCCGGTGTTCAACGAACCGAACCCGAACACTACGGGGGTGGCTCAACACTACTCAGTACGGTGGGCCGTTTCAGTGTTCACTCTGGCCATAGGATAGTCCTTAGCATCGCCATGAATGCACCGTACGTCGACTTTTTTTCCCCGGGATCAGTTGGAGAGGAATAGTGGCCTTCACAAGGGTCACCAGACTCCTGAAGTCTAGCAGCGCCGTTACCTGCCACCCGTTCACCTTCATGGGACACACTTGTGGCCCCTCGCTGGGTGGACAGTTCACACTGCAGGCTGCATACGCATAATATGAACAGCGGCGTCCCATGCTGCAGTCCATCTGGTCAGGGGACAACGGGCAGCTATATGGCCTGGGCCGTGGCACCTCCAGCAGATCACATCACCCGTAGGGACCTTGGGCAACACCTCCCTTGCCCCTTTGGACCTTGCATGCCCCACCCCATTTTGGGCCTCCACCCCCTGTTGGGACCCCCAGTATGGAGTGGACTGCTTTCCCGAGGAACCCTCAACCCACTGGTATCTCTCAACCAGTCCGACCCAGAACAGTTCATCGGCGTTCCGGGGATCACCCTGGGCAACCCAAGTCTACATTGGTCTTGGCAGGGAGTGCACAAACCTGTCCATGACCACTCGCTCCACCATCTGCGCAGGCGTAGCGGACTCCGGCTGCAGCCACTTCTGGACCAGGTGCAACAGGTCAAACATTTGGGAGCAAGGGGGTTTATCCCAGTAATACGCCCAGTGGTGGACCCACTGTGCCCTGACAGTCATCGTCACCTCCAACGAGCCAGAATCTCGGTCTTTAGCTTGCCATACTCCTTAGCGTCCTGCAAAGCTAGGTCATAGTACGCTTTCTGGTGCTCCCCTGTCAGGTATGGCGCCAGCACCTCTGCCCATTGCTCTAGCGGAAGTCTCTCTTTCTCAGCAACCCTTTCAAACACCGTCAGAAAGGCCTCTACATCATCCCCCGGGGTCATTTTCTGCAGGGCTCCCCTTACCGCCTTCCGGATGGAAAAATCACCCACTGACCTTGTCGTCAGAGCTGTTGCCAAGCCACGGATCGCCTCTGCTTGCAAATCGATCTGCTGCTGCTGTTGTCGGCACTGGTCCTGTTGGGCCTGCTGCTGGAGCTGGAGCTGCTGCATAAGCAATTTGGTGGTCTCCTGTTGCGCCATCTGCTGTTGCGCCATCTGCTGTTGATGCATTTGCTGCGCCTGCAACAGATGCTTGAGCCGGTCCTCCATCTTGTCCTGTGTCACTTGCTGGGTTATGGCAGACTTCACCCAGGACATGCAGTCCTTCTTATAGCAGTCACACATGTCTGCTGGGAACGCTGCCCGCACATCTAACACCAGTTGTAGGAATTGTACTGAGGTGCGATAGGAGGCAAACAGGAAGCACATTCCTTTAAATGTCCAGAACGGTTTATTAGCTTCATAAACCGGTCAGAAAGTGAAAGGCAAACAAACAGCCTTTAGTGTAGGCAAAAGAAAACAGTCCTTTAAGCAAAGTCTCTGGTAAACCGGACCTGTGGGCACACAGGCTGGTAATCATCCAGCACACAGCTCAGTCTGGAGACAACACACAGGAGGTCTTCTCCCTCCAAACACAGACCATGTGACAAACAACAGCCTCCATTAAATAGGCTGTTAACCACACCCAGAGGTGAGGTATGTGGGTAGCTAGACCCGCCCATCTCTTCACAGCTACCCATAACCCGGTCCCAGGTGCACCAATTAGTCCTCTTAGTGTGTGCATGCACTAGAGAAAATACACCGGGTTAGATCACAGAGACCAGCCATCTCTATGATACATACATCCCATCGACTGTGCGACCATTAGCCACCTTACAAGCCCCAATCAAGTTTCAAAGAAATTCCAGCCGTCCTGTAGGCTCAGATGCATCAGTGTCAGTGCGAACTATGCGTCCTGTTACGGATCCAGGTGGCGGAACCTCTGTGCTGTGATACCAGGAGGGACCAGAGGGGAGTTAAGTGCCTACCTGGACCGACCCTGGCCACACGGCGGCTTAGTTGACTCCGTGAACCAAGGAGGGACCGGGAAAGTGAACCAGGTGCCACTCTGGGACTGACCTTGTGTGAGAGCAGGCGGCCGAGGCCGACAGGCACAGCAGATGAGCGCGGCTGGTAGACAGGCAGGTGATGCGGGTAGACAGGCACGGCCGGCGGGTACGGCTGATAGACAGGCTGGCGGGTACGGCTGATAGGCTGGTGGGTACGGCTGATAGGCTGGCAGGCACGGCTGATAGAGAGGCTGGCGGGCACGGCTGATAGAGAGGCTGGTGGGAACTGGAACCTGAGGACTGAGGAGAGTGTTAGCACACAAACAACAATCTTGCACAGGCACCTCCATTTTGGAGGAGGTGCTTTATATAGGAGCAGTCCACCGGCCATTGGCCGGGGACTCTTTAGGATGGCACGCACGGCCCCTTTAAGAGGGAAGGAGCGCACGCGCGCCCTAAGTGCAGTGCCTGGGAAACTGCGCGTGGTGGGCGAACCCTGGGCAGATGCAGCAGGGGAGCTGGAGGATTCCGGACCGGGACCGCGATGGTGAGGAGATCGGCAGGAGGCAGAAACGCCGACGCTACAGTACCCCTCCCCCCTTTACGCCTCTTCTACTTTAGGCCCGCAAAAATTTTTTCTAGAAGACGATGGACAGTTTTCGATCTGCAATATGCTTATGTTTATAAATGATATTTGATATATCTTATTGTATGTTTCGTATTGTCCTGGTTCGATCAATATACGTTAGCTTCTGCACTTGATCGCACTTTTGTTATAGAATATGGATCCTACATCTTGTCATAATATATGTATTTTTGTGCAATGTGCCATGTCTCAGATCGAGAGATAGCATGTGGACAGCATTATGATTCATACTGGGAGACACTATGCGGACCATCCCTTTGATATGTCCCATTGTCTTTTGGGCTTTAACTTATGGGATGATGGCATAGCCTTTCCCTCCCCTGTGTGTGCGGGCGCTTTGGCGTCCGACTCTGTGCGGGTGGCTTGCAGGGTAATATTTACATAGAGTACTTCCTGTCCGGGGTAATGGAATTGTGCTGAATAAGACTCCATAAAAATGGCGCTGGCGGGCACATGCGCACTGAGACAGTTTACCCACTGTCGGGCAAAGGCCTCCATCACTTCCGGCATGCATGTATGACGTCTAATGGGGATTTCCCTGAATGCGCGCCGGAATGGAGAGCCGGATCTCGAACTCCTGGAGATTCTGTGACAGCGCGGGCATGCGACGCACTAATTGGCGGACATTTGAGGAGGTGATACATAAATATGGTGAGGCGTGACTTAGTTTTCACACACTCCCCTTGAGAAAGCACTGGGTGTGCGAAACGCGCATCAGGGCGTTATTTGTGGCACGAGACCGGACCTAGTGATATCCCTAATGGGTAAGTCTAATCACTGATTCTGTCTTTCCTATTTGGGAAAGCATTGGTGCATTGTTTTGGCTGTACAGGCCCATGCTGTGAGCAATATTGCGACATTCTATATCAATATTGCTGAAATTATGGCTGGCCTTATGATCCCACCTGCATAATTATACTTTATACATGTCTGTGGGTGGCAAGGAAGAGCTATTATTGGTATATATATATTATTATTTTATTATGAAACATTAACCCATAAGAATGATAACCAATATTGGGATCTATCCTGGTCTATGTGTGTCCAAATTTTTTCTGAATTCATCCTTTCCTCTTGAATTTCTGTACCTAGTGATTCTTAAAATGAATTTTTTTTTAAATTTTTCAATAAAGTATATTATTATATTTGCATGTGGTATTTGGATTTATTCCAAGTTTAGGTTGCAAGATGAGGAGCATGAATGATCTCCCTGGGCTCCCAAGACCTCTCCTCAGGACCAAACCCCTTCCAATCCACAAGAAAGAAAGTCTTTCCTCTTACTGTTAGAACCTTGCTCTTAGGTTTTTTCTATTGCTGGTCACATGACCTTGTTGGCCTATTTAGTCTTGCTCCGCCCTTCTGGCTTTGCTGGACTTCATTGTATTACTACTCTTTAGCTAGCCTGTGCTCTGTATCTAACTCTGTTAGTTTGCTTGGTCTACGGACCTCTGTGTTCTATATATATTGTTTGTTCGTCTGTCTGCTACTATTTCTGTTAGGAGGTGTCCATTTTGCTCCCAGTCCCTAGTACTTGTAGGGATTCCTTCCCCACATCTATAGGTCTCCGTACAGACTAGCTGAGGACTTTAGCAGGTCTGATCGCAGGATCAGGTCCCCTGTTACATCGTAGGGATCTAGCTGAGTTCTATCGTAGGGACAGATCTCCTCTCTTTCCTTAGCTCTGGTAGCAGAACATAACAGTAAGTCCAGCCTGCAATTTCTCTAAGGAAAGATTTTTCTGTTCCATCATGGTGTCGGTTCAGGATTTGGCTCAACGCCTGCAGGGACTCTCTCTGGAGGTGGCCGACCTCCGTCAGCACGTGAGTAACTGTCCTGGAGCACATTTCTTGGAGCCTAAGGTACGTTTGCCTGATTTATTTTTTGGTGAACACCAAGAATTTTTTTTCATTTAAAAATGCTTGCTTATTGTATTTTCGTTTGAGACCCAGGTCCTCTGGGGATGAATCCCAGCGCATAGGGTTCATAATGTCACTTTTGCGCAAAGAGCCTCAGGAGTGGGCCTTTTCTTTGCAACCTAGTGATACATGCTTTAGATCAGTGGATAGTTTTTTTTCTGCTTTGGGGCTATTATATGATGATCCTGACCGTGTCTCATCTGCTGAGACTGAGTTGAGACGTTTGAGACAGGGATCAGGTAATGTGGAAAAATATTGTACTCATTTCCGTCGGTGGTCTACTCAAATAGGGTGGAACGATTCTGCTCTGAAGAGTCTGTTTCTTGCTGGGCTTAGTGAAAGGGTTTAAGACCTGCTAATTGCTTATCCCACACCTGAAGATTTGCAACAGGCTATGCAATTAGCTATACGGGTGGATAGGAGACTGCGTGCAAGGGTTAATGAGAGCAAATCCTCTGCTATGTCAGTTTCTGGTCATGAGAATGTGTGTACTGACAGTGGAGAGCCGATGGAGATTGGAGCGGTGGCACCTCGCTCTCAAGAAAAGGACCGCAGATTTTCTGAAGGTTTGTGTTTCTATTGCGGAAATTCTGGTCATTTCATTAAAAGCTGTGTGCTTCGTATGAAGAAAGAAAAAAAAATGGTCAGTCATGCCCGTATTGCCTGTTTAAATTCCAAGGGTGTATTTTTAGCTGCTTCCACTATTGCTCAGGAAAAATTAATGGAATTTCGGGTGTTTGTCGATTGTGGGTCTACTCTGAATGTGATTGATGGGGGATTCTTGGAAAAACTCAATTTAAAACCCGAACCTTTCTCATCCCCCATTGCTGTGGTTTCTGTGGATGGCTCCCCTTTGAAGAATGTTACTCTCAAGGTCTGTGAATTTCCTCTCACTATTAATGGTGTTCACCATGAGAAATTGGATTTGGTAGTCTTGAATAACTTGCCTTCTCCGGTGGTCTTGGGATTGCCCTGGTTAAAATTGCACAATCCTGTACTGGATTGGTCTACCAATGAAATTAAATCCTGGAGCCATAAATGTTATGACAAGTGTTGTAACGGGCGTATTGCAGCTGTGGATAGAGGGGAATTGCCTGTTCCTATTCAGGATTTTTGGAGATTTTTTTCTGAGAAGGAATCGCAGGTTTTGCCTCCCCATAGAGACTATGATTGTTCTATTAAATTTGTCCCTGGAGCGACTCTTCCTAAAAGTCGTTTATTTAACCTTACTATTCCTGAGAGGAAGGCTTTGGAGGAATACATACAGACAAGTTTGGCCGCCGGTCACATTAGGCCCTCTAAGTCTCCTGTGGCGGTTGGATTTTTTTTTGTAAAAAAAAAAGGACGGCGGTTTATGTCCTTGTCTGGATTTTCGTGAGATTAATAAAATTACTGTACGCAATCCCTACCCACTGCCATTGATTCCTGATCTGTTTAACCAGTTAGTGGGGGCCAAGTGGTTCTCTAAAATTGATCTCCAGGGGGCATACAATCTGTTGCGCATGAAGGAGGGTGACAAATGGAAGACTGCTTTTAACACTCCTATGGGTCATTTTGAGAATCTGGTTATGCCTTTTGGTCTTACTAATGCTCCTGCATTTTTTCAGAATCTTATTAATGACATCCTTAGACCTTTGATCGGCAAAAATGTGGTTGTGTATTTGGATGACATTTTGATTTATTCGCCGGATCTGGAGTCTCATTGGCGGAGCGTACGTGAAGTATTACAGTTATTAATTGACAATTCGCTTTTTGCTAAGCTGGAGAAATGTGAGTTCGCTGTACAGAGAATTAGTTTTTTGGGCTATATTATCTCCAGCGAAGGTTTTGAGATGGACCCGGTTAAAGTTCAAGCTGTGCAGGAATGGCCTAGGCCTATTGGTTTGAAATCGATACAGAGGTTTTTGGGTTTCGCCAATTATTATAGAAAATTCATTAAAAATTTTTCTATTATTGTCAAACCTCTGACCGATCTCACCAGGAAAGGTGCTGATGCGGTTCAGTGGTCTTCTGAGGCCATTGAAGCTTTTGTGTATCTCAAGGAGAGGTTCACCTCTGCTCCCATCCTTATGCAGCCTGATGTGACTAAGCCGTTTTTGGTTGAGGTTGATGCTTCCTCTGTGGGGGTTGGCGCAGTATTGTCTCAGGATAACGGGGATGGAGTACATCCCTGTGCCTTTTTTTTCAAAACAATTTTCGGAGACTGAACTGTATTACGATATTGGTAATCGGGAATTATTGGCTATTAAACTCGCATTTGAACACTGGCGCCACCTCTTGGAAGGTGCTGAATTTCCCGTTCAGGTTTTTACGGATCATAAAAATCTGATATATCTTGATGCTGCCAAGCGCCTGAATGCCCGTCAGGCTAGGTGGGCACTGTTTTTCTCGCGGTTTAATTTTTCCGTTACTTACATCCCAGGTACTAAGAATGTTAAGGCGGATGCCTTGTCTCGCAGTTTTTCTCCCATAGTCGGTGCTGAGAAAGAGGAGAACATTTTACAAGAAGGTGTTGTGATAGCTGCTTTGGACTCCGTTTTGGAAGATGAGATTCTTAAAGCACAGGAGAATGCCCCATCTAATACTCCTCACGGGAGGTTGTTTGTGCCTGGGACCTTTAGGAGAGATTTGTTTGTTGAGTGTCACGAATCTCGGTTGGCAGGTCATCCCGGAATCTCTGAGACCAAGAGACTGGTGGGTCGCAGTTTTTGGTGGCCTGGATGGCAGAAGGAAGTCATTAAGTGGGTGCGTCAATGTACTATATGTGCTAGATCTAAGTCCTCACATACTCCTGCTGCGGGGTTACTTTGCCCTCTGGAGGTTCCCAGTGCTCCTTGGACACATTTGGCTATGGACTTTATAACTGACCTTCCCCCCTCTGAGGGTTTTACTGTCATCTGGGTGGTCGTGGACCGTTTTAGCAAGATGTGTCACTTGGTTCCCTTCGTCAAACTGCCCTGCGCTAAGACTCTCGCTAAGGCCTTTGTCAAGGAAATTGTCAAACTTCATGGCGTTCCTACTGACATTGTTTCTGATAGGGGACCTCAGTTCGTGGCTCGTTTTTGGCGCGCCTTTTGTGACAGGTTGGGAGTTCATTTGTCGTTCTCATCCGGATATCATCCTGAATCTAATGGCCAGACAGAAAGGAAAAACCAGGATGTTGAGCAGTTCTTGCGTTGTTTTGTGGCAGACAATCAAGAGGGGTGGTCTGAGTTTCTGCCACTTGCTGAATTTGCTCTGAACAATCATACATCTTCTTCTGCTGGTTGTTCGCCTTTTTTTTGTTGTTCTGGGAGACATCCGTGGTTTGGGTCGTTCTCCAAGTTGGTACCTGCCGTGCCTGAGGAGGAGAATTTTTCCGGCGATTTGGAGAGAGTTTGGACGGATGTACATGGTAATCTTCAGGAGGCTAACAGAAAATCTAAAGACTACTTTGATAGGAAACGACAGGAGGTTTTGTTCGCTGTTGGTGACATGGTTTGGTTGTCCTCTAGGAATCTGCGGTTGAGGATTCCTTCTAAGAAATTGGGTCCCAAGTTTGTAGGGCCCTTTGAGGTGCTTCAGGTTGTCAACCAATCTGCTGTTAAGTTGGAGGTTCCTACCTCCTGGAGAATTAATCCGGTGTTTCATGTCTCTCTGTTGAAAAAAGCTGTTGTGTCGGATTGTGACGCCTCTGCCTCTGTTCCTCCGGTGGTGGAGGACGGGGAATATGAAATTTCTCGCATCCTTAATTCTAGACGGTATAGAGGTAGTTTGCAGTATCTCGTGGCCTGGAAAGGTTTCGGACCCGAGGATAACTCATGGGTGAGGTCGGAGGATGTTTCCGCGTCCAGACTTATCAGAGCGTTTCACAGGAGATTTCCTGATAAGCCTGGTCCTAGGGGATCCGGAGGATCCTCTTAGAAGGGGGGGTACTGTTAGAACCTTGCTCTTAGGTTTTTTCTATTGCTGGTCACATGACCTTGTTGGCCTATTTAGTCTTGCTCCGCCCTTCTGGCTTTGCTGGACTTCATTGTATTACTACTCTTTAGCTAGCCGGTGCTCAGTATCTAACTCTGTTAGTTTGCTTGGTCTTCGGACCTCTGTGTTCTATATATATTGTTTGTTCGTCTGTCTGCTACTATTTCTGTTAGGAGGTGTCCATTTTGCTCCCAGTCCCTAGTACTTGTAGGGATTCCTCCCCCACATCTATAGGTCTCCGTACAGACTAGCTGAGGACTTTAGCAGGTCTGATCGCAGGATCAGGTTCCCTGTTACATCGTAGGGATCAAGCTGAGTTCTATCGTAGGGACAGATCTCCTCTCTTTCCTTAGCTCTGGTAGCAGAACATAACACTTACCCTCTTGATGGCCAAAATGTTCTCTACCTCAAAGACGTCCTCAGCGGAGACTGGAACTGGAGTGGTACCTGGATCGTCAGAGAAAGAAGTAAGGACAACAGGCTTGAGGAGAGACATGTGAAAGGAATTGGGAATCCGTAAGGAGGCAGGGAATTTCAGCTGGTACGCCACTGGATTGATTTGGTTCAGAATCTCGAAAGGACCGATGAACCGTGCGCCCAACTTGTATGATGCTATCTTGAGACCGACATATGTGGAGGAAAGCCAGACGTTGTCTCCTGGACGAAATAGAGGCAGATCCAGACGTCGCTTATCAGCATGCTTCTTCATCCAGTCGGAGGACTGAAGAAGTGCAGATCTATTGTCTTCCTAAATCACCGAAAATTCACTGACGAGAGACTCCGCGGCAGGATTGTCCACTGAAGAGGAGATGGGAAACGGAATTCGGGAATGTCGACCGTAAACCACAAAAAACGGAGACTTAGCACAGGACTCACTCACATGGTTGTTATAAGAAAACTCGGCCCAAGGCAGGAGTTCTACCCAATCGCTATGGTGAGCATTGACAAAGTGCTGAAGAAAACTGGTAAGGATCTGATTAATACGTTCCACTTGACCATTGGACTGAGGATGATAGGCCGAAGAAAAGTCCAAAGAGACATCCAGCAGCTTGCATGTGGCTCTCCATAAGCGAGAAGTGAACTGAACTCCTCGGTCCGAGACTATGTGGAGGGGTAAGCCGTGGAGACCAAAGATGTGACGGATGAAGTCCTTAGCCAGCACAGGTGTGGACGGAAGACCAGGCAGAGGAATGAAGTAAGCCATCTTGGAGAAGAGGTCAGCGACCACTCAAATGGAAGAAATGGAAGATACCGTGAGATCAGTGATTAAGTCCATAGCAATGTGTTGCCAAGGAGCAGAAGGCACGGGAAGAGGAAGAAGATGACCAGCTGGAAGGTGCCTAGGTATCTTTTTACGGGCACAAGAGGAACAAGCCGCGACAAAATCCGCAACATTCTTGCGCAGGGTGGGCCACCAATAATGTCGGGCAATGAGCAGAAGCATCGTCCTCTGGCCGGCATGACCAGCCAGTTTGGACAAATGACCCCAGAGTAAGACCCTCTTCTGATCCTGAGCCGCTACAAAGGTCTTACCAGGAGGTAGATGAGACAGGTCAAATGGAGCAACAGTCATTATTCTGGAGGGGTCAATGATGTGTAGAGGCTCCTCCTCTTGGTGGGTAGACAGAAAAGAGTGGGATAGAGCGTCAGCTTTAATATTCTTGTCTGCCTGGTGGTAATGGAGAGAGAAGCAGAATCGAGCAAAGAACAAAGACCATCTGGCCTGACGCGGATTTAGTCTTTGGGCGGTCTGCAAGTAAGCGAGGCTTTTATGGTCAGTGTAGATGATCACCAAGTGCAGAGCCCCCTCAAGCAAGTAGCGTCACTCCTCCAGTGCTAATTTGATGACCAGCAGTTCTAGATCCCCTATGGAGTAATTGCGCTCGGACAAAGAAAAGAGTTTGGAGAAGAAGCCGCAAGTCACCATTCACCCGAACGAGGATTTCTGGGTGAGCACTGCTCCGGCCCCAGAGGAAGAAGCATCAACCTCCAGGAAGAACAGTTTATTGCAATCAGGACTATGTAGCACTGGAGCGGAGGAGAAGGCTTGCTTAAGAGAGACAAAGGCATTTTCCGCCTCGAGAGTTCATTCCCTGGGATTTGCTCTTTTACGGGTGAGAGCAGAGATGGGATCAGTCCAGGAGGAGAAATGAAGAGGCGGTAATAGTTAGCGAATCCCAGAAACCGCTGAATAGCCTTCAACCCCTCAGGTCGGGGCCACTTACGGCAGACACCTTCTCGGAATTCATCTTCAGTCCCGTCTCATAGTTACATAGTTACATAGTTTATAAGGCCGAAAAAAGACAAGCGTCCATCCAGTTCAGCCTATTTCTTGTGCACTGCAGCTATTCCGCAGCGTTGATCCAGGGGAAGGCAAAAACAAACAAAAAAACATGCGGTATAGGCCAATTTACATCATTGAGGAAAAATTCACTTCCCGACACCAATCTGGCAGTCAGATTAAATCCCTGGATTAATTAACTAAGCATAAGATGTAATTTTATTGTTCTCAAGAAAGGCGTCCAGGCCTCTCTTGAACTCATTAAGTGAGTTGGACATCACCACTTCCTCTCCCAGAGAGTTCCAGAGTCTCACGGCTCTGACCGTAAAGAATCCCCTTCTATGCTGGTGCAGGAACCTCCTTTCCTCCAGACGCATAGTGTGCCCCCTCGTCTTTGTCACCATCCTTGGTATAAACAGGTCATGGAAGAGATCTCTGTACTGCCCCCTGATGTATTTATACATGTTTATGAGGTCTCCCCTAAGCCTTCTCTTTTCCAACGTAAATAGGCCTAATTTTGACAACCTCTCTGGGTATTCTAGTCCCTCCATTCCCTTTATTACCTTAGTCGCCCTCCTTTGTACCCTCTCTAGCTCCAATATGTCTTTCCTGAGCACCAGAGCCCAGAACTGTGCACAATATTCTAAGTGTGGCCTTACCAGCGCTTTATACAGAGGAAGAACAATGTTCTCATCATATGCCCCTATTCCTCTTCTGATGCATGCCATGACTCTATTTGCCTTCGCAGCTGCTGCCTGACACTGGGCACTCCAATTTAATTTGCTATTAACCAAGACGCCCAGGTCCTTCTCCATGTCAGATTTCCCCAATGGTTTCCCATTTAATATGTATGGGTGACTGCTGTTTTTCTTTCCCATGTGCATGACCTTACATTTATCGGCATTGAACCCCATTTGCCATTTTTTGGCCCAACTCCCCAATTTATCTAAATCCTCCTGTAGCTGTGCCCTATCCTCATCTGTATTAACTACTTTACAAAGTTTAGTATCATCTGCAAATATTGCTATTTTACTATGCAACCCTTCCACTAGATCACTAATAAATATATCATCTCAGAGATGATATATCCCAAAAATAGTAGGGAGGTCTGCTCAAAGAGGCATTTCTCGTACTTAGCATACAGGCGATTCTTCCGGAGCCGCAGTAGTACCTGACGAACATCCCTCCGATGAGAGGGCAGATCAGGGGAGAACACCAAGATATCGTCCAGGTACACCACCACGCAGGAATACAGGAGATCTCAGAAGATGTCGTTGACTAACTCCCGGAAGATGGTTGGAGCATTACAGAGACCGAAGGGCATCAAGCGGTACTCGTAGTAACCATCCCGAGTGTTGAATGCCGTCTTCCACTCGTCTCCCTGGCGAACCCAGACCAGATTGTACGCCCCACGAAGATCGAGTTTAGTGAAGATCTTCGCGCCTTTTAGGCGGTCAAACAGCTCCGAGATGAGAGGCAGGGGGTACTTATTTTTGATGGTAATCTGGTTCAGACCCCTATAGTCGATACATGGACGAAGAGAGCCGTCTTTCTTTTTGACGAAGAATAATCCTGCTCCAGCCGGAGAAGTGGATTTCTGGATAAATCCCCTCGCAAGATTCTCTTCTTTGTATTCAGACATAGCACGGGTCTCGGCCAGTGACAAGGGGCAGATTCACCCGTGAGGAGAAGCACCAGGTATTAGGTCGATGGGGCAATCATACGGCCTATGAGGTGGTAGCGTCTCTGCCTCCTTTTTATCAAAGACGTTCGCATATGACCAGTAGGGTGCCGGCAGGCCAGGTAGGTTAGCTGGAGTAGACGGAGGTCGAGCAGGACGAACCGGAACCAGACAGGACTTTTGACATTCCTGACCTAACGGAGTACCTCACCCGAGCTCCAATTCAGGACGGGCTCAAGTCTCTGTAACCAAGGCAGGCTAAGCAAGAGGGGATGAGAGAGACAGGACAGCACGTAAAAGGAGATCTTCTCTGAATGTAACATTCCCACCTGAAGAGTTACAGGCTCAGTGACAAACAAGTGTTACGAAACTGCAACTCCACACTAGGGCAGAAGAGGGAAAAGCTGTCCCTGCACTCGTGGTCCTCATCAACTGGAGGGACAGTCGGCATCGCCTCCTTATCTGGCGTGTCCGCTTTCTTCAGTAACCATACATGAAAAGCTGAATTAATTCTCCAGGATGAGGAAATGTCTAATCTCACTGCTGCCGAGTTGACCACCTGAACCACTTTGAAGGGTCCTACAAATTTAGACCCCAGTATTTTAGAAAGAATCTTCAAACGCAGGTTCTTAGAGGACAATCAGACCATGTCCCCAACTGCAAACAATGTCTCCCTTCTTTTCTTGTCAAATATTTTTTGGACCTCCTATTCGCCTCTTTAAGATTATGGCATACCCTGGTCCAAACTCTTTCCAAATTTTACGAAAAACTCTCCTCCTCAGGCACCGCCGCCCTAATTTTAGAAAATGGGCCGAAAGATGGATGCCTCCCTGTACAGCAAAAAAAAGAACACCCAGCCGAGAAAGACGTATTGTTATTAAGAGCAAACTCAGCTAGTGGTAGATATTCCGGCCACATCTCGGGATTATCTGCTACAAAACATCTTAAAAACTGCTCGACGTCTTGGTTCTTCCTTTTGGTCTGTCCATTGCACTCCGGATGATACCCAGACGAGAATGACAAATGAACCTTTACTCTGTCACAGAAAGCACACCAAAAGCGAGCCACAAACTGAGGTCCTCTATTGGAAACAATGTCCGTGGGAACACCATGGAGCCCGACAATCTCTTTCACAAACGCCTTAGCTAGAGTCTTGGCGCAGGGTAGTTTATTGAGCGGGACCAGATGGTACATCTTACTAAACCGATCCACAGCAACCCAGATGACCGAAAAACCCTCAGAGAATGGTAGATCGGTAATGAAATCCATAGCAAGATGCGTCCATGGCAAACTAGGGACCTCCAAAGGGCACAGCAACCCCGCAGCCGGGGCATGTGAGGCCTTCGACCTAGCGCACACAGTACACTAACGCACCCACTTGACGATTTCTCTTTGCCACCCTGGCCACCAGAAACTACGACCAATTGACCTTCTAGTTTCCAAAATCTCTGGATGACCCGCCAACCGAGACTCATGACATTCAGCAAACAAAGCTCTCCTCAAGGCTCTAGGCACAAATAATTTATCATACGGAGTGTTTGTTGATGCAGCATTCTGGGCCCCCAGGACGCTATTCTCCAACTCAGAACCCAATGCTGCTACCACCCCCCCCCCTCTGCAAAATACATTCCTTCTTCTCAGTGTTAACTGCTGGAGTGAAACTACGAGACAGGGCATCCGCTTTAACATTCTTTGTCCCAGGAATATATGTTATGGAGAAATGGAATCGGGCAAAAAACGGTGCCCACCTAGCTTGACGGGCATTCAAACGTTTAGCAGCATCCAGATATATCCGATTTCAGTAAAAACCTGTATCGGATGTCTAGCCCCCTCCAAAAAATGTCACCAATGCTCGAACGCGAGTTTAATTGCCAGCAGTTCTCGGTTCCTTACATCATAGTTGAGCTCCGTCTCCAAGAATTTTTTAGAAAAGAAAGCACAGGGATGCACCCTATCCTCTCCCTCCTGGGACATAACTGCCCCCACCCCTACTGATGAGGTATCAACCTCTACCAGAAATGGCTTGGTCTCGTCTGGCTGGATCAAGACGGGGGCAGAGCTAAACCTCTCTTTGAGATGCTCAAAAGCCTTAACTGCCTCAGTGGACCATTGGACTGTATTAGCACCGTTCTTGGTGAGATCAGTTATAGGTTTAGCGATGACAGAGAAATTCTTTAAGAACTTTCTGTAATAATTAGCAAACCCTAAAAATCTCTGAATGGACTTTAAACATTCAGGCCTAGGCCACTCCAGTACTGCCTGAACCTTCACCGGGTCCATCTCAAACCCATCACCGGAGACAAAGTAACCCAAAAAACTAATTTTCTGTACCGCAAACTCGCACTTCTCTAGCTTAGCAAAGAGAGTGTTTTCACTCAAAATCTGTAGAACTTCGCGGACTCTCTGCCAATGCGACACCAGATCTGGTGAATAGATCAAAATATAATCCAAATAAACAATAACGCTCCTACCGATCAACGGCCTCAGAATGTCATTAATGAAATTTTGAAAAAATGCAGGCGCATTAGTAAGGCCAAAAGGCATCACTAGACACTCAAAATGACCCTCCGGGGTATTAAAAGCAGTCTTCCATTCATCGCCCTCCTTCACCCGCAAAAAATTATATGCCCCTCGAAGGTCAATCTTAGAAAACCACTTCGCTCTGGTAAGTTGATTAACCGCTTTCAGACCGCCCACTGTACTTAAACGTCGGCGCTGCCTGGGCTCTGTGCAGTGCCGATGTTTATGAACGGTTGGTGGTCCCGCAGCCCTCAGGACCCCCAGGGTCCTGTAAGTGCTGCGGTTGCAGTTCAGAGAGACAGCTCTGACAGGGGACATCATCGGGACCTGATTGGATCAGGTCCCAATGATGTTAACCCTTTGCTATCTTCTATATGCTGCGATCTATAGTGATCGCGGCATTTAGAAGATAGTGAGAGGAGAGGGGGTCATCCACTTACCTCTCCGACGGCCCCCTGATGTCTTCCAGGACCTGCCGTTGTTATGGCAGCCGGAGGTCACATGACCGCCTCCGGATCTGCCATATATGGTGTCCTGCTAGGCTCAGCCTGCACCTGAAGTCTAGCAGCAGATACTGACTCTGAAACTGTCAGCAGAGCTCTCATGCAATGCAATAGACATGTATTGCATTGCATGAGAACAGTGATTAGAAAAATAAAAATTAATGTCCCATACAGGGACTAAGTAAAAATGTAAAAAAAAAGTCTAAAAAATGCTTTCAAACTGTTAAAAAAAAATCACAAAATAACTAAAAAATAAATAAAATATTAAACCAATAAATCCGTATATTTATGCAAAAACAAAAAAAGTACACATATTTGGTATCGCCGCGTCCGAAACAACCCGATCTATAAAACTGTCACACTAATTAACTCCTTCTGTGCACACCGTAATAAAAATAAATAAAAAACGGAGCAAAAAACTATGCTTTTTCATCATATCGCCAAACAAAAAGTGGAAAAAAATTAGATCAAAAATCAAAATGGAAATAAAAATGGTACCGCTGAAAACGTCATCTTGTTCCACAAAAAAAAAGCCGCCATACAGCTCCATCAGCCAAAAAATCCAAAAGTTATAGCTCTCAGAATAAAGCGATGCAAAAAAATATTTTTTCTATAAAATTGTTGTGTAAAAGCGCCAAAACGTAAAAAAATACAGTAAGTATAGTATCGCTGTAAACGTACTGACCCGAAGAATAATGCTGCCTTATCACTTTTACCTCCCAAAAAACGGAATATAAAGCGATCAAAAAATGTCACGTGCCCAAAAATGGTACCAATAAATATGTCAACTCGTCCCACAAAAAACAAGCCATCACATGACTCTGTCGGCCGAAATATGGAAAAATTATAGCTCTCAAAATATGGCGATGCAAAAACTAGATTTTGCAAAAAAAAGCGTCTTTTAGTGTGTGACAGCTGTCAGTCATAAAAACCCGATATAAATCTGGTATCTCTGTAATCGCACCGACCCGAAGAATAAAGTAATCTCATCACTTATACCGCACGAGGCAAAAACAGGCTCTGGCGCGAAGTGGTTAAACAAATCCGGAATCAGCGGCAACGGGTAAGGATTGCGCACATTGATCTTATTAATCTCCTGAAAATACAAACACGGCCTAAGACCCCCATCCTTCTTTTTAACAAAAAAGAATCCTACAGCCACAGGGGACTTAGAGGGTCTTATATGACATGCAGCTAAACTAGTCTGTAGGTACTACTCCTTTAAAGCCTCCCTCTCGGGAATCGTCAGATTAAATAAACGACTCTTAGGGAGTGTAGTACCTGGGACGAACTCAATAACGCAATCGTACTCTCTATGGGGCAGTAGAGCTTGTGACTCAACATCCGAAAATACCCTCCAGAAATCCCTCTTCAAAACTGCAGCAATGTGAAGATTACAGCATTTACCATAACACCCCTGACCCCAGGACCTTATTGTACTAGACGACCAGTCCAACAATGGATTGTGCAGCCTTAACCAGGGTAAACCCAGGACCACTGGAGCCGGCAAATTAGCAAGAACAAATAAGTCTATATGCTCTTTATGTTCCATATTCATAATTAGTGGTAACCCGGTGACCTTCCGAGAAATGCTCCCATGCTCCAGGGGAGTGTTATCAATCACCACAACAGGGAAAGGAGACGACAAAGGTTCAGAAACAAACTTATACTTGACTAGAAATCATTGATCAATCAAATTAAGAGCAGCGCCACAATCAACCATTACCTGAAAATCAATGGAATGACCATGATAGGTGGTATTACCAGATAAAAACACTCCTGCGAAACGTAAAAATGCTATATGAACAGTAGAGTTGCTCCTGCTGACCTTTTTTTTTCCTTCCTTATTGCTTAACCCTCCGTCAGGGGCAACTGATCTGACAGGCGCAGCTCACTTAGCTTCATTTCTCTATCTTCAGTGGTTTGTCTGGGAAACACCCTCCTCCCAGAACCTTCCTAACTTTAAAGGCTGTGTGAAGCCTGAGAAGCCTCTTGTGCTGCAGAGCTTCAGGAGATCAGATATCAGTGTTTTGGCTTCTCAGGCTCATTGCCCCTGAATGCGTCACACCTTTGACGGTTAGTATTTGCTGTTTTTATTCATCTCAATTGTTTTTTTAGCTTGTTTTATGAATAGCTAGTGCTAAATTTGTGGATTTGCCATAGAAGGTTTTGTTAGAAATAAGCGTGTGCTTCTCAGGCACATTGCCCCTAACACATATTCTCTCTCTTGCTTCAGCTTTTCTTCTGAAATGGCGAGGAGAATATTTGACTTGTCAAATGCCCTTCATGTTGAGCAAGTGCAAAATATACTGCCTGATGATGATGAGACAGACCCCTTACAGCTAGAAGATTTAGGGGAAGAACGTGACATTGATTCAGAAGATGATGTGGAAGAATGCCCAGATGTGTCTGATGCAGATCAAGATGGAGAGAGTGAGGAGGATGCTCAAGACATAGAAACATATTATTTGGGCAAAGATAAAACAACAAAATGGATAAAAAAGCCCCCCCCTAAACGTTCTCGCACACGCTCGCATAACATTTTGAGCCACCTTCCTGCTGTCATAGGAACTGCAAGGAATGCTAAAAATGAAATGGAATGCTGCAACTGTTTATTCATTGATGACATTCTGGTCACAATTGTGACATATACAAATCAGTACATGGACACCATAAGGGACAGTTTCATTAGAAAGCGAGATGTCAACCCTATTGATGTAATTGAACTGAGGGCGTTTATTGGTTTGCTATATCTTGCAGGTGCCTATAGGGCAAACCGACAGAGTTTGGAGGAGCTCTGGGGTAGAGATGGGGATGGCATTGAGAAATTTTCCTTGGTAATGAATATAAAGAGATTCAAAATTATAATACGGTGTCTTCATTTTGACGACAGAAGTACCAGAACTGCGCGAAAAAAATATGAACCGGCTTGCTGCAATTCGTGAGATATTTGAAAAATTTGTGCAAACCTGTCAAAAAAGCTATTGTCTAGGTCAAGATGTCACTATTGATGAAATGCTCCCGGGATTTCGTGGTAGATGTGGCTTTCGGCAATATATCCCATCTAAACCAAACAAATATGGGCTAAAAAATTTTTCCCTTGCTGACTCCAGGATTACTTCTACCTACAATATGGAAGTTTATGCGGGGAAACAGCCAGCAGATCCATATTGTGCAAGCAACACATCGAGTGAGGTGGTAAAGCGAATGGCTGAGCCTTTGTATGGTTCGGGGAGAAATATAACTGCAGATAACTGGTTTACTGATGTGGGATTGATTTTTTGAAATCCAAAAAAATATCATATGTGTGTACTGTGCGAAAAAATAAAGCACAATTGCTGCCACAGTTTATCAATGTGAAAGGGAGAGAACAATACCACAGTATGGATTTAGTGAAGGCAAAGTTTTAGTGTCCTATGTCCCACGCAAGAACAAAAATGTTATTCTTGTATCCTCGCTTCATGATGATGATGCGATCGATCCTCGGTCTGAAGCACAAAATAAGCCGGAAATGATAACGTTTTACAACGAAACCAAGGGTGGTGTAGACCCTGCAGATCAGATGTGTGCTACTTTCAGCGTGTGCAGAAATGTCAGGCGCTGGCTAATGGTCATTTATTTCACTATGCGAAATGTGGCAGGAATAAATTCTCAAGTTATTTACATAGGAAACCAGCTGGGATCACAGCGTAGAAGACTCTAAAAACATTGGCTCATGAGCTGGGCATTGCAGAGCTTCACAGAAGAAGGGTGACAACAATTGGAATACCCTCTAGCATGCAAATGCGGCAGAGAAAACTTCCCACAGAACAGGAATGCGAAGAATCACCAGCTCCCCCAGCACCCAAAAGACCCAGATGCAACACCTGCACTGTAGAAACAGGACTCAGGAGACCCTCAAATTATGCATGTAAAAATTGCAAAAATGCTATTTGCCTGTCTCATGCAGAAATGATCTGCAAATCATGCTCATTGCTCTGCAAGTGTACTTTTACAGGTGAACCGCTAACATCTGATAGTGACTGATTTTGAGTACAGTACTATTTCAGCAACCTTATCATTTATTTTGCTTATCTAAATTTTAGGTTTACTAATAGTTTTTGAAGAAAACTGTCGGGGTTTTTTTGCAAGTAGCAAAATGTGTGCACTTTGAAACACATTACTTTTCTGGTTAGTAAACATTTTTTTTCCACCTGATTATGTGTATTCTCATTTATTACATTCCTATTAAGGTAACTGATCACTTTTAGAACATTGAAATTTTAAAAAAAGGAAAATATAGCCAATTTTCTAGCCTGTGCCTGACAAGCGCAATGCCCCTAAACTCGTTATGAAACATATTACACCTGATGGAGGGTTAATAAAATGGTCAGCCTTACCACAATACAAACATAGCCTCCCAGAGAACCTCCTCTCCCTTTCCTGGGAACGGGAGGACATCGCCCCAACTTGCATCGGTTCCCCGCTGACGGTGTGACGAGCCTGAGAGACGGGGTCCAACATTACAAGAGCCTTCTCTTCACTCTGCCTGGCTCTCAATCTTCTATCCACGTGGATAGCTAGCTGCATAGCTGTTTCCAAAGTGCCAGATGCAGGATATGCAATAAGCATTATCTTTAACCCTTTCATTCATACCTGCCAGAAACTGACTCTTGAGTGCTGGGTCATTCCATTTGACCTCTGCGGACCATCATCTGATCAGGGTGCAATACGTCTCAGCCTCACCAGAACCCTGTTTAAGCCGTCTGAGCTCCGCCTCAGCTGATGTGTCCCGATCAGGATCATATAACAAACCCAATGCAGTAAAAAATGCTTCTACTGACGTCAAACAAAAATCATTAGGATGTAAAGAAAATGCCCAGATTTGGGGTTTGCCTCGCAATAAAGACATAGTAATCCCCACACACTGTAATTCACTCCCTGAAGACCCAGGTCTAGGCCAAAAATATAGTAAACATGCATTTTTAAACGTAAAAAATTCCTGCCGTTTACCAGAAAAAAACTCAGGTAATCCTACCTTCGGTTCATCAGGGCGAGCTCCAGGGCAATTACTCATGTGCTGTTGCAGACTGGCTACTTCCAGAGTAAACCCTTGCAGGCGCTGAGTAAGCTCCTGGACGCTGTTCATACTGGAGGAATCCAGATGAGGATTTTTTTTTATATTTGGCAGGACAAACTGTTACCAAACTGCAACTCCACACTAGGGCAGAAGAGGGAAAAGCTGTCCCTGCCTTAGGTCTAGACTGAAGCCCTACGGTGGAGTGGGCAACCTATTCCTAGCAAATAGACCCACCAACGTTTCCTAGACTAAACTCAAAAGAAGACCTAAAGGAAGAGGGAAGGAGACCCTGAAAAAAAAAGGACTGGGAAAAAACAAACAGGTGACCTCCTAGCAGGAAACTAGTGGAAGCTGCAGAAACAAAATAGGGAATACAGGAATCTCAGCAGTCAGAACTAGAGGATCCAAGAACTGCACAAAACTAAACACAGAAAGTACTACTACCAAACCTCCTAGCCAGAACTCTCGCGGATTAACACTGTTGTCTGGCAAGGACTAGGAGGCAGGTGCTGGTAATAAAGGGTGATACAATCACCTGACCTTAGTCAAAACCAACACCAGGGAAAAAAGACCAACAGCCAGAAAACCACAACAAAATGGCGGATGGTCCCAAAGAAACAGATTCTAACAACAAGATGGTGTCAGAGAGAAGCTTTCCATCCACAGAGGAAACAGCTAAAGGATCAGCCAGACATATGATAGGAATCGGATAACGCTCCACAACGGCCTGTTGAATGAGATTCCCAGTGGCTCCGGAATCCAGATAGGCAGTCTCGAAGAAGCGGGTCTCATCACTGGTAACTGAAACGGACAGAGTCAAGGGCAGAGAGGAAGAACTTTTGCCTAGGACGACCTCTCCGAGCGGTCCTAGACACTGGAGTTTTCCGGTCTCACCAGACAGGAGCGGATTTGATGCTCTATACTGCCACAGTAGAAGCGACTCCCCTCGGTGCAGCAGATCTCCTGACGAGAGTTGACCATCTTAACTTGGTCTATTTGCATAGACTCTGGAGAAGACACCGGGGGGGATGCTGGTTGTGAGACTGGCCTTTGGAAGGTTGGTGCGAGGCGCAGAGTTCTCTCACGGGTTGTCTCCTTAGCACGCTCCTGAAAACGGATGTCAATCCGGGTAACTAATGACACCAGGTCGTCCAGATAGGGAGGTATGTCACGACCGGCTAGCTCATCCTTGATCCGTCCGGAAAGGCCCTCCCAAAAGGTGGACACCAGAGCCTCATTGTTCCAGGCAAGTTCAGATGCGAGGGCGCGGAAACGCATGGCATACTGTCCCACAGAGAGACTCCCTTGGCAGAGTCGGAGAAGAGAGGAGGCAGTCGAAGATTTTTGTCCAGGCTCATCGAACAGCTTCCGGAAAGCCGCGAGGAAGACCTGGAGATCGGACACCAGAGGATCCCCTCTCTCCCACAGAGGGTTAAGCCACGCCAATGCCTCTCTGGTGAGGTGAGACATGATAAATGCCACCTTGGCCCAGTTGGAGGTGAACTGGTGTGCCAGGAGGTCAAAGTGCAGTGTGCACTGATTTATGAAGCCCCGACATAGGGCAGGGTCACCACCAAAACGTGGAGGTGCAGAAAGCTGGATGCCACAGCGCCACTGGGTTGAGGTGCTGCCGGAGCGGGTGCCGCTTGGTTAGAGGCGGACACAGTCGGGGTGGACAGCGCGTCCAGGCAGGAATTGACTGTCCGCAGATAGGACACGATAGTATCCTGTTGGGATCTCTGGCAAGAGACCTCTTGGTACAGGTCTGAGCGTTAAGGAGCCTGGGAGCCACCAGATTCCATGGCCTGTGCAAACTGTTACGGATCCGGGTGGTGGAACCTCTGTGCTGTGACAGCAGGAGGGACCAGAGGGGCGTAACTAAGTGCCTACCTGGACCAACCCTGGCCACATGGCGACTTAGTCGACTCTGTGAACCAAGGAGGGACCGAGAAGGTGAACTAGTTACCACTCTGGGACTGACCTTGTGTGAGAGCAGGCGGCTCCCACGGGACTGATGGCTGAGGCCGATAGGCACAGTAGATGAGCGTGGCTGGTAGACAGGTAGGTGATGCGGGCAGACAGGCACGGCCGATAGGCAGGAAGGCCGGTTGGTACGGCTGATAGGCAGGCTGCCGGGCACGGCTGATAGGCAGGCTGCCGGACACGGCTGAAGGACAGGCTGGCGGGCACTGGAACCTGAGGAGAGTGTTAGCACACAAACTACAATCTTGCACAGGCACCTCCATTTTGGATGAGGTGCTTTATAAAGGAGCAGTCCTCCAGCCATTGGCTGGGGACTCTTTAGGACAGCGCGCAGCCCCTTTAAGAGGGAGGGAGCGCACGCACCCTAAGTACAGTGCCCGGGGAACTGCGAGTGGTGCGCGCACCCCGGGCAGATGCAGCACGGGAGCTGGAGGACGCTGGACCGGGAACCCGGCGGTGAGGGGACACAGACATAAAAAAGAGAGAGTGCAGTTTGCCAAAATGTACATGAGTAAGCCAAAATCGTTCTGGGAAAGCATCTTGTGGACAGATGAGACCAAGATAGAGCTTTTTGGTAAACCACATCATTCTACTATTACCGAAAATGGAATGAGGCCTACAAATATTACTCGCACGCCACTAGGTTCAGATAGGGGCGAGACAGGTTACATGAATTCTTTGGAATCCTGGGGGAACCGTTACTCAGGGCGACCATAGACCATATGTTGCAGCTTCTCTAAGGCACACAGGGGTATTAACCCTCAGGCACAGACACGTAGGTTGTTTCACTTGCTGACCAGACACACTTGACAAGAGTCCTCATAAACGGTAGAACAGTAGCATTTAATAAGAAGCCGCACAGCCAGTGCAAGTTAAGTTTTATGAGCAACAGGCTCCAGTGACAAACCGTGCAGTTTCCTTAGCAGCACAGCAGTTCACAGTCTTCCCAGTAGTACAGGACAGCACAGTTCTAATGCAAAGGCACATTAATGAACACAGCATTCTTTACAGCACAGTGAGATGGAGGAGGGGGGGTTACTGAGGGAGATGATCCCTGTGACACCATTTCTTCCAGTCCTTATCTTTCTGCCTGACAATACTCTGCACTGCTAGTTCAGGAACTCTACCTGACCTGTGCTTAGCTCCACTCCTGACTTGAATCCTTTTCACTTGTCCTTGTGACACCATTTCTTCCAGTTCCTTTTTTTTGTTTTTTTTTAATATATAATTTTTATTAACTTTTTCAAAAAGAAACAAAACACACCAGATTAAGGTGATAATCGGATACCTGTCCGCAGACAGGGTATAAAGAGAGAGTTCTTACATATTTGATTGGTAAAGCAAAACAATATAACTTAATAACAATGTAACTTACATCAGTTTAATTAACATGCAATCCAGTTGATACTCCGATTTATTGAAGCCATCTTGTTAGATTAGACCACCTATGTTAGTATTATAGACCTTCACCAAATTATCCCTCCATCCCACTCTCACACCTGCCCCCCCTCAATCCAGACATAATGGACCTAGGCTATCCCCAAGATCTTCCAGAATGTACCACGCTGTGGAGGTGAAGGCTTCCACCATTTTCCTTTTTTCATTTAACGAGCAGCAATTTACAATAAACTGTTTCCATTTCGGAAGACATTTGGCAGCTTGCGTTTCCTTATTGCTAAGGGCGTCTTGCTGCTTTATTCCCATAAAATGTTTCATTTGAGCTGTTAGTTCTTCAATGGGGGGTGTTGGGTTCTAGACAATATTTAAGTAATAGTTTTTTTGCCAGCATAAGAAGGGTGTGGAGCAATTTCGGAGGGTTTCCCCTCTTCCCCTCAGGGTTTTCTGTGTTGTTCCAAAAATGTAACAAGGCTAGATAAGAGGAAAGAGTATATCCCGGACCCCATATGGTGGCGATCATAGCTGATACTTGTCCCCAATATGAAACTGAGGCCGGGCATGACCATAGGACATGCATGAGGCCGGAGAGTGGACGGTGGCATTTAGGGCGAGCTGTTAGCCTGTTTGATAGCGGATCTTTTTTAGGTATGTTAGATGGCGCCATGTATGATTTTATATTTCGTTTCTCTCCAAGCTTCCTTTATAATGTGTTTTCTTATTAAATTCCAGCCTGTCCTGATCTTATCATAGATTTCCACATCTTCCATCTGTTGTCTCCAATGTTTGAAGAAAGTATCTGGATGAACTCCCAGTAGATTAGATCTCATTACAGAATAGAGGACAGATATCGAAGGGGTACCCATTGGAGACAACAGAATGACATCCAAGACAATTTGAGAGACCTCAAAGGTCACATCTTTTAAATTGGCCATAATAGATAGTTTGATTTGTTCATATTGGAAATAATGTTGGGGAGGTAGATTGTATCTGTCCAAATGCTTGGTACATGTCATCCATCTCTGCTCAGTTGGATGGAGAAGATGAGATACGTTGCCTACACCTGCCTGCCGCCATTTCAGAAATAGTTTATGTTCATTACCCTGGGGGAATTATGGGTTTTGCCATATCGGGAGGTGGTTTGAAATCCTGAAAGAAAGGCCGTATTTTTTCCTGACTGCCTTCCATGCGGAAATAGTGTCCCTAAGGATTGTCGACTTTTTAAATGCCAAGGGAAGGGAGGTAAATCGAGAGTGAAGGAGGGCAACCAGGTCAAGGGGGTACGCATAGTCGGCTTCCAACGTGTAGTCAGAATATGTACGTCTCTTATGGAACCAGTCTACACCACGTGCAGAATTATTAGGCAGCCTGATCAGGCTGAGTATTGTGTGTGGCCTCCACGTGCCTGTATGACCTCCCTACAACGCATGGGCCTGCTCCTGATGAGGCTGAGTATTGTGTGTGGCCTCCACGTGCCTGTATGACCTCCCTACAACGCCTGGGCATGCTCCTGATGAGGCTGAGTATTGTGTGTGGCCTCCACGTGCCTGTATGACCTCCCTACAACGCCTGGGCATGCTCCTGATGAGGCTGAGTATTGTGTGTGGCCTCCACGTGCCTGTATGACCTCCCTACAACGCCTGGGCATGCTCCTGATGAGGCTGAGTATTGTGTGTGGCCTCCACGTTCCTGTATGACCTCCCTACAACGCCTAGGCATGCTCCTGATCAGGCTGAGTATTGTGTGTGGCCTCCACGTGCCTGTATGACCTCCCTACAACGCCTGGGCATGCTCCTGATGAGGCTGAGTATTGTGTGTGGCCTCCACGTTCCTGTATGACCTCCCTACAACGCCTGGGCATGCTCCTGATGAGGCTGAGTATTGTGTGTGGCCTCCACGTGCCTGTATGACCTCCCTACAACGCCTGGGCATGCTCCTGATCAGGCTGAGTATTGTGTGTGGCCTCCACGTGCCTGTATGACCTCCCTACAACGCCTAGGCATGCTCCTGATCAGGCTGAGTATTGTGTGTGGCCTCCACGTGCCTGTATGACCTCCCTACAACGCCTGGGCATGCTCCTGATGAGGCTGAGTATTGTGTGTGGCCTCCACGTTCCTGTATGACCTCCCTACAACGCCTGGGCATGCTCCTGATGAGGCTGAGTATTGTGTGTGGCCTCCACGTGCCTGTATGACCTTCCTACAACGCCTGGGCATGCTCCTGATGAGGCTGAGTATTGTGTGCGGCCTCCACGTGCCTGTATGACCTCCCTACAACGCCTGGGCATGCTCCTGATCAGGCTGAGTATTGTGTGTGGCCTCCACGTGCCCGTATGACCTCCCTACAACGCCTGGGCATGCTCCTGATGAGGCTAAGTATTGTATGTGGCCTCCACGTGCCTGTATGACCTCCCTACAACGCCTGGGCATGCTCCTGATGAGGCTGAGTATTGTGTGTGGCCTCCACGTGCCTGTATGACCTCCGTACAACGCCTGGGCATGCTCCTGATGAGGCTGAGTATTGTGTGTGGCCTCCACGTGCCTGTATGACCTCCCTACAACGCCTGGGCATGCCCCTGATGAGGTTGCGGATGGTCTCCTGCGGGATCTCCTCCCAGACCTGGACTAAAGCATCCGCCAACTCCTGGACAGTCTGTGGTGCAACGTGACGTTGGTGGATGGAGCGAGACATTATGTCCCAGATGTGCTCAATCGCATTCAGGTCTGGGGAACGGTCTGGGGAACGGTCTGGGGAACGGGCTATGGCTTCAATGCCTTCATCTTGCAGGAACTGCTGACACACTCCAGCCAAATGAGGTCTGGCATTGTCCTGCATTAGGAGGAACCCAGGGCCAACTGCACCAGCATATGGTCTCACAAGGGGTCTGATGATCTCATCTCGGTACCTAATGGCAGTTGGTTATTTATTTTACCTTATACACAAGTCTTTACCCTGGAAAGGAAGTTCCTTTACATATTTCACAGGAAAACCGTTTCACTTTCGTTTTTGGAATGTTTTATTGTGAACCCGTAAAAGTGGCTTAATACCTCTGACCACGTTGTTGACAGCAGTGACCTGGGGGTCAGAAATGCTTCCTGGGGCGATCCCCATGCTGTCCCCATGTCATTTGAGCACTGTCACTATCGTTTTGGGCACTTTTTAGTGCGGTGAAATTGCAAAAAGATGTTTTTAGTTGTTGTTTTTTTACCACGTTCACTGAATGCTAAAACTGACCGGCCATTATTATTCTCCAGGACATTACGAGTTCGTAGACACCAAACATGTATAGGCCATTTTTTATTTAAGTGGTGAAAAAAAAATCCAAAGTTTGCTTAATAAAAATATAAAAAAATGGCGGCATTTTCCGAGACCCGTAGCGTTTCCTGATCTGGGGCCGGGTGAGCGCTTATTTTTTGTACACCGGGCTGACATTTTTATTGATACCATTTTGGGATAAATCCGATGTTTTGATCGCCCTTAATTGCATTTTACTGCAATTTTGCGGCGACCAAAAAAACGTAATTCTGGCGTTTGGAATTTTTTTATCGCTACGCCGTTTACCGATCGGATTAATTCTTTTTTTATATTGATAGATTGGGCGATTCAGAATTCGATACCAAATATGTGTGAGTTTGTTTTTTTTATTATTATTATTATTTTATTTTGAATGGGGCAAAAGGGGGGTGATTTAAAGTTTTATTTTTTTTTATATTTTTAAAAACTTTTTTTTACACTTTCTGCATGCTTCAATAGTGTCCATAGGAGACTAGAAGCTGCAGTTTTCTGATTGCTTCTACTGCACACAGGTGATAGCAGATCGCCTGTATGCAAGAGAAATGCTCCTGTGCTATGAGCGCCAACCACTAGGTGGCGCTCATAGCAATCTTTTCATGACAACCACAGGGGTCTGCTGCAGACTCAGGGTTGCCATACACACTCATCAGTGACCCGCGATCACGTGACAGGGTCACTGATGGGCGGGGCTAAGGCCGCTCTTCCGGCGTGGCGCTGTTAATTGCCACTGTCTGAGATTGACAGCGGCATTTAGCTGGCTAACAGCAGCGAGTGGATCGCGATTCCACCCGCGGCTGTTGCAGGCACATGTCAGCTGTAAGAATCAGCTGACATGTGCTCGGTTCAGTGCGGTTCACCGTCGGAGTGTGTCCGGTTCATCGCCGGAGCCCCCACTGAACCCGCCTTTCTGACGTGGTGCGTACTGTTACTGACCACATCAGAAAGGGGTTTTAATAATGGGAACAACAAAGCATAGCCGACTGCTGGCCCTTTAAGAATAGTAAGGCTATGAGCCCCGGGAAGGTTATGTACAAGTGTAGCACCCCGAGGGCTCGGCTGCTACAGGGGTATTGCACCTCGAACCAGAGGTGTGATATTCCACTCCCGGGTAAGGATGGAGTGTGGACCAGGACTCAGTAGGCTGCATGCACCACACACACCCCATTTCCGGGGGACAGCTCAACGGTGCTCCCACTAGACAGAAGTGCAGGCACGACAGCATCTGTCCCTGGCTGGAGTGGGGAGGGGAAAGTACACCCAGTGGTGTAGGAGCAGATAGGGGTGGGTCTCTGGGCATAGGTAGGAGCCCATTGGTTGCTAGTCACCTGGGCTCACACATAAGGGAGGTATATAAGGTGGGCACCATCTTAGATCAGTGTGCAGTCTGAGGAAAAGTGACAGGGAGCAGAGCTGCTGCATGGGCTCTGCTCCGCAGGCAGGCCTTGTCAGGAGGCCGGAGCCTGAGAGAGAGAAGAAAGAACAGAAAGGAAAGCAAGAAAGGAAACAAGGAACAGGAACACAGAGAAAGGCCCAGAGACACGAGGACAGAGGGAACCCTAAGGACCCAGGAGACTGCGGGTGACGGGTTGCCAGAACAGGGTACCGGAACCCAAATTGGTGGAGGCAACAGATTCCTCAGCCAAAGACCGGAGGTTGTGACCACATCTTGGTGCGACCCCTCACTACATCCACCAGGAAAGCATACCGCATAGGGTCAGGGAAACCGGAGATAGGTTTCGCCAACAGAAGGCCCGAGGGAGCTGGACAAAGGTGGGTCACTGGTGGGGACGGCCAGAGAAAGGTAGAGAAGGGAGCCCTGAGCCACGCTCTGGAATTGCCTGGGAGTTGACCGAGTCCCTCACCTGGTGGACGCAGCACGGCTTGGGCCGTCATCGCCTGCAGGATTGACCGAATAACAACTGTGAGTAAAGCATTGGAAACTGCAATTACAAGTCTCTGTGTTTCATCGCCGCACCAGCACCATTAGGACTGGGACGCTCACACCATTACTCCCATCATCCACATTAGCTGCCCTGAGGCAATACTTCTCCCGTGGGGAGTTATCCCATACTTGGCTGCGCATACAACACCAGCCTCAGCGGTCTGCAGCGCAGCGGCGGTCCCCACTGACCGCAATTCATGGGTGGCGTAGTCGGACATTTGCTATTACATTAAGACTGCCACTGAATTGACCACCCTGGGCACGGACCGGGTCAGCGCCACGGAGACTACAACCCCCAGCGATCCGGCTCCGGGTATCCCCTGCACGACACAGGCCCCCAGGGGGCGCGTCAATTTTGGCGTAGTCGGCAGGATTCAAACCAACCCGCCACCAACGGGTATTGCGTGCCTGAAGAAGATTGTACATGTACCTTGAAAAGAAGTCTCCCGCCATTTCCAGAAGTTTCTCGCCGTCCGGAGTCGTTTCCCGCCATCCGGAGCTGATTCCCGCCATCAGACGCCATCTTGGACCGTTTCCCGCCATCTTCATCCGTTTTTCCCGCCCTGGCAGAGCGGACGCCATTATGTGCGCACCAAAAGAAAGCAGGAAGCCGCCTCCCATCGTGGGCCAGGTCCCAGAGTGGCGCCAAAGAAGGGGCCTGCCCCCAGCAACTATGTGTGCAGCAGTGGAAATGTCCATCAACGTGGCGGGGCTGCCCCTAAAGGTGATTGTCAGCAGATGCCCCCAAGACCACCCCCCATGGGGGCGGATAGGAAAGAAAACTGTGGGGCCGGGTGCAGCCTGGATGAGTCTGGACCTACTGCACTCGGAGATGGAGGGAGCAGCGAGCCCCACCAGCACCCTGGCCCGCAGTCTGCTGCAAGCTGAACCACCTTGCAGCTTGATGGAGTTGCTGGCACAGCTGCCCAGAGACCTGGACTGCGCGCGAGCTGCGCTGGAGGATCTGAATCAGAGGATGGTCCGGGCGCAGTGAGATGTGTTTGCCGGGTGGAAGGAGGAGCTGGCCTGGCAGCACGTAACCGGCCAGCAGGAGACACCGCGAGGACCAAGCAGCGCGCCTGCCGCTGAGGGCGGAGAAGATGGACCGGCGGCTGCGGACGACGCCGCGGAGGAAGCCACGGAGGCCGAAGCAGGTAACGGGGACGTCATCACCCAAGCCCTGAGATCACCAGCCTGCCCCCACCCTCCGTTGCGGGACCCGAAGCCCCGGGGACCGTACCTGACACCACACCTCCACTGCCACCAGCTAGGCCTCAGGCTGCAGGCGTCGCTGACACGCCCCGCGCTGTGCCCTCTGAACCCGGGCGCCGTAAAGCAGGAGACGTCACAGGCCGGGACGCAAGGCCTAGTACACCCGGGTGCCGCTGCCTCACCAGCGCCCCCTGCCTTGGCGGTGCCACTCCCGGGCACGACCAGCAGACAACCACCGGCCTGGTCGCAAGGCCTGATCTCCCCAGGCGCCTCCCAACCGCGTGCGCCCCCGGTCTCGAAACCACCACCCCTGGGCACGGACCTGTATGCTCAATTGGCAGGTCCGGAGGAGGAACGGGCACGGCGTCGGAAGAGGGAGTAGCTGCAGGCCCGAAGCACGGAGGAGAAGACGCGCACCCGCCGGAACCCCCTTGCAGCACGCGGTCCTAAAACACCTGGGACCGTGGTGAAGTTCCACCTGAAGAAAGGGTGGGGGTTCATTCGGGACTCTGCCACCGCCACAGACATCCATGTTGACAGGAGGGATGTGGAGGGTCACCTGCCAGAGGGCTATCCGGAACGGGATCTGTTTCCAGGAGACTTGGTGTCCTACACCCGACACCGAGGCCTAAAGGGATGGTATGCCCTTCATGTCCAGAGGATAAGAGCAGGAGCGGTACCACTCGAACTCCGAGTACCAAGAGGACCCGGACGGGTCTGAAGATTACGAGGAAGGAGCATCAGGAGGACACCGTTACTAATGAACGGTAAATGGAACTGTATATAGTTACCCGCAAGGGTATAGAAACTGTTGCTGAGTGGAGTGTGGTCCCCGTTGGGACTGATATAGAACTGTGTAGAAGTTACCCCCTATATCCCTTATCTGGCTGGGGACTGAGAACAGCCATCCCTTTTTCCTAATCTGGCTGGGGACTGAGAGCAGCCATTCCCCTAAGAAGAAAGAACACCTGGTCGCAAGTTGCACCGCAGCCAGAACTCAAGAATGTGTTTTTGAAAAAAAATAAAAAAAAAAAATAATGTTTTACTTAAGAATGTCTTATACTGAAAAAGTTTCATATGCTGCTAAAAGAGTTTATAGTATTTTATATGTGTGTGAAGAAAGTCTTGTAATGTTTTACACCAGTAACGTTAAAACGGAAAAGTGCCTCCCATAAAGGGATGGGTTAATAGTTGATGCCTTATATGCGAATGCATTTCTAAAATTTTGTATGTTTTAAATTGTTTTGCTCTTTTCCAGCCCGAGGACGTGCTGTGATTTACCAGGGGGGAATGTAGCACCCCGAGGGCTCGGCTGCTACAGGGGTATTGCACCTCGAACCAGAGGTGTGATATTCCACTCCCGGGTAAGGATGGAGTGTGGACCAGGACTCGGTAGGCTGCATGCACCACACACACCCCATTTCCGAGGGACAGCTCAACGGTGCTCCCACTAGACAGAAGAGCAGGCACGACAGCATCTGTCCCTGGCTGGAGTGGGGAGGGGAAAGTACACCCAGTGGTGTAGGAGCAGATAGGGGTGGGTCTCTGGGCATAGGTAGGAGCCCATTGGTTGCTAGTCACCTGGGCTCACACATAAGGGAGGTATATAAGGTGGGCACCATCTTAGATCAGTGTGCAGTCTGAGGAAAAGTGACAGGGAGCAGAGCTGCTGCATGGGCTCTGCTCCACGGGCAGGCCTTGTCAGGAGGCCGGAGCCTGAGAGAGAGAGAGAGAAGAAAGAACAGAAAGGAAAGTAAGAAAGGAAACAAGGAACAGGAACACAGAGAAAGGCCCAGAGACACGAGGACAGAGGGAACCCTAAGGACCCAGGAGACTGCGGGTGACGGGTTGGCAGAACAGGGTACCGGAACCCAAATTGGTGGAGGCAACAGATTCCTCAGCCAAAGACCGGAGGTTGTGACCACATCTTGGTGCGACCCCTCACTACATCCACCAGGAAAGCATACCGCATAGGGTCAGGGAAACCGGAGATAGGTTTCGCCAACAGAAGGCCCGAGGAAGCTGGACAAAGGTGGGTCACTGGTGGGGACGGCCAGAGAAAGGTAGAGAAGGGAGCCCTGAGCCACGCTCTGGAATTGCCTGGGAGTTGACCGAGTCCCTCACCTGGTGGACGCAGCACGGCTTGGGCCGTCATCGCCTGCAGGATTGACCGAATAACAACTGTGAGTAAAGCATTGGAAACTGCAATTACAAGTCTCTGTGTTTCATCGCCGCACCAGCACCATTAGGACTGGGACGCTCACACCATTACTCCCATCATCCACATTAGCTGCCCTGAGGCAATACTTCTCCCATGGGGAGTTATCCCATACTTGGCTGCGCATACAACACCAGCCTCAGCGGTCTGCAGCGCAGCGGCGGTCCCCACTGACCGCAATTCACGGGTGGCGTAGTCGGACATTTGCTATTACATTAAGACTGCCACTGAATTGACCACCCTGGGCACGGACCGGGTCAGCGCCACGGAGACTACAACCCCCAGCGATCCGGCTCCGGGTATCCCCTGCACGACACAGGCCCAGGGGCACGTCACAAGCTTGTGCCAAGTGTCACAAGGTCATGACTTTAGCGTGCACGCTGTGAAGAGCATCGGTGATCTGAAGATGACTGGACAGGTTACGCCGAGGAGCGGAGGAGCCGGTGAATATAATTTTTTATTTATTTTTTTACATTTTGATGGCCTTTTGCGTTTCTGCAAAAAAAAAAATTGCTGAATCTGCATGGAAGCAAATTACAAGCAATCCACATTTTGGTGAGTAGAATTCCACTCCAATTTATTCGCTCATCTCTATGATATAGGTACAGATTCGAAATATAGAAAACATAGCTAGTTACTATCAGCAATAAAACAAACAAAGAGTATTTTTATCATATTTATTTAAAAAAATATACATTTGGGGACTATCAAGTTTTCTCCATCCTGCTAACAGTCCCAGTACTTCTCCACTTTGTGCACAGGATGTCCATTGATAGATGTTTCACACTGAAGTCTCGTAAAATATGACTTCTACTCTTTCCAGTTATTCATAGACTTCGTAAGTGGGTGTTCCAACTTTAACTATTTTATGTCATTAACTTTAACTATTTTAAATTGCTAGTGTTTTTTTTTCTTATACTTTGGCAGCTGTTGGACCCACTGCATATGTGGTGCCCAGCTGTGCTTGGTACCACAGATCCTAGAAGGGTGCATTAAAGGATTTCTCCACAAGAGGCCGCTCACAGCATACACACACCTCCACCTTCCACCTCAGACCACCAGAGGGAGCCCGTTAGGGATATAAATAGGGAAGGTGGAGCTAGGCAGTGAGTCTGGAGACGGAGTCTGAAGTCCGGTCTGTGAGAAGTGCAGTCTAGAGGACAGTTACCTCAGTGGACAGAGCTAGTTCCAGCTCCTGCAGTGGTTAGCCTGCAGATGAGCTCAATCCAGACTCAAAGAGCTCAGAATAGTGGGCCTAAGGTGTGCAGACGCCAAAAGATCGGTGAAGCGCGGCAAACTGCCACTAGTGTGTATAGTCTAGTGAGGGCCCCGAGTAGGCCGATGGCTAGAGGAGTGAGTAGCATTGGGGGCAGAGGAGCTTTACCAGCTCACCCCGGGTCCGCGTCTACAGGGCCGTATATCCCCCTGTAGAGACAACCGGAGACCCCTGGAAGACTTCAGGTCCCAGGATCACCAAGGAGCTGATATGTAACAGAGCCAGGAGTCGCAGAGGCCCCGCAAGCTGGGAGCGCATACTGCAAGAGAAGGCCCTACCACAAGGTCAGCCGGCGCAGGACAGAAGCAAAGTTAGGCCTAGCTCCAGGCAGGTCAGAAACTTACCACACAAAGGCAAGAGACAGGAGGCCCTATACCCGCTCACTGGGGAGGATCCTGATATGCACCCTTCACCCTACAGTGCTCCGGGACGTGCCTGAATTTCCATCAGTAAAAGGTACTGAAGTGACTATCGTGTCTGTCCCTGTTCTTGCTCTGACCCGGCTGGGTCCCTTCTGTCCCTGCATCCATTCTTCCCCCGCTGCCCTGAGGCCTAGCTCCACCTGTGGGGAGCTGTACCATCAAGCTGCCTTATCACCGGCCTCAGTGGGCTGCCGCAGCGCTGGTGATTCTCATCAGACACCATAGGTGGCGTCACAAACTTTTTTTTAATTATCCACCCTTTTAAAAGAGAGGCCCAGGGTACGGGCCCGGGAGCCGACCACTGCGACATCCCCCAAACTAACAACAAGGCCCGGGCTCCGAGTCATCCCCATCCCCTGGGCTATACGCATACCCTATGAATAACATACCGTCTCCTTTCTAATGGGAACATGTCATTACTGTGGCTCAGCTCTATGTGTCTTTAAATTGTTAGGAGGATTTTTCATAAATGTTGTCAGCCGTTGAACTCACTGCATACCCTATAACTGTATAGAAGACCCTCTCCTTTCTAATGGGAACATGTTGTACTCCTTACTGTGGCCCAGCTGTATGTGTCTTTAAATTGTTAGTGGGGTTTTTCTTAAATTTTGCCAGCCCTTGCAGTCAGTCACAGCATGAGCATTACCACTATAGGAGACGCACTCCTTTATAATGGGAACTGAGACCCTCCTATATGTCTCTTCAAAGGGGTATTGGGCTACGTCCAAATTTTTGGCAGCCCTTGCAGTCACTGCTCAATAACAGTATAGGAGACCCACTCTCTAATAATGGGAACAACAAAGTTTAGCCGACTGCTGCCCCTTTAAGATTAGTAAGGCTGTAAAAATAGTGTTTGTGACTTTCAGAGTTCAGTAAATGAAACAGGATGTGTCTGATGATGCCTCACACACCACATGGCCAGATAAGGTAGTAAAATGCTAAAATGACAATTCCCAGTGAATGCATTTTTCACCATTGAAAGCAATGCAAAAGTGTAAAAACGCTACTTACGAATATAGCCCAAGGTGTGGAGGAGCATTATTTTGGGGGGTTATTTATTTTGCTTTATATGGAAGTCTTTACCCCGTAAAGGATGTTCCTTAATGTTTTTTTCCAGGAAAATCCATTTTGGTTTCGTTTTTGTATGTTTTATTGTGAGTCCGTAAAAGTGGCGTAATACTCTGACCACATTGTTGACAGCAGTGACCTGGGAGTCAGAGATGCTCCCAGGGGTCTTCCCCATGTTGTTCCCATGTCATTTGACCACTGCTCCCATTGATTTGGGCAATTTTTAGGCCCTCTGCAGACCGCTGGTGGGGGGGCGGCCGCTAGAAAAATGCTGGAGTTTCCCATAGACTTACATTGGGCTCGTTACTCGGACCGAGCACTCGAGCATTCCAATTTGCTGAACCCGAGCAATGAATACCTGAGCATTTTAGTGCTCACTCATCACTAGTAGTGACCCAGGAATCAAGTTTTTAGGGCAAAGCAGAGGTTAATTAAAATAGCTTTTAAGGGGTGTAAGTTGTTTGACCTTAAATGTTTAAGGGGTGTTTAGAGGGGAGTGTTTGTAGGAAAGAGCGGGCCTACATATAGTTAGGGAGGGGTGGAGATTGCTAAATTGCACAGAGGTACCACAGGAAAAGGTCCTGCCCGCCCTGTTAAATTAGGTGATGGAAAAGTAGAAGTAGTAAAGAAATGTATGGTGACCTATGGAGAAGAAATCTGATGACTCCCTGCTCAACCAACATAATAAATTGTATGTGTTTCAAGGGAACACAAATACTGTTGAAGCTGGAACTTACTTCCGACCTCCGAGGACGGCTGGACAGCTCCCCCAATTTGTGACAGTTTCGCTGGATCCGGGAAGCTTAGGAGGCATGATAGTAAAGCAGTTTGTAGCAGACAAGCAGTTGATTTCTGCAGAAGATGACTCATCCTCAATGAACTCTGAGAAAGTGTGGTTGTTATGTACTTGTCCCAGATCCTACTTTGCTTTCCTCACTCTGGTCCAATAAACTCTGCTGTGCTCCAGGCTTTGCAGATGGCCTGGTGTGCTCCCATGTGAGCATCAGCCCAGTCCTACTGTACTGTATATAAGGCTCACTGAGACCCACCCTTGTGTCTTGGTATTGCATTAAGACTTCTGTGTTGCTGGACCTTGGTTTGCTACACATCATCTCCTGTACGTCGCCTGCCTGCAGTTTCCTGACATCCGCCTGCGGTTTCCTGGTTTCCTGACATCCACCTTACTTCCTGCAGTTTCCTGATATCCGCCTGCCTGACTGTGGTTTTCTGATGTCCTCCGCCTGCATGCAGTTTCCTGACGTCCTCCGCCTGTGTGCGGTTTCCTGATGTCTGCCTTCCTGCTTTTACCTGACGCTCTCTGACTGTCTGCGGTTTCTTGGCAGCCACCTGCCTGCCTACAGTTTCCTGTCTACAGTTTCCTGCTTGCCTTTGGTTTCCAGCATTCCACCTGTCTACCTACTGTTTCCAGTCCCTCTACTCACTAAAATGCTGAACCCATGCCATTGGCCCATGTGTCCACCTGGACCTTGGGCTTAGAGGATCCACCTCACCCAGTGAGCTTCTTGATCTTCTCATAACTATGCTTATTTTGTGGATACTGTAGGTGTCTTCCAAAGGGCTGCTGAATTTCATGTGCCTTGTTTGAAGTGTTCAGTTCATTTCTGGAATGGGTAGGATGTGATGTAGCCAGGATATCATCGGTAATTCATTAACATAGCATAAAGGGAATTGGTGTCACCATCTTCAGTTAAATAGGGGGTTCTATTGGGTGAAGATGCTCTGTTTATTGGAGATTCTGTTGGATTTTGGTTGTGCCAGGTCAAAAAAGAGCAGATGACAAAAGGCCCATTTTGGGTGCGTTGAGAAGGGTCCACTATATGTCCAGTGGCCTGCTTTAATTGTTATGTGGGTTTAGGAAAGGCACATACATGTGCACTATTAAAAGACAGGGATGGTTCTTTTTTGTCCCTGTGTAATGCTGGTGCCGGAATGCAACGCACAGAGACACAAAGCGAGAACAGTCAGAGATGATTGTAAACAGTTTTATACAACAGGTATTCTGAAACAAAGGGATTAGCAACAAGGGTAATGAACAGTGGTGTGAAATAATCAGCAAAATACGAAATTTCTCAAAGTAAGGCGCAGTCTCTTAAAGTAAGGTGATTCCCTCAATCATGGGAGACACCACGCAAGTTCTTTAACTGTGCATTTGGCCCTAGCGGGGGTCACCGGTTATTCCCGCTAGGCCGTGAGTCTTTTCCGGATAAATTCAATTAAATCACGTTGTGCTACTTTAGCCCCAACCGTTCCCCTCCCAACCTGAGTACTTAAACCCAATTGTCCCCGGTACCGTGGGTGAGCAGTGGAAGTGATGGCCCTGCTCACGTATGCAGCTCCTCTCTGCTTGGCTGTTGGAGGCAGTCTCTCGAGCCTTGGATAGGGGGGTCCAGGCCTCGTCTGTCGGCGGGCGACGTCGGGTTCCGCGAACTCACTCAGCACCGCGATCAGGTTCCTAGTCTCCTCAGCAGGCACAGCACTCGAGTCACAACTGTGAGGGATCCGGAGCTCTTTTACCGGTGCCCGGCTGGAGCACCTCTCAGGCCTCTGGATTTGGTCTGTCACGCGGGGTTTCTCAGGACGCAGGGAGCACGTCTGCTCCTCTCTGCTGCTTGGCGCCAAAGACCCCTCAGGTTTGGCGCGCTGGCCTCTTATCTCTCTGAACTCCTTCCTGGAAGTCACCTGATCGGGTCCAGCCTCTGAATCTGCCCTCCCTGCAACTTCCTTTGTATATTTTGGTTCCGCTTTACTGTCTCTGGCCAGTAGATGGCAGTCTCGCTCCATCCTTGAAACGTCATGTTGAAGTTCTTTTACAAGCTTTTTTGCTCGTTCTACACCTGTGTAGGAGAATGGAGTATATACCGTGCGGCATCTGGACTCGAAGAAACCCTGCGGAACTATTTCTAAAGAGAAGAGATGCGCAGGTGACAGAATTAGGCAGTACCATTTATCAGGTGTGAGTGACGAAACCGGCCTTCGATATAAAAAGTCAGCGTGCCAAATCGGAAGGAGATTTGGTGCCAAGAGAGGTGGCAGACGCTCTTGCTGCAGCTCCAGCGGCCGAGATAGTAGGCCGCAGCAGTGGGTACCAGTCAGGCCCGGACCTAGACGACAACAGTCAAGCACTGAAGACCAAAGCTACGCCAGTCAAGCACTGAAGACCTGAACTACGCCGGTCAAGCTTTCCACCCCAGACAACAGCGGTCAACAATCTGAGACCAGCCCCCACCGGTGTGGACCAAAGGGACACTCGTCGATGGTCAAGCACCAAAAAGCCCTGAGAACACCCAGTCAGAGACTCTAACATGGGGCAGTGATTGAAGGAGACTTGTGAGATGGGTCATCACTTCCTGCACAGACATACAGTACCAGGCATGGTTAGAGGGAGGGCTGCAGACCAGAGGTGGTCCCCTGACACAAGAGCAGTCCAGAGAGCGTTAAAAGACTTTGTGAGGGTTGTGCGTCTAACAAGAAGGAGCAGTGGCCTAAGTCAACGCCCAGGAAGCCACATCAATTTCCAGAGAGTGTTCCTGCCAATACTGTGCTTGCCCCTTCCCCCCACTAGAACCAGTTTGCACTTCAGACTCCGAACTGATTTATTATTTTATTGTATTCTAATTCATATATCACTATTATACAATTGCTTGTCAAATACTCTGTAACTATTGTTCTTTTGTGATATGTCAATTTCTATATCTCTGTTAACATTTCATATTGTTAATCACAGAAATAAATTGTTGTTTTCATCTGGTCCCTCTGCTGTTGCATCGAATTACCTGCTTTACACCTGTTTCAGTTTTCGGCGGTGCTTGAGAACTTTGGAGTCAGTCAGATTCTCCCCTTATTCATTTCGAATTGGGGTGACAACTGAGGCTGAGCTATGAGGCCTGCATTCTGAAGTGGTGCCGAAAATAGGCAGTTGGGAGTGTATAAGATACAAACTATACATGCGTATACCGCCTGGCTGCCCACTGTGTTTCATAGTGCTTGACTGTACAGCTGCCATTTATGGGCCTAAACTGCTAAGCATGTCCTTGCCTGAGCCGTCCTAACTCTCTACCGTGCTGCTGATGCCGTAGCCACTGCACCGCCATGCTAGCCACACACCCCCTGGCTGCCCACTGTGTTTCATAGTGCTTGACTGTACAGCTGCCATTTCTGGGCCTAAACTACTAAGCATGTCCTTGCCTGAGCCGTCCTAACTCTCTACCGTGCTGCTGATGCCGCAGCCACTGCACCGCCATGCTAGCCACACACCTCCTGACTGCCCACTGTGTTTCATAGTGCTTGACTGTACAGCTGCCATTTCTGGGCCTAAACTGCTAAGAATGTCCTTGCCTGAGCCGTCCTAACTCTCTACCGTGCTGCTGATGCCACAGCCACTGCACCGCCATGCTAGCCACACACCTCCTGACTGCCCACTGTGTTTCATAGTGCTTGACTGTACAGCTGCCATTTCTGGGCCTAAACTGCTAAGCATGTACTTACCTGAGCCGTCCTAACTCTCTACCGTGCTGCTGATGCCACAGCCACTGCACCGCCATGCTAGCCACATACCTCCTGGCTGCCCACTGTGTTTCATAGTGCTTGACTGTACAGCTGCCATTTCTGGCCCTAAACTGCTAAACATGTCCTTGCCTGAGCCGTCCTAACTCTCTACCGTGCTGCTGATGCCGCAGCCACTGCACCGCCATGCTAGCCACACACCTCCTGACTGCCCACTGTGTTTCATAGTGCTTGACTGTACAGCTGCCATTTCTGGGCCTAAACTGCTAAGCATGTCCTTGCCTGAGCCGTCCTAACTCTCTACCGTGCTGCTGATGCCGCAGCCACTGCACCGCCATGCTAGCCACACACCTCCTGATTGCCCACTGTGTTTCATAGTGCTTGACCGTACAGCTGCCATTTCTGGGCCTAAACTGCTAAGCATGTCCTTGCCTGAGCCGTCCTAACTCTCTACCGTGCTGCTGATGCCGCAGTCACTGTGACGCGCCCCTGGGCCTGTGTCGCGCTGCGTTGCGCACGCGGGAGCTTACCCGGAGCCGGATCTGTTGAGGGTTGTAGTCTCGTGGCGGTGACCCGGTCCGTGCCCAGGGAGTTAAACTGAGCGGCGATGTATCAGCGGTAGATGTTGGACGACTACGCCACCCGTTGAGTACAGCTAAGGAGCTGCTGCTGCAGGGCAGACCGCTGAGGCCGGTGGTAGGATTGTGCAGCGTGATAGTATAACCCCCAACGGGAGGGGTATGGCCTCAGGGCAGCCGACGTGGATGATGGGGGTAGCAGGAACCACTCGGAGACGGTACGGTGTAGTTCAGGGTCTTTACTGGTGACAAAGATAGACCCTCCCGGAGTACTGGCTAGCGATTGGGGCCTGGTCAGTCCTTGAGCAGATGGGATCTCCCCTGGCCAGGCGGAGTTGTAGGCCTCCCAAACTAACTGTACTCTTCTGGCTACCTTGCTAGAGGCGGGTATAAGTAGCCCACGTCCCTGAGTGTACCGTGTGGTGCTCACCCGTATGGCCGGTGACTCGGGGCCTTCTAGTAGCTTCCGCTCCACGACGGCGGTGCTGGTCCCATGCGTGTGACCGTGCCTTCGGGTTTCTTGGCCAGAGGACCTGGAATCCCCTGCCTGACGGATTCTGCTGCTGGGTAGGAATTAGTCCCCACAGCCTCGGACTCCGGGTCCGGTAAGAAATCTTCTCAGTCAGGGCGAGCTCTGCAGCTGCCAGCCCCTGACTCCTTGTAACACTGCTCCCACAGAGCTCCTGATGTTCTGTTCCTATATTTGCTTCTTTTCTCTGTCTCTACTTCTTCTCTACTCCCTAACCCTGCCTCAGCCCTAGGTTTATATAGGGGAAGTTCTTCCCCTCCCAGGACTGGGCAGGAGGTGTGGCATGCATAGGATTCCTGACCAAGAGACCTCCCACCTGCTCTCAGACATAACATTGCTGTTACTGTGGAAACCAGATCCCTGGGGTGCCACATTCCCCCCTAGTGAAATTTAGTACTCCGGGACTAAACATATTTTAGAAAAACATAACAAGATATAACAATAACAATACAATAAAGAAACACATAAAGGTGGTCACGGCATGTCCGTAACCGGGTGCAGTCTTTGAAGAAAGCAAGGTGTCCATTTCACCAAAACAGGGAGACGTAACCAGGTAGGGGTCTGTCCTGCCCCGAGTCCTTAACAGTCTTTAGTCCGTCCTGGGTTACGCTCCAACTATGTACACAGGATTCCCGGTAAATCCACCAAAGACTCCTATAAACAACTAGAAACACATAATTATACACAAGCAACAAGAAAAACAGGTAACCACAAATAAAACAATTTATACACTTCAAATCCTCCAACGTGCGGGTAACTGGCCTCTAGTGGCCCTAGTGGACCTACGGAGCTGACTGTCTGGCCCTGAACTACAGGGTGTAGGAGCTGTCAAGGGTAAATTGGGCAGCTGTCTACGGGCCCTTTGGCTCACTAGGGATATGGCAGGCTCACTGCAAGCAGAGGGTTGATCCTCTTGATCTGCTGGTGTGGGGTCTTCTGCCTCCTGGACCGGCTGTTCTTCCAGCTCTACCTGTTGCTCCGTAGGTGCTTGGGATGCTGGTTGGAGGAAGGTGAGTACGGGTACCACAACTGCACCATTGACTTGAGTCCAAGACCGAGGGAAGTCTCCGAGCACAGTACTAACCATATCTTCCCTTTCCTCTACGGGTCGATGGTCTTCTTGTTCCTCTTCAGGGTTCCGTAGCTGTTCAGGACACTTCTTCAGGTGATCCCGGGATACAATGGCTGTGGTCTCCCCTCCGTCTTTACTGATGGTACAGACCTTCGGGTTCTCGTGGCTTGAGGGCAGTACGGTGTACGGGCCCTTCTCCCACTGGTCGTCCAACTTGTGGAGCCGTCTTTTCCTCTTCAAGACCTGCTCTCCGGGCACCAGGGGAACAGCGGGAGCATACTGGTTGTAAGTTTTCTCTTGTCTCTCCCTAGCCTGACAGAGACTTCGCTCCACGCTCTCCTGTACTTTCCGGTACTGCTGCTGCCTCTCTGTGTCCCAGTCTGCTTCTGGTGAAGTGTCCTCGGGTGTCAGGACTCCCATTTCCAGGTCAACAGGTAACTTACCAGGTCTCGCCCTCATTAGGTAAGCCGGGGTACAGTTGGTGGAACCTACCGGGATGTGGTTGTATAGGTCCACCAGATCGGGCAGCTTCTCAGGCCACAGACTGCGTTCTTCCAGGGGCAACGTTTTCAGAAGATCCATTACCACCTGGTTCATTTTCTCACAAAGTCCATTAGTTTGCGGATGATAGGGTGTCGTCCTTATCTTCCGGCAGCCATACAGATTGCAGAATTCCTGGAAGACCTCCGCTTCAAAGGCATGTCCCTGGTCCGTCAGCACTTGGTCCGGGTACCCGTGTGGACGGCAGAAGTGCTGCTGGAAGGCTCTAGCTGCTGTTTGAGCCGTTAAGTCCTTGACGGGGACGACAACCAAGAACCGGGAGTAATGATCCACGATGGTTAACGCGTAGACGTAGCCACTTCTGCTTGGGGTCAGTTTTACATGATCCAAGGCTACCAGTTCCAATGGCTGCCGGGTGACGATGGACTGCAGGGGAGTCTTCTGGCTGGCACGGTCCTTCCTCCTCAGGTTGCACGGGCCACAGTCTCTGCACCACCTCTCGATGGTTCCCCTCATGCCTACCCAATGGAACCGCCCGCGCAGCAGGAACTCCAGCTTCTTCCATCCGAAATGCCCAGCTCCATCGTGGTATGCCTCCATCACCATGGCTGCGTCTCGTCGTGGCACCACTACTTGCCAGATTAGTTCATGCGTCCGGGAGTTAACCATCCTGCGGCACAACTTCCCCTTGTAAAGGAACAGTCTACTCTTTTCTGCCCACAGTTGCTTGGCTTCCTCCGGAGCGTCTGGGTCAAGGCGAGCCTCTGGCTGAGTCAGCATCTCCTTCACCAGCCGGACAGCAGGGTCACTGTCTTGCGTTTCCTCCCAGTTGTAGTGAGGTAAGGGGTTAAGCGTAGCGCCTTGCTTACTCCTTACCCGATGGGAATACTGGATAGTCCCATGACGGTGAAACGCGGGGAGTTCGACTTCTTCCAGTCCCTCTGGATCTTCTCCTACGTCCGGTAGGTTTGGCATCCTGGACAGGGCGTCCGCGTTGGTATTGGAGCGTCCTGCCCGGTATTTGATGGTGAACTCGTAGTTGGACAGGCGGGCCATCCATCTCTGCTCTAGGGCACCGAGTCTTGCCGTGTCCAGGTGTGTCAACGGGTTGTTATCCGTGTACACGACGAACCGGGAAGAAGCGAGGTAGTGCTTAAAGCGTTCGGTGACTGCCCACACCACTGCCAGGAACTCTAGCTTAAATGAGCTGTAATTCTCAGGGTTTCTTTCGGTGGGTCGCAGTTTTCGGCTGGCGTAAGCGATTACTCGCTCTTTCCCCTGCTGGATCTGGGACAGCACGGCTCCTAGCCCGATGTTACTTGCGTCGGTGTAGAGGATAAAGAGCTGGCTGTAATCCGGGTACGCCAGGATTTCATCCCCCGTGAGGGCCATCTTCAGCTGGCGGAAGGACTCTTCTTCCAACTTCTCCCATCTGAAGGGCGGCTTCTGGTTCTTGGCCTTCCGGGACTGGCCTATCAGGAGGTCCTGCATAGGAGCTGCCTTTTTGGTGAAACCGGGGATGAACCTGCGGTAGTAGCCTACCAACCCGAGGAACTGCCGCACTTCCTTTACACTGGAGGGACTTGGCCATTCCTTAATTGCGGTGATCTTATCAGGGTCGGGAGCCACTCCGTCAGCGCTCACCACGTGTCCCAGGTACTGCACCTTTGGTTTCAGGAGGTGACACTTGGAGGGTTTCACCTTTAGGCCGTAGCTTGCCAGAGCTTCGAACACTTCCGCCAGGTGTTTCAGGTGGTCCTCATAAGTCTTAGAATATACGATGACATCGTCCAGGTACAACAGGACCGTCTCGAAGTTTCTGTGGCCCAGACAGCACTCCATTAATCGTTGGAAGGTTCCTGGTGCGTTGCAGAGTCCGAACGGCATGCAGGTAAACTCGCTAAGTCCCATCGGGGTGGTGAATGCGGTCTTCTCCCGGTCCGCCTCTGCTACAGGAACCTGCCAGTACCCACTAGTGAGATCCAAGGTAGAGAAGAAGTTAGCAGATCTTAAAGCAGCCAAAGAGTCCTCTATCCTTGGTAAGGGGTACGCATCCTTGTGTGTGATACGGTTGATTTTCCGGTAATCTACACACATCCTCATGGTGTTGTCTTTCTTTTTGACTAAGACTAGTGGAGCTGCCCAGGGGCTACAGCTATCCCTGATCACCCCAGCCTCCTTCATGTCTCTAAGCATCCCCTTGGCGTGTTGGTAGTGTGCAGGGGGTACGGGTCGATACCTCTCTTTTATGGGAGGATGGTCTCCCGTGGGGATGTGGTGTTCTACCCCCTTGACTCGCCCGAAGTCTAACGGGTGTTTACTAAACACTCTCTCGTACTCTTGAACCACCCGATAGACTCCCTGTTTCTGGTGTGAGGGAGTGGAGTCAGTACCCAAATGTAGTTGCTGACACCAGTCCTCCATTGTTTTCTTAGAGCCGTTACCTTCCTCCGGGTGAGATGGAGGCAAGGGTTCCACAGATTGTATAGCATTTTGGTTAATGGTATATAATTTGGCTAGCGTGGCATACCGGGGCAGGTACACTTCCCTCTTCCCGATATTGATTATGCGAACGGGCACCCTCCCATGGCGTACATTAACCACCCCCCGTGCTGTCAAGATGGTGGGCCTACTGTCTGAGTAAACTGGTTCTACCATTGCCTGGTAATCTCTATCTCTCAGACCAATAGCTGCCCGGCACCAAATCATCATTTCACTTTTTGGGGGCATGGCAATAGGGAAAGGGTCACACATTCTCACGCTACCAATCTCACCGCCGGAGAGTTCCACCTGTTGCCGTCGCATCAGTGCCCGGATCTCTTTTTGGAGCACTCGCTGCTCGCCGGAGCTGGCGTTCTTGGCAACCTGCTGTAAAAGGAAAATCACCTCTGCAAGACAATTTTCAATTACATTAGTTCCTAGAGTTATCTTTGGGTGACTCTCGTGTTTGTCAATGTCTACAATGATCAGTCCCTGTGCTGCCAGTTCAACTCTACCAATTTTAATGGTCACCTCTTTAAATCCGATCTGTGGCACGGGCTGACCATTGCTGGCGATGATACTCAAGTCGTCGTCAGGGTAGCGGGTAATATCCGAGTCATTCCAGTACTGCTTGAAGAGCACGTACGGGATGGTGGTGACCTGTGACCCGGTGTCCAGTAGGGCACTCATAGGAATGCCATCCAGTACCACAGGCAAGACTGGACGTCCTCCCACATATTTGTCGCGCCAGTTCGATGGGCCTGATGATCTTTTTCCTAGGGGTTGGCCCTCTACCCTAGGTTGTGCCAGTTTAAAGGACAGTACCTTGCCATATGTCCGGGTTGATTACAGCGGCGGCAGATGGGTCGTCCGTCCTCGTTGTATCGGTCGCTGGGTCTTCCTCTGGCCGGTGGGGTCCTCCTTGGTCGACGCCACGGGATGTCCTCCGGTCCGGATGCCAGCTGGATCTTCCCTGGAGTGGAAACCTGTAAAGACTGCACAGTTCGGGTTAGCGCAGCAACGCTTTTAGCTAGCTCTTGGACCTGATGGTGCAGGTCTGGAGCCGGGTCATTGCTCAAAGCCTGCGCATCAGCTCCCACAGGCCCTGCCGACAAGGGCGCCGCCTCCTGGTGGTAAGTAGTAGTGGGGCGTCTGTGGGTCACAACGCCACCTGGTGCCGGTTCTCGGAGCACCCGGATGGCTCTGTCCTTGAACTGTGCAAATCCCAGATGAGGGTCCTGTAAGGCCATTGCCCGCAACTGGGTTCGGTGGGCATTGCAATATAAACCCTCTATAAATTGTTCAGTCAACAGCCTGTCCTCGTCTCCCACGCCGTCAGGGTCGGTCTGCTTAATGGCTCTCAGGGCCTCTTGTAGGTTCAGGGCATAGTCCCTTATACTCTCATGTGCCCGCTGTTTGCACCCGTAGAATCTAAGCTTGATCTCGGCTGAGGTGCGGGTATCAAAGGTGTCCCTCAGCCGGGTTAGTATCCCTGCGACAGTCCTCCCCCCAGGTGGCCAGGACTTTACCTCCCTTCGGGCTGCCCCAGTTAATTGGGCCACCAGGATGCTCACTTTTTGCTCTTCTGTGAGGGGGTACACCTGGAAGAGGCTATCCAGCTTTTCTCTAAAGTCATGCAGGGTATGTGACTCCCCTGAGTACTGGGGTAGCCAGGCCGCTCCCGGGATATAGGGCATGGTGAAAGGCATGACTGCAGCAGCGATGGCGCTGGCGGGGGTTGAGGCAGTGAAGCTCTCCTCCGTATCCGACATCCTCCTCCCCCCTAGTGGACCGTGGCCTACCTTGCGATGATCCTCTTCCGTAGGCCGCGGCTCCGCAGTAGATCGTCAGGGTTGAGGACCTTCCGTCGCGCTCCTGTGACGTCGGCGTCTGCTGGGCTCCTTCCAGGACCTTACGCGACGTCCGGACGTGAGGCGGGGCTTCAGTTCTCGCGCGCTTTCGGAGTCCACGCCCCTCTTCTTCCCGCGCGACGTCTTCAAGATGGCGTCCAACGGCGGGAAAACTCCACGGAAGGCAGGAAGAAGGCTGAAAATGGCGCCGGATGGCGGGAATCTTCACCGATGGCGGGAAGAAGGCTGAAGATGGCGCCGGATGGCGGGAATCTTCACCACAGGTAAGTTTGAACAGTCTCTTTCAGGCACGCAGTACCCGGTGGTTGCGGGCACGAAATCCTGCCGACTACGCCAAAAGTTGACGCGTCCCTGGGCATGTGTCGCGCTGCGTTGCGCACGCGGGAGCTTACCCGGAGCCGGATCTGTTGAGGGTTGTAGTCTCGTGGCGGTGACCCGGTCCGTGCCCAGGGAGTCAAACTGAGCGGCGATGTATCAGCGGTAGATGTTGGACGACTACGCCACCCGTTGAGTACAGCTAAGGAGCTGCTGCTGCAGGGCAGACCGCTGAGGCCGGTGGTAGGATTGTGCAGCGTGATAGTATAACCCCCAACGGGAGGGGTATGGCCTCAGGGCAGCCGACGTGGATGATGGGGGTAGCAGGAACCACTCGGAGACGGTACGGTGTAGTTCAGGGTCTTTACTGGTGACAAAGATAGACCCTCCCGGAGTACTGGCTAGCGATTGGGGCCTGGTCAGTCCTTGAGCAGATGGGATCTCCCCTGGTCAGGCGGAGTTGTAGGCCTCCCAAACTAACTGTACTCTTCTGGCTACCTTGCTAGAGGCGGGTATAAGTAGCCCACGTCCCTGAGTGTACCGTGTGGTGCTCACCCGTATGGCCGGTGACTCGGGGCCTTCTAGTAGCTTCCGCTCCACGACGGCGGTGCTGGTCCCATGCGTGTGACCGTGCCTTCGGGTTTCTTGGCCAGAGGACCTGGAATCCCCTGCCTGACGGATTCTGCTGCTGGGTAGGAGTTAGTCCCCACAGCCTCGGACTCCGGGTCCGGTAAGAAATCTTCTCAGTCAGGGCGAGCTCTGCAGCTGCCAGCCCCTGACTCCTTGTAACACTGCTCCCACAGAGCTCCTGATGTTCTGTTCCTATATTTGCTTCTTTTCTCTGTCTCTACTTCTTCTCTACTCCCTAACCCTGCCTCAGCCCTAGGTTTATATAGGGGAAGTTCTTCCCCTCCCAGGACTGGGCAGGAGGTGTGGCATGCATAGGATTCCTGACCAAGAGACCTCCCACCTGCTCTCAGACATAACATTGCTGTTACTGTGGAAACCAGATCCCTGGGGTGCCACAACTGCACCGCCATGCTAGCCACACACCTCCTGGCTGCCCACTGTGTTTCATAGTGCTTGACCGTACAGCTGCCATTTCTGGGCCTAAACTGCTAAGCATGTCCTTGCCTGAGCCGTCCTATCTCTCTACCGTGCTGCTGATGCCGCAGTCACTGCACCGCCATGCTAGCCACACACCTCCTGGCTGCCCACTGTGTTTCATAGTGCTTGACCGTACAGCTGCCATTTCTGGGCCTAAACTGCTAAGCATGTCCTTGCCTGAGCCGTCCTAACTCTCTACCGTGCTGCTGATGCCGCAGTCACTGCACCGCCATGCTAGCCACACACCTCCTGGCTGCCCACTGTGTTTCATAGTGCTTGACCGTACAGCTGCCATTTCTGGGCCTAAACTGCTAAGCATGTCCTTGCCTGAGCCGTCCTAACTCTCTACCGTGCTGCTGATGCCGCAGCCACTGCACCGCCATGCTAGCCACACACCTCCTGGCTGCCCACTGTGTTTCATAGTGCTTGACTGTACAGCTGCCATTTCTGGGCCTAAACTGCTAAGCATGTCCTTGCCTGAGCCGTCCTAACTCTCTACCGTGCTGCTGATGCCGCAGCCACTGCACCGCCATGCTAGCCACACACCTCCTGGCTGCCCTCTGTTTTTCATAGTGCTTGACTGTACAGCTGCCATTTCTGGGCCTAAACTGCTAAGCATGTCCTTGCCTGAGCCGTCCTAACTCTCTACCGTGCTGCTGATGCCGCAGTCACTGCACCGCCATGCTAGCCACACACCTCCTGGCTGCCCACTGTGTTTCATAGTGCTTGACTGTACAGCTGCCATTTCTGGCCCTAAACTGCTAAGCATGTCCTTTCCTGAGCCGTCCTAACTCTCTACCGTGCTGCTGATGCCGCAGCCACTGCACCGCCATGCTAGCCACACACCTCCTGGCTGCCCACTGTGTTTCATAGTGCTTGACTGTACAGCTGCCATTTCTGGCCCTAAACTGCTAAGCATGTCCTTGCCTGAGCCGTCCTAACTCTCTACCGTGCTGCTGATGCCGCAGCCACTGCACCGCCATGCTAGCCACACACCTCCTGGCTGCCCACTGTGTTTCATAGTGCTTGACTGTACAGCTGCCATTTCTGGCCCTAAACTGCTAAGCATGTCCTTGCCTGAGCCGTCCTAACTCTCTACCGTGCTGCTGATGCCGCAGCCAGGGGTGGATTGAGAGTAGCAAGGGCCCCGGGCAGTTTAGAAGGCGCGGGCCCCCCCCCCACCTGATTTATCACGTGACATGTCACATGATCCCCTGTGATAGATCATGTGATAGTTCACGGGAAATTAATTTGGCACAATATTAATTGTGCTGCCTCATCTGAGAGCAGCACAATATTGGGGCAGATACCCTGATTCCAGCGATGTGTCACTTTTTCAGCTGCTTGTTGTCATTTTGAGAAAATCACCGTTTTATCTGCTGCAGATCTAGCAGCTCTCTGAATGCTGCGCTCTGTATAGCCCCGCCCACACCACTGATTGGCAGCTTTCTGCCCATGCTCAGTGTACACAGAAATCTACTGATCACTGATGGGGGTGGGGTCCTACAGAACTTACTAGTCATCTAGTGATAATTACCTTCTGACAAATCAATGATTTTATCAAAACAACACTAAGCAGCCCAGAAAGTGACACATTACTGGAATCAGTGCCTCTAACCCTACATTATGCTGCTCTCAGATTAGGTGGCAAAAACCTGATGACAGATTCCCTTTAAAGGAGCTGTAAAGACAAAAAGGTTTGTATTAAAAAAAATACAAGCCATTTGTGAAATTAACTTTTTTTCATTGTTAATTCACATTAGACTGTATCTTCAACACTTTTGTCAGCAGGTCTTATTACAGACTCTGAATAGGGCAGCTCTCTCCCTCTCCCTCAGCAGAAAGTCACAGCATGGTTAAGAAACGGGATCTTTTATGATTTTCTCATAATAAATAAAAAAGGACATGCAAGTCCTCCAAACTATTTTCCGTTTCTCTATAGGGGAGGTCCTAAATCTTTCTTGTTCTTTAGTTGATCACATGTCAAAAAGGCAAAGCATTTACTATGAACTCGCCTAAAAAAATATACACTGGGAGAGTAATATCATCATCTGCATGTAAATATTCCTTGACTCTAAGGGCTCGCTCACACTGTCGTATAACACGGCCGAATGCTATGTGATGTTTTATCGGATAGGACTCGGCCCTATGTTATACTATGGGACAGTGCAGATCTGCGATTATTGGCATGAGAAAATAATCTCATTCGATATTCGGACCAGGTGCACCCATACAAGTCTATGGGTGCACGTAAAACATTAGACTGCACTCGGATGTCATCCAAGTGCAGTCCGATGAACACTCACAGAGACTATGGAGAAGATGGAGAAAGTAAGTTCTCCATCTTCTCCATATCTGTGCTGCGAGAGAATCGGATCACACTCAGTTGAAGCTCTGACAGAGTTTGAGCCGAGTGTCATTAGCATAATTGGCCCTATTCTCTTGCATGAGAGAATATATGGCTTAGTGAGTGGACCCTAAAACTGAATAGTAGTGACGGACAGGCACCTCACAAGCGGGATCCATGTAGCTCTCAGATGTCATGTAGGTAGGGCTTCATTCCATGGGGTAGGGCTTAATTTCAAGGTATATAAAAAAAAATGGACTTCAAATAAAAATTAAATGGACACATAAAGCACTAATTGAATTATTTTTTTCGTATTTATGTTTGCAGCCCCTTTAAAAACCCTTTGAGGACCAAGACACATATATGTCCCATAGTTTTAAACTGGAAAAAAATTTGATTGAATAAAATTTAAGGTCCTCGAAGGTTTAAGTAGGTCATAAATTCATATGAATACTTGCTCATACAATTGCACATGCCAAAAGATGAAGAAGAACAGAATCAAAAATATGACATTAAGTGGAGCACTTACAGGTATTCAAGGTGAAAGAGACCAGCAAAGGCATCGTCTCGAATGACAGTAAATGAGTTAGAATTCAGCAAGCTGAAAATGAAGACAGCAGGTTAGAAGCGAACCAGACTTTATGGTGCTCAGAATTAGTCAAGCAGAATTTATTGACTGCTCTTGCAAAGCACTGAGACTCCTGCTGTGTATAGATGGCGCCGTGCGGCCTCCCGCTGTGTATAGGTGGCGCCGTGTGTCCTCCCGCTGTGTATAGATGGCGCCGTGCGGCCTCCCGATGTGTATAGATGGCGCCGTGCGGCCTCCCGCTGTGTATAGATGGCGCCGTGCGGCCTCCTGCTGAGTATACGTGTATAGATGGCTACGTGCGGCCTCCTGCTGAGTATAGATGCCGCACGGCGCTCCCCCCAGAGACAGCAGGAGGCCGCACAGCGCCATCTATACTCAGCGGGAGACCACACGTAGCCATCTATACACAGCAGGAGGCTGCATGGCGCCCACCCCAGAGACAGCAGGAGGCCGCACAGCGCCATCTATACTCAGCGGGAGGCTGCACATAGCCATCTATACACAGCGGGAGGCCGCACGGCACCCCCCCAGAGACAGCAGGAGGCCGCACAGCACAATCTATACTCAGCGGGAGGCCGCACGGCGCCATCTATACTCAGCGGGAGACTGCACGTAGCCATCTATACACAGCAGGAGGCCGCACAGCGCCATCTATACTCAGCGGGAGACCTCACGTAGCCATCTATACACAGCAGGAGGCCGCATGGCGCCCCCCAGAGCCAGCAGGAGGCCGCACAGCGCCATCTATACTCAGCGGGAGGCTGCACATAGCCATCTATACACAACGGGAGGCCGCACGGCACCCCCCCCAGAGACAGCAGGAGGCCGCACAGCGCCATCTATACTCAGCGGGAGGCCGCACGTAGCCATCTATACACAGCGGGGAGCCGCACGGCGCCATCTCTACACAGCAGGGGGCCGCACGGCGCCATCAATACACGGCGGGGGCCGCACGGCGCCATCTATGCATAGCAGGGGGCCGCACGTAGCCATCTATACACAGCGGGGGGCCACACGTAGCCATCTATACACAGCGGGGGGCCGCACGTAGCCATCTATACACAGCAGGAGGCCGCATGGCGCCCCCCCAGAGACAGCAGGAGGCCGCACAGCGCCATCTATACTCAGCGGGAGGCCGCACATAGCCATCTATACACAGCGGGAGGCCGCACGGCACCCCCCCCAGATACAGCAGGAGGCCGCACGGCGCCAACTATACTCAGCAGGAGGCCGCACGCAGTCACGCACACACACAAACATATACAGACATATACATACACGCATAAACACATTTGAAACACAAAAATACATATAAACAGAGTTGACACAATGATATCTGCCCACACACACACATACAAACAGACATCACACAATGACATCTGCCCACACACACACAAACAGACATCACACAATGACATCTGCCCACACACACACACACAAACAGACATCACACAATGACATCTGCCCACACACACACACACACATCACACAATGACATCTGCCCACATACACACACACACACACACACACATACAGACATCACACAATGACATCTGCCCACACACACAGACATCACACAAACAGACATCACACAATGACATCTGCCCACACACACACACATACACATCACACAATGACATCTGCCCACACACACACACATCGCACAATGACATCTGCCCACACACACATACAAACAGACATCACACAATGACATCTGCCCACACACACACACACACACACAGACATCACACAATGACATCTGCTCACACACACACACAAACAGACATCACACAATGACATCTGCCCACACACACACACACACAGACATCACACAAACAGACATCACACAATGACATCTGCCCACACACACACACACATAACACAATGATATCTGCCCACACACACACACACACACACACAATGACATCTGCCCACACACACACACACACACACACACACACAGACATCACACAATGACATCTGCCCACACACACACACACATACAAACAGACATCACACAATGACATCTGCCCACACACACACACACATACAAACAGACATCACACAATGACATCTGCCCACACACACACACACACACAGACATCACACAATGACATCTGCCCACACACACACACACATACAAACAGACATCACACAATGACATCTGCCCACACACACACACAAACAGACATCACACAATGACATCTGCCCACACACACACACACATAACACAATGATATCTGCCCACACACACACACACACACAATGACATCTGCCCACACACACACACACACAGACATCACACAATGACATCTGCCCACACACACACACACATATCACACAATGACATCTGCCCACACACACACACACACACAGACATCACACAATGACTTCTGCCCACACACACACACACACACATACAAACAGACATCACACAATGACATCTGCCCACACACACACACACATATCACACAATGACATCTGCCCACACACACACACACAATGACATCTGCCCACACACACACACACAAACAGACATCACACAATGACATCTGCCCACACACACACACACACAGACACACACACAAACAGACATCACACAATGACATCTACCCCCCACACACACAGACATCACACAATGACATCTGCCTACACACACACATACAAACAGACATCACACAATGACATCTACCCCCCCCCCACACACAGACATCACACAATGACATCTGCCCACACACACACATACAAACAGACATCACACAATGACATCTGCCCACACACACACATACACACTCACACTCACACTCACCATCCCCCGGCTCGGCTCCAGTCCTCCATGCTCCTGCTCCTCTCCCGTGGTAAGTAGCAGTGCAGGCCGGGCGCGCACTGCGTGACGTCACAGCTAGGAGACACGGCCGCGCACAGAGCCGTGTCTCCTAGGGAAGTTAACTGCTGCAGAGCTGGCCCGGCCGATGAGGAAGTAGCGGCGGCTGCTGCTGGGGGAGCGTACGGGGCCCTCCCTCCCGCCACTGCTACCGGTATGTGCCGCGGCGGCCCGCACATATAATGAGGGCAATCCGGCATTAGACACCCCGCCCGGAGCCGCGGGCCCTCTGCAGGCTCGGGGCCCCGGGCAGTCGCCCGGATTGCCCTCATTATAATCCGCCTATGGCCGCAGCCACTGCACCGCCATGCTAGCCACACACCTCCTGACTGCCCACTGTGTTTCATAGTGCTTGACTGTACAGCTGCCATTTCGGGCCCTAAACTGCTAAGCATGTCCTTGCCTGAGCCGTCCTAACTCTCTACCGTGCTGCTGATGCCGCAGCCACTGCACCGCCATGCTAGCCACACACCTCCTGGCTGCCCACTGTGTTTCATAGTGCTTGACTGTACAGCTGCCATTTCTGGCCCTAAACTGCTAAGCATGTGTAGCGCCCCGAGGGTTCGGCCGCTACAGGGGTATTGCACCTCAGACCAGAGGTGTGATATTCCACTCCCAGGTAAGGATGGATTGTGGACCAGGACTCAGTTAGCTGCATACAGCACACACACCCCATTTCCTGGGGACAGCTCAACGGTGCTCCCACTAGACAGTAGTGCAGGCACGACCGACTATGTCCCTGTCTGGAGTGGGGAGGGGGGTGGAACACCCAGTGCTGTAGGGGCAGATAGGGGTTGGTTCCTGAGCGTAGATAGGAGCTCATTGGTTGCTGGTCACCTGGGCTCATGGTCAGAGGGAGGTATAAAAGGTGGGCACCATCTTAGATCTAGGTTCTGTCCAGAGAGGAGAAGACAGGGAGTAGAGGCTCTGTAGGAGCTCTACTCCAGAAGGGCCTAGTGAGAGGCTGAGGAGGAGGTGAAGGGGAGCTGAGATTTTGGCTCATCTCAGCTCCAAGAGAAAGGAACAGAAAGGAACAGAAACAGAAAGGAACTGCAAAGAAAGAGAGAGAGAAACAGAAGGGCTCAGGAACAAGAAGGTGGAAGGGACCCTAAGAACCCACGAGAATCCAGGGTGAAGGGTCAGGCAGATTAAGGGTACCGGATCCCAAGTTGGTGGAGGAGAAACTACCCTCAGCCAAAGACCGGTCGTCGTGATCATCTATTGGTGCGACACCTCATCAAACCTGCTAGGAAGGCACCATATAGGACAGCGGAGGACGGGGGCCACGTTTAACCGCACGAGTCCGCGGCAGCTGGACAAAAGTGGGTCACTGGTGAGGCAGGCCAGAGAAAGGATTAAAGGGGGTCCTGTGCCATGCTCCTGAACTGCCTGGGAGTTGACCGAGCCCCTCACCTGGTGGACGCAGCACGGCTCGGGCGGTCACTGCCGACGGAAGTGACCCAGAACAAACGAACTGTGAGTAAAGACCCTGGACTGTAACTTGTTGTCCGTGTGCTCCTTCGCTCCTCCGGCACTACCGGTACTGGGACCTTCACCACCATCACTCCCACCATCCACTACACTGCCCTGGGGCCGCACTCTTCCCGTGGGGAGTCACACTACCCTAGCTGCACACCTCATCAGCCCCAGCGGTCTGCATGCAGCGGCGGTTCCTAATAACCGCAATCCACGGGTGGCGTAGTCAGACATTATCTGAAGTACGTAGCAGACTACCATTGGCCTGACCACCCTGAGCCGCGGGACCGGGCCGCCACTACTACTACCCGAATCGTTCCCCTATCGCCCGGATCCGCGTGCCCCACGGCCCAGGGGGCGAGTCACATGTCCTTGCCTGAGCCGTCCTAACTCTCTACCGTGCTGCTGATGCCGCAGCCACTGCACCGCCATGCTAGCCACACATCTCCTGGCTGCCTACTGTGCTTCATAGTGCTTGACCGTACAGCTGCCATTCTGGCCCTAAACTGCTAAGCATGTCCTTGCCTGAGCCGTCCTAACTCTCTACCGTGCTGCTGATGCCGCAGCCACTGCACCGCCATGCTAGCCACACACCTCCTGGCTGCCCACTGTGTTTCATAGTGCTTGACTGTACAGCTGCCATTTCTGGCCCTAAACTGCTAAGCATGTCCTTGCCTGAGCCGTCCTAACTCTCTACCGTGCTGCTGATGCCGCAGCCACTGTACCGCCATGCTAGCCACACACCTCCTGGCTGCCCACTGTGTTTCATAGTGCTTGACTGTACAGCTGCCATTTCTGGCCCTAAACTGCTAAGCACGTCCTTGCCTGAGCCGTCCTAACTCTCTACCGTGCTGCTGATGCCGCAGCCACTGCACCGCCATGCTAGCCACACACCTCCTGGCTGCCCACTGTGTTTCATAGTGCTTGACTGTACAGCTGCCATTTCTGGCCCTAAACTGCTAAGCATGTCCTTGCCTGAGCCGTCCTAACTCTCTACCGTGCTGCTGATGCCGCAGCCACTGCACCGCCATGCTAGCCACACACCTCCTGGCTGCCCACTATGTTTCATAGTGCTTGACCGTACAGCTGCCATTTCGGGCCCTAAACTGCTAAGCATGTCCTTGCCTGAGCAGTCCTAACTCTCTACCGTGCTGCTGATGCTGCAGCCACTGCACCGCCATGCTAGCCACACACCTCCTGACTGCCCACTGTGTTTCATAGTGCTTGACTGTACAGCTGCCATTTCTAGCCCTAAACTGCAAAGCATGTGACGCGCCCCCTGGGCCTGTGCTGTGCAGGGGATACCCGGAGCCGGATCGCTGGGGGTTGTAGTCCTCCGTGGCTGTGACCCGGTCCGTGCCCAGGGCGGTCAAACCAGTGGCAGTCTTAGTAATGTGACAAATGTCCGACTACGCCACCTGTGGATTGCGGTCAGTGGGGACCGCCGCTGCGCTGCAGACCGCTGAGGCTGATGTTGTATGCGCAGCCAAGTATGGGATAACTCCCCACGGGAGAAGTATTGCCTCAGGGTAGCTAGTGTGGATGATGGGAGTGATGGTGTGAGCGTCCCAGTACTAATGGTGCTGGTGCGGCGATGAAACACAGAGACGTGTGGTGCAGTTCAGGGTCTTTACTGATGGTATAACGCAGACCCGCCCGGGAGTACTGGCTAGCAGTAGAGGCCTGGTCAGTCTGAGAGCTAGCAGGATCTCCCCCTGGCCAGGTGGAGTTGTAGGCCTCCCCGTCTCTCTGCACTCTTTCCTGGCTACCTTGCTGTGTGCGGGTAGAAGTAGCCCACGTCCCTGAGTATACCGTGTGGTGCTCACCCGTATGGCTGGTGACTTGGGGCCTTCCGTTAGCCTCCGCTTCACGATGGCGGTGCTGGTCCCTTGCTTGTGACCGTGCCTCCGGGCTTCTATGGCCAGAGGACAAGGAATCCCCTGCCGGTTGGATTCTGCTGCTGGACCTGGATGTCCCCACAGCCTCGGACTCCGTGTCCGGGTTTAGTGTCTTCAGCCAAGGCGAGCTATCTAGCTTCCAGCCTCTGGCACTCGCTCCTGCTCCTACAGAGCTCCTGCTGTCACTTTCCCTCTCCAGGCTCTGACTGACCTAATCCCGCCCCAGACCCAGTTTATAAGGGCAGATTCCTCCCCTCCCAGGTCTGGGTGGGCCGTGTTGCATGCTTAGGGCTCCTGACCAGAGAAACCTCCCACTTGCTCTCAGACATAATATTTCTATTACTGTGGCAACCAGACCCCTGGGGTGCCACATACCCCCCTAGTAAATTTTAGTACTCCGGGACTAAACACATTTTTTAAAGAAACATAAATGCAGGGTATAACAATAATACAATAACATATTTACAAGTAGCTTTAGTTCTTTAAAGGTCACGGCGTGTCCGCAACCGGGTGTCCATATCACCCAAGGTGAAGTTTGTGAAACAAGAGGGCGTCCATGTCACCCAAGGTGAAGCTTTAAGCGAAGTAGGGGACCTGTCCAAAGCAAACCCCTTGCGTTGGCCTTGGGCGTGGCTGCAAGGCTGAAGCTAGCTACTTTGGGCCGCAAGGAGGCCACGCCAGACAGGTTTTCTCTTCCGCGGCCGTCTTCGCAAGAGGCACAATGTGCAACTATCTACAAGAATTGTTCCGGTTATCCAGCGTCCATAACCTGTTAGTCCATAGAAATCTGCAGGGTAACTGAGAGACATAATTAATAACAGGCAACAAACATAAACCATAAACAGTTAAACAGATAAATTCACAGTGCATTAGTTTAGATTTTCCAGCGAGCGGGCATCTGACCTCTAGTGACTCTAGTGGACCTACGGAGCTCACTAACTGGTCCTGCACTACTGGGTGTAGGAGGTGTTATGGGCAAGCTAGGCAGCTGTCTGCGTACTCTTTGGCTCACTAGGGGCACGGCAGGCTCACTACTAGCAGAGGGTTGATCCTCCTGTGCTGCTGGTGTGGATTCTTCTGCCTCCTGGGCCGGCTGCTCTTCCAGCTCTACCTGGTCTTCTGTAGGCACTTGAGGGGCTGGCTGGAGAAAGGTGAGGACGGGCACCACGATATCGTAGTTTAGTTGTGTCCAGGACCGGGGAAAGTCTCCGAGTACGGTGCTGATCATTTTCTCCTTTTCCTCTACGGGTTGAGGGTCTTCCTGATCTTCATCCGTGCTTTGCAACTTCTCGGGGCACTTTTTCAGGTGGTCTCTGGAGACAGTGGCTGTGGTCTCTCCTCCATCCTTGCTGATGACGTACACCTTTGGATTATTGTGGCTTGAGGGCAGTATGGTGTACGGGTCCTTTTCCCACTGGTCGTCCAACTTATGGAGCCGCCTTTTTCTTTTCAAGACCTGCTCTCCAGGTACCAGGGGAACAGCGGGAGCATGTTGGTTATAAGTCCTCTCCTGCCTTTCTCTTGATTGACAGAGACTTCGCTCGACGCTCTCCTGTACTTTCCGGTACTGCTGCTGCCGTTCTGTATCCCAGTCTGCCTCTGGCGAGGTGTCCTCGGGTATCAGGACTCCCATATCCAGGTCAACAGGCAGCTTACCAGGTCTTGCTCGCATTAGGTAAGCCGGGGTACAGTTGGTGGAACCTACCGGGATGTGGTTATGCAGGTCCACCAGATCGGGCAGTTTCTCAGGCCACAGACTGGCCACAGACAGGGGCAATGTTTTTAGCAGATCTATCACCACCTGGTTCATCTTCTCGCAGAGTCCATTGGTTTGGGGATGATAGGGCGTTGTTCTTATCTTCTTGCAGCTATACAGGTTGCAGAACTCCTGGAAGACCTCCGCTTCGAAGGCTGGTCCTTGGTCCGTCAGCACTTGGTCCGGGTACCCGTGTGGGCGGCAGAAGTGCAGCTGGAAGGCTCTGGCTGCTGTCTGAGCCGTCAGGTCTTTGACAGGGACCACCACCAGGAACCGGGAGTAGTGATCTACGATGGTTAGGGCGTAGACATACCCGCTTCTGCTTGGAGCCAGTTTAACATGGTCCAGAGCGACCAGTTCCAGCGGCTGCCTTGTGATGATGAGCTGCAGGGGAGTCCTCTGGCTGGCACGGTCCCTTCTTCTTAGATTGCACGGGCCACAGTCTCTACACCATCTCTCAATGGCTCCTCTCATGCCTATCCAGTAGAACCGTTCACGCAGCAGGAACTCCAGCTTCTTCCATCCGAAGTGCCCTGCCCCATTGTGGTAGGCCTCCAGCACCATAGCTGCGTCCTGTCTCGGTACCACAATCTGCCAGATCAGTTCATGTGTCCGGGAATTGACCATTCTGCGGCACAACTTCTCCTTGTAGAGAAACAGTCTGCTCTTTTCCGTCCACAGTTGCTTGGTCTCTTCCGGAGCGTCTGTGTCCAGGCGGGCGTCAGCCTGGGTCAGCATCTCCTTCACCAGACGGACTGCGGGGTCACTGTCTTGCGTCTCCGCCCAGTTGTAGTGGGGTAAGGGGTTGAACGTAGCGGATCGCTGGCCCCTCACACGGTGGGAATACTGGGTAATCCCATGACGGTGAAATGCAGGGAGTTCGATCTCTTCCAATTCTTCTGGATCCTCCCCTTCGTCCGGTAGGTTTGGCATCCTGGACAGGGCGTCCGTGTTGGTATTGGAGCGTCCTGCCCGGTATTTGATCGTGAACTCATAATTGGACAGGCGGGCCATCCATCTCTGCTCCAGGTCACCCAGTCTTGCAGTGTCCAGGTGTGTCAACGGGTTGTTGTCCGTGTACACGGTGAACCTGGAAGAGGCAAGGTAATGCTTGAAACGTTCGGTTACTGCCCACACCACTGCCAGGAACTCTAGCTTGAACGAGCTGTAATTCTCAGGGTTTCTTTCCGTGGGTCGCAGTTTTTGGCTGGCGTAAGCAATTACCCGTTCTCTCCCCTGCTGGATCTGGGACAGTACGGCCCCTAGCCCGATGTTGCTTGCGTCTGTGTGGAGGATAAAGGGCTGGCTGTAATCAGGGTACGCCAGGATTTCATCCCCCATTAGGGCCATCTTCAGCTGGCAGAAGGACTCCTCTTCCAGCTTTTCCCATTTGAAGGGTGGCTTCTGGTTTTTGGCCTTCCTGGACTGGCCTATCAGGAGGTCCTGCATAGGAGCTGCCTTCTTGGTAAAACCGGGAATGAATCTTCGGTAGTAGCCTACCAACCTGAGGAACTGCCGCACTTTCTTTATGCTGGATGGTCTTGGCCAGTCCTTAATCACGGTGATCTTGTCAGAGTCGGGGGCTACTCCGTCAGCACTCACCACGTGTCCCAGGTATTGCACCTTTGGTTTCAGGAGGTGACACTTGGAGGGTTTCACCTTTAGGCCATAGTTTGCCAGAGCTTCAAACACTTCGGCCAGGTGTTTCAGGTGGTCCTCGTAGGTCTTGGAATAGACGATGACATCGTCCAGGTATAATAGGACTGTCTCGAAGTTCCGGTGTCCCAGACAGCATTCCATCAACTGTTGGAAGGTTCCTGGTGCGTTGCAGAGCCCTAACGGCATACAGTTAAATTCGTTGAGTCCCATCGGGGTGGTGAATGCGGTTTTCTCCCGGTCCGCCTCTGCTACAGGAACCTGCCAGTACCCGCTAGTGAGATCCAAAGTAGAGAAGTAGTTAGCAGATTTTAATGCAGCTAAGGACTCTTCTATCCTTGGTAACGGGTACGCATCTTTGTGTGTGATACGGTTGACCTTCCTGTAGTCTACTCACATTCTCATGGTGTTATCTTTCTTTTTCACTAAGACTAGTGGAGCTGCCCAGGGGCTACAGCTGTCCCTAATTACCCCAGCCTCCTTCATGTCTTTTAGCATCCCCTTGGCGTGTTGATAGTGTGCAGGGGGTACGGGTCGGTATCTCTCCTTTATGGGAGGATGGTCTCCCGTGGGGATGTGATGTTCTACCCCCTTTACTCGCCCGAAGTCCAGCGGGTGTTTACTAAACACTCTCTCGTACTCTTGAACCACCCGACAGACTCCCTGTTTTTGGTGTGAGGGAGTGGAATCAGTACCCAAATGCAGTTGCTGACACCAGTCCTCCATTGGTTTCTTAGAGCCGTTACCTTCCTCTGGTTGAGATGGAGGCAAGGGTTCCACCGCCTGTACAGAGTTCTGGTTGATGGTGAACAATTTGGCTAGCGTGGCATACCGGGGCAGGTATACTTCTCTCTCTCCGATATTGATGATGCGGACAGGCACCCTCCCATGGCGTACATCGACCACCCCCCGTGCTGTCATAATGGTGGGCCTACTGTCTGAGTAGACGGGTTCTACCATTGCTTGGTAGTCTCTACCTCTTAGACCAATAGCTGCACGGCACCAAATCATCATCTCACTTTTCGGGGGCATGGCAATAGGTAACGGGTCACACATTCTCACGCTACCTATCTGACCACCAGATAGTTCCACTTGTTGCCGCTTCATCAGTGCCCGGATCTCTTTTTGGAGGACACGCTGCTGGCTGGAACTGGCGTTCTTGGCAACCTGTTGCAAAATAAGAATCACCTCTGCAAGACAGTTTTCGATTACATTAGTACCTAGGGTTATTTTTGGGTGACTCTCGCGACGGTCAATGTCCACAATGATCAGTCCTTGTGCCGGCAGTTCAACTTTACCGACCTTGATGGTCACCTCTTTAAATCCTATCTGGGGCACGGGCTGACCATTGCTGGCTATAATGCTCAGGTCGTCATCCGGGTAGCGGGTTATGTCCGAGTCATTCCAGTACCGCTTGAAGAGCACGTACGGGATGGTAGTCACCTGTGACCCAGTGTCTAGTAGGGCACTCATAGGAATGCCATCCAGTACCACAGGCAAGACCGGACGTCCCCCTACGTATTTATCACGCCAGTTCGGTGGGCCTGATGATCTTATGCCTGGGGGTTGGCCCTCTACCCCAGGTTGTGCCCGTTTAAATGACAGTACCTTGCCATATGTCCGGGTTGATTGCAGCGGCGGCAGATGGGTCGTCCGTCCTCGTTGTATCGGTCGCTGGGTCTTCCTCTGGCCGGTGGGGTCCTCCTCAGTCGGCGCCACGGGACGTCCTCCGGTCCGGATGCCAGCTGGATCTTTTCTGGAGAAGAGACCTGTAAAGACAGCACAGTATTGGTTAGCGCGGCAACGCTTTTAGTAAGCTCTTGGACCTGATGGTGCAGGTCTGTAGCCGGGTCATTGTTCAAAGCCTGCGCATCAGCTCCCACAGGCCCTGCAGACAAGGGCGCCGCATCCTGGTGATAAGTGATAGCAGGGCGCCTGTGGGTCACAGCGCTACCTGGTGCCGGTTCTCAGAGCACCCGGATGGCTCTGTCCTTGAACTGTGCAAAGTCCAGGTCAGGGTCCTGTAAGGCCATTGCCCGCAACTGGGTTCGGTGGGCATTGCACAGTAGACCCTCAATAAATTGTTCGGTCAACAGCTTGTCTTCATTTCCCACGATGTCAGGGTCTGCCTGTTTAATGGCTCTCAGGGCCTCTTGTAGGTTTAGAGCATAGTCTCTTATACTTTCGTGTGCCCGTTGTTTGCACCCGTAAAATCTGAGTTTTATTTCAGCTGAGGTTCGGGTATCAAATGTGTCTTTCAGCCGGGCTAGTATCTCTCTGACAGTCCTCTTCTTCCCAGGTGACCAGGACTTTACCTCCCTTTGGGCTGCCCCGATTAACGGGGCCACCAGGATGCTTACTTTTTGCTCTTCCGTGAGGGGGTATACCTGGAAGAGGCTATCCAGTCTTTCCCTAAAGTCACTTAGGGTATGTGACTCCCCTGAGTACTGGGGTAGCCAGGTTGCCCCCGGGATATAGGGCATGGTGAATGGCATGACCGCTGCAGCGGTTGCGCTGGCGGCCGGTGTGGCGGTGGAGCTCGCCTCGGTATCCGGCATCCTTCTACCCCCCTAGTGGATCGTGGCCTACCTTGCGATGCTCTTCTTCCTTAGGCCGCGGCTCCGCAGTCAATCGTCGGGGTAGAGGACCTGGCGTCGCGCTCCGATGACGTCAGCGTCGCTCTTCCTCCCTTCCAGGACCTTGCGCAGCGTCGGTGCGTGGGGCGGAGCTTTGGATCTCGCGCGCTTTCGGCGTCCACGCCCCTCTTCTTCCCGTGCGGCGTCCCGAAGATGGCGTCCGATGGCGGGAAGCGGCTGCGGATGGCGGGAAGACGGCAGAAGATGGCGGGAAACGACCCAAGATGGCGTCCGATGGCGGGAAACGACTCCGGACGGCGGGAAACTTCGCCACAGGTAAGTACAAAAGTCTTTTTCAGGCACGCAGTACCCGGTGGTTGCGGGCACGAAATCCTGCCGACTACGCCAAAGTTGACGCGCCCCCTGGGCCTGTGCTGTGCAGGGGATACCCGGAGCCAGATTTCTGGGGGTTGTAGTCCTCCGTGGCTGTGACCCGGTCCGTGCCCAGGGCGGTCAAACCAGTGGCAGTCTTAGTAATGTGACAAATGTCCGACTACGCCACCTGTGGATTGCGGTCAGTGGGGACCGCCGCTGCGCTGCAGACCGCTGAGGCTGATGTTGTATGCGCAGCCAAGTATGGGATAACTCCCCACGGGAGAAGTATTGCCTCAGGGCAGCTAGTGTGGATGATGGCAGTGATTGTGTGAGCGTCCCAGTACTAATGGTGCTGGTGCGGCGATGAAACACAGAGACGTGTGGTGCAGTTCAGGGTCTTTACTGATGGTATAACGCAGACCCGCCCGGGAGTACTGGCTAGCAGTAGAGGCCTGGTCAGTCTGAGAGCTAGCAGGATCTCCCCCTGGCCAGGTGGAGTTGTAGGCCTCCCCGTCTCTCTGCAGTCTTTCCTGGCTACCTTGCTGTGTGCGGGTAGAAGTAGCCCACGTCCCTGAGTATACCGTGTGGTGCTCACCCGTATGGCCGGTGACTTGGGGCCTTCCGTTAGCTTCCGCTTCACGCTTGCGGTGCTGGTCCCTTGCTTGTGACCGTGCCTCCGGGCTTCTATGGCCAGAGGACAAGGAATCCCCTGCCGGTTGGATTCTGCTGCTGGACCTGGATGTCCCCACAGCCTCGGACTCCGTGTCCGGGTTTAGTGTCTTCAGCCAAGGCGAGCTATCTAGCTTCCAGCCTCTGGCACTCGCTCCTGCTCCTACAGAGCTCCTGCTGTCACTTTCCCTCTCCAGGCTCTGACTGACCTAATCCCGCCCCAGACCCAGTTTATAAGGGCAGATTCCTCCCCTCCCAGGTCTGGGCGGGCAGTGTTGCATGCTTAGGGCTCCTGACCAGAGAAACCTCCCACTTGCTCTCAGACATAATATTTCTATTACTGTGGCAACCAGACCCCTGGGGTGCCACACATGTCCTTGCCTGAGCCGTCCTAACTCTCTACCGTGCTGCTGATGCCGCAGCCACTGCACCGCCATGCTAGCCACACACCTCCTGGCTGCCCACTGTGTTTCATAGTGCTTGACCGTAGAGCTGCCATTTCTGGCCCTAAACTGCTAAGCATGTCCTTGCCTGAGCCGTCCTAACTCTCTACCGTGCTGCTGATGCCGCAGCCACTGCAACGCCATGCTAGCCACACACCTCCTGGCTGCCTACTGTGTTTCATAGTTCTTAACTGTACAGCTGCCATTTCGGGCCCTAAACTGCTAAGCATGTCCTTGCCTGAGCCGTCCTAACTCTCTACTGTGCTGCTGATGCCGCAGCCACTGCACCGCCAGGTTAGCCACACACCTCCTGGCTGCCCACTGTGTTTCATAGTGCTTGACTGTACAGCTGCCATTTCTGGCCCTAAACTGCTAAGCATGTCCTTGCCTGAGCCGTCCTAACTCTCTACCGTGCTGCTGATGCCGCAGCCACTGCAACGCCATGCTAGCCACACACCTCCTGGCTGCCTACTGTGTTTCATAGTTCTTGACTGTACAGCTGCCATTTCGGGTCCTAAACTGCTAAGCATGTCCTTGCCTGAGCCGTCCTAACTCTCTACCGTGCTGCTGATGCCGCAGCCACTGCACCGCCATGCTAGCCACACACCTCCTGGCTGCCTACTGTGCTTCATAGTGCTTGACTGTACAGCTGCCATTTCTGGGCCTAAACTGCTAAGCATGTCCTTGCCTGAGCCGTCCTAACTCTCCACCATGCTGCTGATGCCGCAGCCACTGCACCGCCATGCTAGCCACACACCTCCTGGCTGCCTACTGTGTTTCATAGTTCTTGACTGTACAGCTGCCATTTCTGTCCCTAAACTGCTAAGCATGTCCTTGCCTGAGCCGTCCTAACTCTCTACCGTGCTGCTGATGCCGCAGCCACTGCACCGCCATGCTAGCCACACACCTCCTGGCTGCCCACTGTGTTTCATAGTGCTTGACTGTACAGCTGCCATTTCTGGGCCTAAACTGCTAAGCATGTCCTTGCCTGAGCTGTCCTAACTCTCTACCGTGCTGCTGATGCCGCAGGCACTGCACCGCCATGCTAGCCACACACCTCCTGGCTGCCCACTGTGTTTCATAGTGCTTGACTGTACAGCTGCCATTTCTGGGCCTAAACTGCTAAGCATGTCCTTGCCTGAGCTGTCCTAACTCTCTACCGTGCTGCTGATGCCGCAGCCACTGTACCGCCATGCTAGCCACACACCTCCTGACTGCCCACTGTGTTTCATAGTGCTTGACTGTACAGCTGCCATTTCTGGGCCTAAACTGCTAAGCATGTCCTTGCCTGAGCTGTCCTAACTCTCTACCGTGCTGCTGATGCCGCAGCCACTGCACCGCCATGCTAGCCACACACCTCCTGGCTGCCCACTGTGTTTCATAGTGCTTGACTGTACAGCTGCCATTTCTGGGCCTAAACTGCTAAGCATGTCCTTGCCTGAGCTGTCCTAACTCTCTACCGTGCTGCTGATGCCGCAGCCACTGCACCGCCATGCTAGCCACACACCTCCTGGCTGCCCACTGTGTTTCATAGTGCTTGACCGTACAGCTGCTATTTCTGGGCGTAAACTGCTAAGCATGTTCTTGCCTGAGCCGTCCTAACTCTCTACCGTGCTGCTGATGCCGCAGTCACTGCACCGCCATGCTAGCCGCACACCTCCTGGCTGCCCACTGTGTTTCATAGTGCTTGACTGTACAGCTGCCATTTCTGGGCGTAAACTGCTAAGCATGTTCTTGCCTGAGCCGTCCTAACTCTCTACCGTGCTGCTGATGCCGCAGCCACTGCACCGCCATGCTAGCCACACACCTCCTGGCTGCCCACTGTGTTTCATAGTGCTTGACTGTACAGCTGCCATTTCTGGGCATAAACTGCTAAGCATGTTCTTGCCTGAGCTGTCCTAACTCTCTACCGTGCTGCTGATGCCGCAGTCACTGCACCGCCATGCTAGCCACACACCTCCTGGCTGCCCACTGTGTTTCATAGTGCTTGACTGTACAGCTGCCATTTCTGGGCGTAAACTGCTAAGCATGTTCTTGCCTGAGCCGTCCTAACTCTCTACCGTGCTGCTGATGCCGCAGCCACTGCACCGCCATGCTAGCCACACACCTCCTGACTGCCTACTGTGTTTCATAGTGCTTGACTGTACAGCTGCCATTTCTGGGCGTAAACTGCTAAGCATGTTCTTGCCTGAGCCGTCCTAACTCTCTACCGTGCTGCTGATGCCGCAGCCACTGCACCGCCATGCTAGCCACACACCTCCTGACTGCCTACTGTGTTTCATAGTGCTTGACTGTACAGCTGCCATTTCTGGGCGTAAACTGCTAAGCATGTTCTTGCCTGAGCCGTCCTAACTCTCTACCGTGCTGCTGATGCCGCAGCCACTGCACCGCCATGCTAGCCACACACCTCCTGGCTGCCCACTGTGTTTCATAGTGCTTGACTGTACAGCTGCCATTTCTGGGCGTAAACTGCTAAGCATGTTCTTGCCTGAGCCGTCCTAACTCTCTACCGTGCTGCTGATGCCGCAGCCACTGCACCGCCATGCTAGCCACACACCTCCTGGCTGCCCACTGTGTTTCATAGTGCTTGACTGTACAGCTGCCATTTCTGGGCGTAAACTGCTAAGCATGTCCTTGCCTGAGCCGTCCTAACTCTCTACCGTGCTGCTGATGCCGCAGCCACTGCACCGCCATGCTAGCCACACACCTCCTGGCTGCCCACTGTGTTTCATAGTGCTTGACTGTACTTCTGATGCTGGGAAACGTACTTTCATGTGTTTGTACCCTCAAAAAGAGTTGTGAAAATAGGGCTAATTTTAAAATGACTTAATGACAACAAGCCAGGACTTTTTCATTCTTAAAACAGTGCCACTTTAGGGATCATTTTTGGATGGCTTGATAAAAAACCGTTGTAATTCCCAAATGATTTTGTAACTAGCAGACCAATTGCAGGCCACAAGAAAAGGGATATTTTTCTCACTTCTGGTTGGGAGGCCATTATTTCTTCACAATTAAAACATCACAGTACACCTGTTTTGTCTCCCTATTAAATAGATATTATTTGGACATCGCTCATTCATTTAGAAAAGGGCAAAGCCACTCAAACAGGGATAATTATTACACTTAACGATGTGAAAATGCCACGGCTACTTCCAGTTTCACCACCTGTCTATAAACGACAGCAAGACCTGCATCTTTTCTTCCCCCCCAACCCCCAAAAAAGGGATAATTTTTAGACTGTTGAAACAATTTAGTTAGCCTAAAAAGTCTGATACTGCAATGTGTTGTGAAATACGCTGCTGCTTACCTTTGTCTGCCATCTCTAGTGAGATAGGGGGCTTCTTCGGAAGGTAAGCCCTGAAGTGGATTGGCCTTTTTATGCCATTACACATCACTATGTGGCATTGCTGAAGTTAGAGCTAAGTGTAGACACCTACTTTAGTGTTGGTTTTCGGCAGTATCCGTACGAGGATACTAATGCCAGTGCAGGGCGCTGTTCACTGCCTTATTGAAGGGCAACACCACAAAACTTACTGGCCCTAATTATATGGCAAGAACAATCTGCATATTGTAACTAGCCATCAGATTGTAGGACACTCTTTCCTCACTCGCTATTCTTCCGACCATCTAGGTTTATGGTTAGGTTGGATCCACAGCAATCAACAAGTTTTCTTGGTTGTGCAACACTTCTGTACGTACAAGACGTATGCATAGTGAGAAGACATCACAGCTCACAGCCTAGCCATCCAGATACGGAGAAAAAGCCATAAAACACTGAAGAACTGTACAGATAGTGTGTGACAGCACAGCTGGGAGGAGAATAGTGAGGACTGTCGTAGATGTTTTATCAGGGCATCTAGGGGATTTGAAGTGCCATTGATTTGGATGAAATCAAATGTCTTGGAGAAGTTTGGTGAAGCTGGTAAATGTAAATGTAATCTGCTCGTCTGTATTCATTATTTTATGTTCTTACACACACACCCCTTTTCTACCCCTAGCTAGGGTTGGGTTAGAGTTAGGGTAAGGTACAGGGTCAGATATAGGGCTAGTGATAGAGCTAGGTTATCAGGTCCCTCAGCATTTGAACAACCATTACACAATGGAGTTGTGCTGTTCCAGCTCCATACATTGAATAAATTCTGCTACCAGGGACCTGCTAACATCGGATCTCCAAGGGTGACTGTTGCCTGATCCACAACTGATCTGAAATTGATTTCCTGATTTGCGTGCACGCTCTGAAGACCGTCGGTGATCTGAAGACGACCGGACAGGTTACGATGAGGAGCGGAGGAGCCGGCATTTATTTTTTTACATTTTGATGGCCTTTTATGGTTCTGCAAAATACATTTTGCTGAATCTGCTTGGAAGCAAATTACAAACACTCTACATTTTGGTGAATGTGGATTTTTGTAAAATTCAAGTAGAATTCCACTCCAATTTATTCTCTCATCTCTATGATATAGGTACAGTTTCGAAATGTAGAAGACATAGCTAGTTACTATCAGCAATAAAACAAAGAGTATTTTTTATAATATTTATTTAAAAAAATATACATTTGGGGACTATCAAGTTTTCTCCATCCTGCTTACAGTCCCAGTACTTCTCCACTTTGTGCACAGGATGTCCATTGATAGATGTTTCACACTGAAGTCTCGTAAAATATGACTTCCACTCTTTTCAGTGGTTCATAGACCTCGTTACTGCGTGTTCCAACTTTAACTACTTTAACAGTTCCAATACTTTTCCACTTGGTGGCCAGGATGTCCACGGCACGGTTACTTGCCTCCTGCACCACTGGATTATAGATTTGACTTGTGAGTCTCCTCAACCCTTTAAACACGTCTTCTAATTTTGACGGATAGAGTTCTTCATAGGGTAACGCGTCTCTGATCATAGTGAGGTGTTTCAGGACAGCGTCTACCTCGTCTACCATATACAGCATTTCGGTACTGTGGATCATCATCTTCACCAGAAGGGCAGGTTCTTTTTGCCCAAGTTGCTCATATATTTTGCAGGACTTTTCGCCATCAGCACATAACAGTTCTTCTACGTTGTTACATCCGATGTAAGGCAGACAATGCAACAAGGCTGCAATACCGGATGCCTTAACCTGCTGGTCTTTGCTGTGTAACTTTATCAGTAAGTCAGGCAGGCATCTCCTGACGTGGTGACTGAAGCCTCTCTTGTCCCTGTTGCAGTTCTGGGCGAGATCTGCAAATAGTGAAGAAGAGTATGTGCGGATCAGTGGGTTTGGGGCGTTTAGGTAGTCAGTACAACGATTGACAATCTTCCCAAATTTCCTGCCAAGTTTTGATCTTTTCAGCAGTATGACAAACTTTGATAGGCTTGTAAGCTTTTGATGACAACTTTTAGCTTCCTATGATCCGTTAGTTTACTGTAAAGGCAGCCATAGATGACGTCTTTCAGTTGATGCACCTGTCTTGGTGCACCTATACTAGCATTTCCCATAGCTTCTACAGCAAGACAGACCTCAAGCTCGTCCGAGCTGTCCATCTTTGAAGCCATGAATAGGATCAAGTCTTTTGCCATTTTCCCCTCCAGGAGCTCAGGGTGGAGTAGGAGCTCCGAGAAGAACATGATGCTGATGAGTTTGCTGGTTCTTACAGCCGATCTCATTGCTATAAGCAGGTAATGGATGACCTTTTTCCTTTCCTCATCAGTTAAGACACAAGTAATGTAACGACACATCGCAGCCTGGGTTGTGTCTGTGTCTTGGAGGACATGAGAGTCATCCTGATGGTTAATGAACCCATAGCTAGGGTGCAGAAGATGATAATAAAAATCAAAGCTGTCAGATGGTCCAGCTTGGTGTTGTGTATGGACAATCAAGTCATCCACTGTCAGTATATTCTGCGCTGCACTTATCTCATTCCAAACTCTGATGGTTTTGGTGGAAATCAGATCCAGTGTTTTCAGTTCGCTGCTCTGTAGATGCTCCTCATCGATTTCCAAGAGCTCCATGATGTCTTCAGAGCGGTATACAGCAATGTTAGCCAGGAGCGTCATAGCTGCACCAGTTATTCCCTGATGTCTCTCACTTTCTGCTTTGAGCATCAGACAGTAGGTCTCATCAATCAGCTCATCAGTCAGAAAGTTCTCAGCGTCCGCTCTGGCAGATGTTACGGTTGCCAAGAACAGGAGGGCATTCACCAAATCCTGTCCATCCAGATCATGCAGATGTTCTATAAGCACGCTGGTCATGGTCTTCATTTCTTCAGGCTCATATGATGTGACAATGCCTGGAATAGTGTCCTCCAGGAGTGGGACAGCGAGCAGATCCAGCAAGGCCAACAGGTCTTTATGTTGATCGTTGGATGCCATGCTGGAATGCTTCATCATGTAATCAGAGGAAATCTGCCAAGAAAGGAATATTATGTTAGAAGAAATGTCATGTAAATTATCAATGGAATTAACATTCATTAATTGAAGGTAAATTATCATTATTTCTACAATATAAATGCAAATAATAAAATGATATTTCACATTACAGCTGGAGAACAGATGAGGATGCAGCCAACGCCATATTGAAAACCAATGGATGCTGTGGGTTTTCGTTACATCCATTACCCATTGGCACAGGGGGCTTCACCGTGCAGGGTAAGGTAAGCCCTCGGCCTTCTTATTCCATTACACATCACTATGTGGCATTTCTGAAGTTTGAGCTAAGAGCAGACTCCTTTAGTAATGTTGGTTTTTGGCAGGATCGGTACAAGGATACTAATGCCGATACAGTGATCTGTTCACCTCCTTATGGGAGGACAACGCAAAACTTACTGGACTTAATGATATGGAAAGAACAATCTGCATATTGTAATTAGAGATCAGAACCCGTCAGTAGTTACTAATCTGCGGTTTATCACTTTTTGGCATTACTCTAGTGGGGGGAGCCCAGGTAATTTACGGAGTGCGTGTCTCCAGAAGCACAAGCTGGATACAATGTATTGGGCGCTACAATGTACCAGCACAACACTATTTGCAATTTTTACTCTGCAATATCCACTGAAAAATAACCCATAGAGTCAAAGTTGTTTCTTCACAGTAGATGAATTTCTAGAGATGTGTAACGTCTAAATGGGGTCACTTGAAGGAGGATTCTGCTGTTCTGGCACTTAGGGCCTCTGCAAACTATTCCAGTAGAAAACCTGCTCCAAAAATCACATCGTGCTCCTTCCCTCTGGAGCCCGGCCGCGTTACCATAGAGTAGATTCTGCCCACATATGGGAGATCACTGCACTCAGGAGAAATTGTACCACTCATTGTGGCTTCCAGTTTCTCCTGTTACCCTTGTGAAAATGAGAAGTTTAGGACTAAAGCAACATCTATGTTACACAGAAAATGTCATTTTTCATTTCTTTCTAAAGGGTTAACAAGCTTTCTGAATGTGGTTTTGAATACAATCAAGGGTGCAGATTTTAAAATTGGGTCTTGTCTGCTGGTTTTCCTGACATATAGGCCCCTCTAAGTTACTTCAAAGGTGAAATGGTCCCGAAAAATCTAGGTTTTGTCAATTTCATTAAAAAAATGAAAAATTGCTGCTAAACTTTTAACCCTTCTAACTTCCTAACAAAGAATTTTTTTTAAGAATGATGCAAATGTAAAGTAGATATGTGCAAGGGCGTCCATAGAAATCATGGAGCCCATAGCAAAAGTCTGAAAGGGCACCTACATCACCCCCACCATAAAAACAAGAAAAAAGCTAAAATAATCAACAGGTCCTCTTAAACCCAGGCATGCATGTATTGGTTATAGGCCAAACCTTGTATAAGGAAAAGATTGTCTGGAAATAGAAGGCAATGGCATTTTTACAGCTCGGCTTTGATTTATTTCACATTTGAGTAAAGTAAAACACTTACATCTAACAAGATATGTTCCTTGTAACAGTCAAAATAAGTAGCAGGGATGAGAAGATAAAGCAGGACAACCTGAAACAGCCAAATATATAGAAAGTATTTACTTTACATGGGAACTGAACCTTCAACAAATTGTATCAATCAGTGATAAAATGATCAATGAGCGCTATTCCTCCCATCAAGTGCACACATTGCCACTTATGCTTAAATGTTACACAATATTATAGTTACCCTTTAACTACTTTTACATGTGATGTCAATAGTAGCAATAAAGAATTCAGCTGATATCTTAGTAATAGACAGGGATCTTCTTGTCAAGATTTCAGCTCTGTAGTAGTTTATCCACCCTAAAATGAAGAATAGATTGGTCAGATTTTATTCTTTTATTTTTCAGCAGGAAATGTTTGTTCTATTAACCTCAGAATACTTACAGTAAGAGCTGGTGAATTCCACAATGGAAATCAGGTTTCTTAGCCAAAAACAAACTTTAAAGTAGCGTTTTCACTGCTCCAGAAGGAAAAGTGTGATAAGTTCCGAGCAGTAGAGTGTTATTCCAACCTATAATCCAAGTCACAGATTAGATTTTACCATTTTATTTCCCCCAGTCCTGTGTGTACAGCGATGGTAGACCCCATCAGCACAAACCACAACTTGACACAGGTTTTATTTTAGATCTGAACCAAATAATTGTCAGCTTTAAGCCACGTTCACACGTCCAGTATTTGGTCAGTATTTTGCAGCAATAAGAAATGCTCAAATAGGCAATTAAGTGACACAATCAGCCAACAAGTAACCGAATGATAGTCGTTAAATGCCATAAGTTGGCTTGTACAATCCCGGCCTAAATTAATGGTCGGTGCCAACAGCCAGCACCTCCGCCATTATACTCACCCTAAAGATGTCCGGCTCTCTGCTGCGTCCTGTACACGCTGAAGGTCTCTTCTCAGCTGATGCACGGTGGTGACTGACGTCCCCTCTGTGGTCCTTGACCAGACAGAGTCAGGAGGAAGATCTGAAGGAGATGAAGATATATTGATGCTATAATACATGGGGTCATAATACGTTGAGCAGCTTGCCATGCCCCATACACAGTAAATAGCTGGCTGCCATTATTATTACTATTCTTTATTTCTAAAGGGAACCTGTCACCTGATTTCTCCGGCCCAAACCCCGGGAGCATGAACTGCAGTCTGCCAGCACAATTGCAGCAAGGTACATTATGTACAATGAAGAGCGAGCGGGAAACCATCGCCAGAGACAAGACTAGTCCAGCACTAGTCACTCGCCCACTGGCGGAGAATCATAGAGTGACTGCAGACTTGTAGAGCGGACCACCCTGGTAATTCCAGAGTGCTGTACATGTGGAGAGGGTTCACATATATACGTACAGTACAGCAAGAGATGAAGGCATTTTTGCTCTTTATCCCCCCTCCCACCTTATAATCTCCATCTATCTATCAACGTTCACATCAGCGATGTTGTCTCGTGATCGCAGGGCATCAGTGGGCTGTCATGACAAACCGGAGTCTGCAGAAGACCCCCGTGCCTTTCATTGTGAATCTCCTGAGATCGCCGGCTCATAAAAAAAAATACACATATTTGGTATCATCGCGTTAAGAAATGTTCAATCTATCAAAATATTAAGTAATCAGATCAGTAAACGGCGAAACGAGAAAAAAAATCCAAACTCCAGAATTACATTATTTTGGCCACCGCAATATTGCAATAAAATGCAACTAGAGGCGATCAAAACATTGTATCTACCCCCGAAATAATGAAAAATGACAGCTCCGTGCACAAAAAATAATCCCTCACCCGGCCCCAGATCCCGAAAAATGATAACGTTACGGGTCTTGGAAATAATAATATGGAAAAAATAATGATGGGATAAAAACGAGCAGTCTTATAATTACCAGCACAGAATAGATTTACCTCCAGATGGAGAAGTCCTCAGTCAATGACTTCAAGAAAATCCAGAAATAATCCGATAATCCAGAAGTAATTCGATAATCCAGATGTAATCCACTAATCCACAAGTAAACCGCTAATCCACAAGGAAATCGCAAATAATTCGCTAATCCACAAGTAAACCGCTAATCCACAAGAAGAAGATCTAAGTAAGTGCTGTCAGAAGACGAACAAATACCAAGTCTGACCGGTGTGAGATGGGACGGAATGTTTATAGGTTCCGCTCTATTGTGACATCACTCACCAGTGTGACATCACTGCCAGCTTCCATATAAGGTAAGTGATGATGTCACAATGCAGCGTAGTAACCAATACTTTTTAACCCCTTAGATACCGCCATCAATTGTGACAGCGGAATCTAGATGGCTATTGCAGGGGAAGGGCTTACTCTTAAGCCTATGGTAACCTGAGGCCAAGTAATGGCTTTAGGTTAGCCATCTTTGGGGCCTGGAATATGCAGGGTCCTACATGTGAACTGTCAATATAAAACAGACAGACCTAATATTCTGCAGTACTGAAGTATTGCAGGATATTAGATCAGTGACTGTAAAGTAAAAGTTAAAGCTGCGTAAAAAATAAATCTAAATAAAGTATGAAATAAAAGTATTCTGCTACTAAACTTGAAAGTGAAAAAAAAAGTACACCTTTGTGGTATCTTCCCATATGAAATGATCCAAACTGTAAATCTGTACCATATCCCTGGCTTACTGTGCTTTCACATTACGCTCAATGTCCCCGTCGGGGGATATGTCCAGACCCCCCACAAAACGGGATCAGACATATGTGCCTATTGGACCATATACTGTAATGGTGCTGACAGAGCGAACGTGCGTTCTGCTGGCATTATTTTCGGAAGTGTACACTTACTGGAAGCGGACTTTCAGATGCAGTCTATTATGTCTGAGTGTCCGCCTCCTGTAGGCGTGTGTGACGCCCTCCCTGGACAATGGGGAATACTCGGTGCTGGGCCAGTAGAGGGTGTGGGGTGATGTCATCGTGGCCGTGGCCCGGTCCGTGGCCCAGGGTTGTCACTAAAAAGGGGGGGTTGTAATGTTCGATTACGCCACCTGTGGTGTCCGGTGAGGATCACCAGTGCTGCTTCAGTCCTCTGAGGCCGGTGTTCTGGCAGCTTAGTTGGTGCGGCTCCCCACAGGTGGAGCGGGGCCTCAGGGCAGTGTAGTGAGATGTAGAGCGATGGCGGGTGCAGTGCCGCGGAAGAAAGAATAGGCAGAGGTGGTAGTTGAAGTCATCCCAGTCTTTACTCACTTTGATGATTTACCAGCTGCAAAGCTTCTCTCTGCTTTCACATGGCGAGCTGCGGCCACCAGGAAGGGGTTCAGCACTTTCCAAGTAGATCAGGAGCACCTGTCAGGACCCCTCTCTAGTGTGTTCCTCTCCTCCCTTGTCTTCTCCCGCCTTGTGTCCCCCACTGAGTCCCGTGTAGGTACTGCGATGTCCCTTGTGGGTAACGTGTAGTTTCCGGACCGACTGGGTGCCCTTTTGGTGACTTGTGGTGAGAACGTGACGTAAGGCCGATTCCCTCTGGATAAACTCAGATTAGGGCATACAGGTGGCGACTCCGCTCCGTCTGTATCCCCCTGGGATCCACTAAGCCTCCGAACTTTTCCGGCCGAGACATGAAGTACAAAGTCAGATAATCGGGGACCGGTCACCCCTCGCGGGCCTTCTTGCATGGACCCTGACCGAGGACAGAGCCAGTAATACTCTGCCCTGCTCCCTGTCTCGAGGCCTGAGACCAGGGACCGTGGACCTTCAGCCAGCTACAGGCTCAGCTGGACCCCGACTGAAGACCCACAACCAAAGACCTTGAACTTAAGATGGCCTCCAGTTATATAGAATATGCTAATGTGCTAAGTAAGTGCTTCCTTCACCCTCACTCACTACTTGGTTCCCCCTCACTTTGGTTCCCCCCCAACTCCTCCATTCAGGACCGGGGCGGCACTATGGTGCATTGAGGCCCCCTACAGAACTGGAGTGGTGTAGTGTTGAGTGTGTGGTTGGGGTCCTGTGTAGTACTCCATCCTTACCTGAAAGAGGAGATACCACACCTCTAACTAGCCCAGGGGAATGGGGATGACTCGGTACCCGGGCCTTTGCCTTGGGGATGTCTCGGTGGTCGGTTCCCGGGCCCGTACCCTGGGGTCACTCCTTAAAAGGGTGGATAATTGGTTTGTTTAGTTTATTACAGTTCATGACGCCACCTGTGGCTTCTGGTGAGAATCACCAGCGCTGCGCAGTCCACTGAGGCCGGTGATAAGGCAGCTCGATGGTATGGCTCCCCACAGGTGGAGCTAGGCCTCAGGGTAGTATATGAAGGGGGATGAAGGACAGAGGGGACCCAGCCGGGTCAGAGCAAGAACAGGGACAGACACGATAGTCACTTCAGTACCTTTTACTGATGGAAATTCAGGCACATCCCGGAGCACTGTAGGGTGAAGGGTGCATGTCAGGATCCTCCCCAATGAGCGGGTTTTGGGTCTCCTGTTTCTTGCCTATGCGTAGTAAGTTTCTGACCTGCCTGGAGCTAGGCCTAACTTTGTCTCTGTCCTAGTTAAGCTCCTCTGCCCCCTATGTACTAACTCTCCACTGGCCTTCGGTCTACTCGGGCCCTCACTAGACTACTCACACTAACGGCAGCTTGCTGAGCTCCACCGATCTTATGGTGCCCGCACACCTCAAGCTCACTACTCTGAGCTACGACTCAACTGAACTCAACTCTGTATTCAGATCTATACTCACTGAACTCTCCAGAGGAATTGCTGAATCACTTAGCTCCACTGCAGACTGACCTGTTTCTGTGTCTCACACTGCAGGAACTCTTTCAACAGGTTTGGCTCTCTGTCGACTCCAGTCTACACCAGACTAACTGCTGCCTGGCTCCACCTTCCCTATTTATCTATCCCTAACGGGCTCCCTCTGGTGGTCTGAGGTGGAAGGTGGAGATGTGTGAATGGTTATGGGGGCCTCTTGTGGAGGAATCCATCAATGCACACTTCCAGGATCTGTGATACCAAGCGCAGCTGGGCGTCACATTCCCCCTAGTTAAACTCAGCACTCCTGGGCTGAAGTACATTTTATAAAACAAAACAATAACAATAGGAACACAAGCAATGCAAGAACAATCTTCCCTTTATGGGAGGCACCAATCTTAAACGTTACATAACAATAACAAATATAAGTGTCCTCAGAATCCAAGTCTCCTATGGTGAGGTTCCCATACAGGATGTCCATCTCACAGGGTAGAGTACTTGGTGGTTTTGAGGAACCTGTCCTAAACCCTCAACGTAGGCCCTGGGGTGGCTGCAGGGCATGAAGATCCCGAGTTGGACCTCCATTAGAGCCACTCCAGACACGTTTTCCTTCTGAGGTCACCTAGAAGGGCACTCCAGGGAGCGCAATTATATACAAAAGCAGTTTTTGGGCTGCACACAGTCCTCAGCCACAAAGTTCTTAGGTAAATAGCAAAGAAATTAATAAGGTAAAGCATAAATTAATAAAGACATATGCACGAAAATACACAATTATACAATACATTTACATTTTAATACACAATACCCCAGGGGTAACTATCTACATTTTCCGAATGTTGACCATTTATTGAGTGTACCTAACAGGAGGTTTACCTCTCGTGCTACGTACTGATCTGCGAAGTACCGGTATGCGTGAAATACTAGTTGGTACACTACTTCCCAATGTGTCAGTACTAGGTGTGGAGGGGCTACATAACTGTATTGACCTCACTACTGGACTAGCAAGCATACTATTGGCTGGGCCTTCTTGCTCTGTTCCTTCCGGGGATCCTTCTTCTGGGGATTCTGCTTGAGCAGGCTCTTCTGCAGCACTTATTGCTGTGGGTAGAAGGTGAGTACAGGGATGACTACTGCTCCTCCTATTTGAGGCCAATCTGCTGGGAAGTCTCCTAAGTCAGTGTGGATCACTGCTCCTTTAGGTTCTTCCTGGATTGTGAAAGGCTCTTTTTCTTGGGGTTTCAGTAAGTCTGGACACAACTTTAGGTGGTCCCTGGAAACTGTTGCAGATGTTCTTCCCCCATCTCGACTGATTATGCATGTCTTCTTATTGTCAAATCTTGACGGTAACACAGTGTAGGGGTCTTTTTCCCACTGGTCATCAAGTTTGTGGTTGCGTCTTTTCCTTTTCAATACTGTTTCACCATGTGTGAAGGGTTCTGCGGGTGCGTTTTTGTTGTAGTGCGCTTCCTGCTTTTCTCTCACCCGTGTAAGACTGTCCTTGACACAAGCTTGTACCCTTCTGTACTGCTCTTGTCTGGTTGTGTCCCAGTCCTTAGTGGTCATATCATCTTCAGGCTCAACAACACCAAGCTCCAGATCCATGGGCAGCTTTCCTGGCCTTGCCCGCATGAGATATGCCGGAGTGCAATTGGTGGAACTTACTGGTATATGATTATACAGATCCACTAGGTCTGGTAGTAGGTCTGGCCACTGGTTTCTCTCCTCAAGTGGTATGGTCTTCAGCAGGTCGATGATGATGTTGTTCATCTTTTCGCAGAGACCGTTGGTTTGTGGGTGGTACGGTGTAGTTCTTATCTTCTTACAACCGTAGAGATGGCAGAACTCCTTGAACAGATCAGCTTCAAAGGCCGGGCCTTGGTCCGTCAGCACTTGCTCAGGATAACCATGGGGTCTACAGAAATACGCTTGGAGCGTCTTTGCTGCTGTCTCTGCCGTCAGGTCTTTGACGGGGGCGACCACCAGGAAACGTGAGTAGTGATCCACCATGGTCAGGGCATAGGAGTATCCTGACCTGCTGGGGGACAGCTTGACATGGTCCAGGGCCACGATCTCCAGGGGCCGAGTCGTCTTGATGGGTTGCAGGGGTGCTTTCTGGCTGCTGAAGTCTTTTCTTCTTAGGTCACAGGGTCCACAGTCTCGGCACCACCTCTCAATGGAGCTGCGCATTCCTACCTAGTAGAATCGACACTTCAGCAGGGTCTCTAGCTTTTTCCAGCCAAAGTGCCCCGCCTGATCGTAGTAAGCTTCTAATACCATCTGGATGTCTGTCTTCAGGACCACTATCTGCCATACCATCTCATGGGTTTTTGGATTAACGTATCTCCGGCACAGCTTCTCACGGTAGATTAACAGCCGGCTTCTCTCGTTCCACAGCTGCTTTGCTTGCAGAGAAGCTTCTTTCTCCAGGAAGGCACCTTCTTGGGTTATCAGCTCCTTGACAACCGGGTCACTGTCCTGGGTCTCTTTCCACCTGTGGTGAGGCAGTGGGTTTAACGTCTTTCCACGCTGCTTCCTGGAGGCTCGTTGCTCATGGACCATCCCACTCCGATGAAAGGCAGGTAGTTCTATCTCTTCCAGGTCATCCACTTCTTCTTCTGTGTCTGACTGGTGAGGCAGGGCATCGGCATGGCGTTCTTGCGGCCCGCCCGGTATTTAATTGTAAATTGGTAGTTTGACAGCCGAGCCATCCATCGTTGTTCCAGTGCCCCCAACTTAGCTGTTTCAAGATGGGTCAAGGGGTTGTTATCAGTGAATGCAGTGAACTTGCTAGAGGCCAGGTAGTGCTTAAACCTTTCAGTGATGGCCCAGACCAAGGCCAGGAACTCCAACTTGAAGCTGCTATAGTTCTCTGGGTTTCTCTCGGTCGGGCGGAGCTTCCTGCTTGCGTACGCGATCACTTTCTCTTTGCCATTCTGCTTCTGACTTAGAACAGCGCACAGCCCTTCGTTGCTGGCATCTGTATAGAGCAGGAACGGTTGGCTGTAGTCAGGGTAGGCTTGGATCTCATCACCTGTCAGGATCTCCTTCATCTCCTGAAATTACTCGGCTTGCTCCTTACCCCAGTGAAATGGGGGATTTCTGCCTTTGGGGGACTGCCCTATCAGGAGGTCTTGCAGAGGAGCTGCTTTCTTAGTGTAGTCCTTTATGAACCTCCGGTAGTATCCTACTAGTCCCAAGAACTGACGCACCTCCTTGAGGTTCTTCGGCTCCGGCCACTTCTGGATGGCAGTGACTTTCTCCGGGTCTGGTGCTACACCCTCCAGACTGACAATGTGCCCCAGGTACTGTACCTTTCTCTTGAGCAGGTGGCACTTTGAGGGCTTCAGTTTTATCCCGTACCAGGACAGTGACTCAAATACCTCTGCCTGGTGTTTCAAGTGGTCCTCGTACGTTCTGGAGTAGACTATTACATCGTCCAGGTAAAGTAACACAGTCTCAAAGTTGCGGTGTCCCAAGTAGCACTCCATCAATCTCTGGAACGTTCCGGGAGCATTGCAGAGTCCAAACGGCATACTGTTGAACTCGCAGAGTCCCATCGGGGTAGTGAAGACCGTCTTCTCCCGATCCTCCTCAGCCACAGCTACTTGCCAGTACCCACTAGTGAGGTCAAGGGTGGAAAAGTAATTTGCAGACTTTAAGGCAGCTAGGGACTCCTCTATGCGTGGTAAAGGGTATGCATCTTTATGTGTAATGCGATTTGCTTGATGGTAATCTACACACATTCTCATGCTCCCGTCCTTCTTCCTCACTAGCACTAGGGGAGCTGCCCAGGGACTACAACTATCCCTTATCACTCCCGCCCTCCTCATGTCATGCAGCATTTCTTTTGCCTTTTGGTAGTGAGCTGGGGGTATAGGCCTATAACGTTCTTTGATTGGGGAATGATCACCTGTCGGGATATGGTGTTGAACCCCCTTAATCCTCCCGAAGTCAAGTGGATGTTTACTGAACACCTGCGAGTATTCTTGAACCACCCGGTGTACACCCTGTTTTTGATGGGCAGGAGTGGTGTCTGTCCCAACATGGAGCTGTTGACACCAATCCTCCACCTGGGTTGCAGGGTCATTATCCTCCACTTCTTCTGGTGAAGTTAAGGACTCCGCCTGGTGAATGCAGTTGTTATTTACAGCATGCAATTTGGCAACAGTGGCATAACGTGGCAATCTGACCTCATCTTCCCCTAAGTTGAGAAGACGGACGGCATCCTCCCATTACGTACATCTACCACTCCCCTGGCAGTTAAGAGCGTGGGTCTGTGCTCGGAGCAAAGGGGTTCTACTACCGCCTGATAGCTCTGTCCTCTAAGACCTATAGCAGCTCTACACCAGATGAGCATTTCACTCATTGGGGGGATGACAATAGGTATGGGGTCTGTCATCATCGGGCACGGGTTGAACCTCAGGGACGTTGACCAGCATGTCGGCGTTCTGCTGTTCATCGGACATCTTGGTGCCCCCCTAGTTAACCGTGGCCTACCTTCTAGTTTTTCTTCCGGTAGGCCGCAGCTCCGCAGGTGACGGTCGTCTTCAGGACCTTGCGTCGCTTGCGTCCTACGTCAGCGCGTTCAGCGACGTTCCTCACAGGACCTGGCGCTTCTTGGTCTGACGTGGAAGCGTGGGGCTTGTCCGGGGCTTCGCGCTCTTTTGGAGGTACGCCCCTAATTTTCCCGTGGTTACGCCCTTCTTCTCACTCGGCGGCCCAACAATGGCGGCAACCTTCACCACAACTTTACGTACACAGGTCAGAATAAAGGCGCACAGTACCCGGTGGCCTCGGGCACAACACTTCGTCGTTGCAGCGGGCACGTGATCCTGTTCTTGACGCCAGTTGCAGATGACTAGCCCAGGGGAATGGGGATGACTCAATACCCGGGCCTTTGCCTTGGGGATGTCGCGGTTCCCAGGCCCGGGCCCGTACCCTGGGGTCACTCCTTAAAAGGGTGGATAATTGGTTTGTTTAGTTTATTAGAGTTTGTGACGCCACCTGTGGCTTCTGGTGAGAATCACCAGCGCTGCGCAGTCCACTGAGGCCAGTGATAAGGCAGCTCGATGGTATGGCTCCCCACAGGTGGAGCTAGGCCTCAGGGCAGTATATGAAGGGGGGTGCAGGACAGAGGGGACCCAGCTGGGTCAGAGCAAGAACAGGGACAGACACGATAGTCACTTCAGTACCTTTTACTGATGGAAATTCAGGCACATCCCGGAGCACTGTAGGGTGAAGGGTGCATGTCAAGATCCTCCCCAATGAGCGGGTTTTGGGCCTCCTGTTTCTTGCCTCTGCGTAGTAAGTTTCTGACCTGCCTGGAGCTAGGCCTAACTTTGTCTCTGTCCTGCGCTGGCTTACCTTGTGGTAGGGCCTTTCCTTGGAGTACACGCTCCCAGCTTGCGGGGCCTATGTGTCTCCTGGCTCTGTTACGTATCAGCACTTTAGCGATCCTGGGACTTATAGTTCTCCAGTGATTCCGGTTATGTCTTACTGGGTCGTGGAGATCCCGGTAAGCTTCGGACCCGGTGTCCGGTAAATGCTTCTGGGTGAGCTAGTTAAGCTCCTCTGCCCCCTATGTACTAACTCTCCACTCGCCTTCGGCCTACTCGGGCCCTTACTAGGCTACTCACACTAACGGCAGCTTGCCGCGCTTCACCGATCTTATGGCGCCGGCACACCTAAAGCTCACTACTCTGAGCTACGACTCAACTGAACTCAACTCTGTATTCAGATCTATACTCACTGAACTCTCCAGAGGAATTGCTGAATCACTTAATTCCACTGCAGACTGACCTGTTTCTGTGTCTCACTCAGCAGGAACTCTTTCAACAGGTTTGGCTCTCTGTCGACTCCAGTCTGCACCAGACTAACTGCTGCCTGGCTCCACCTTCCCTATTTATCTATCTATCCCTAACGGGCTCCCTCTGGTGGTATGAGGTGGAAGGTGGAGATGTGTGAATGGTTATGGGGGCCTCTTGTGGAGGAATCCATCAATGCACACTTCCAGGATCTGTGATACCAAGCGCAGCTATGCGTCACACCTCTATCTGAGGTGCAGTAACCCTGTGGCGACTGAACCATCAGGGGCACCACATGTGCACTCACGAAAATTATGCAGAGCGCACGTTTGCTCTGCCGGCATCATTACAGTCTATGGCCCTGTAGGCACATATATCCGTATCCCTTTTTCTTGTGGGTTCAAATGTATGCCCCAATGGGGGCATTGAACAAAAGCGTTTTTGCAGCGTTTATCACTCATAGCAATAAGAAAGTGGGAAAACACTGATTTTGCAGCTTTTTGATGAATAAAACTGACTTTATTAAACGTACTGTAGATTCCTATAATCACCACAATACCTGTTTTTTAGCCCGGTTTCACATATATTTCCGTTACTGAAGATATCCGTGTCCATGTGCGTTTTACATGTTGCATCCGTGTGCGGCCCATGTGCCGCATCAGGATCACACATACTGGCTCCTGGGAATCAGCGTACAGTTAGCGCTGTTCCCAAGCGCCAGGTGCTGAGCGCTGCCCTCATCATGATTCCTTTCCTGCGCTGCAATCAGCACCAACAGGGACAAGGATGAGGGTAGTGGTAGTGTCTGCTCCTGCTGTGTCCCTGTGTAAAACTAAGAATAAAATAATAATATCCATATACTCACCTCTCCTAGGTGTACCCCGATGTAATCCTCTGACGCCGAGGAGCCGGGGAGAATGAGTGGCTCTGGAGCTGAGCTCAGGAGCCGTGTCCTGTCACTCACTGAGCGCAGCTCCGGAGCCGCTCATTCTCCCCGAGTTATCGGCATCAGCGGTCAGAGGATTATAGCGGGGGACACCTAGGAGAGGTGATTATATGAATTTGATTATTTTTATTATTATTTTTACAGGTGGACACTGCGATATCAGACACTACTACCCTCATCATTGTCCCTGCTGGTGCTGATCGCAGCGCCGATAGGGAACCATGATGAGGGCAGCATTCAGGACCCAGCCTTTGGGAACAGCGCTAACTGTAGCGCTGATTCCCAGGCACCGGTACGTGTCACACGGATGCGGACCGTGCATCTGCAAAAACCAGACATGTCAGTATGTGGAGCACACGGACACACGGTCTGTGGAAACACACTGAGATGTGCACAGACCAATTCATTTGAAAGCGTCCCCTACTGGTTTTATAGAAGAACTGCAACGTCTACCTCAAGACGGATTAAATGGACTGTTGCACTTAAAAGAAGAGTGAACACCTGGTCGCAAGTTGCACGGCGGCCAGAGCTCAAGAATGTGTTTTTGAAAAAAATGTTTTACTTAAGAATGTCTTGTACTGAAAAAGTTTCATATGCTGCTAAAAGAGTTTATAGTATTTTATGTGTGTGTGAAGAAAGCCTTGTAATGTTTTATACCAGTAACGTTAAAAGGGAAAAGTGCCTCCCATAAAGGGATGGGTTAATAGTTAATGTCTTATATATGAATGCATTCTAAAATTTTTGTATGTTTAAATTGTTTTGCTCTTTTCCAGCCCGAGGACATGCTGTGATTTACCAGGGGGGAATGTAGCACCCCGAGGGCTCGGCTGCTACAGGGGTATTGCACCTCAAACTAGAGGTGTGGTATTCCACTCCCGGGTAAGGATGGAGTGTGGACCAGGACTCAGTAGCTGCATGCACCACACACACCCCATTTCCGAGGGACAGCTCAACGGTGCTCCCACAAGATAGAAGTGCAGGCACGACAGCATCTGTCCCTGGCTGGAGTGGGGAGGGGGTGGAATACCCAGTGGTGTAGGAGCAGATAGGGGTGGGTCTCTGGGCATAGGCAGGAGCCCATTGGTTGCTAGTCACCTGGGCTCGGGTGTCAGAAGGAGGTATATAAGGTGGGCACCATCTTAGGACAGTGTTCAGTTCAGAGAGAAGGAGAAGAAGACAGGAGTTCAGCCAGAGAGGGCTGACAGGGAGCTGTGGCTCAGTCTGGGCCCAGCTCCAGAGGCAGGCCTGGAGTGGAGGCCAGAAACAGCAGAAAGAGAGAGGAGAAGGAGCGGAAAGGAAAGTAAGAAAGGAACTGGAACAGAGAAGAAAGGAAGCAAGGAACACCGAGAAAGGCCCAGAGACACGAGGACCGAAGGAACCCCATACGCCCAGAGAAGATACAGGGTGAAGGGTTGGCAGAACAGGGTACCGGAACCCAAATTGGTGGAGGCAACAGATTCCTCAGCCAAAGACCGGAGGTTGTTACCACATCTTGGTGCGACCCCTCACTACATCCACCAGAAAGGCATACCGTATAGGGTCAGGGAAACCGGGAGAGGTTCCGCCAACAGAAGGCCTGAGGAAGCTGGACAAAGGTGGGTCACTGGTGGGGACGGCCAGAGAAAGGTAGAGAAGGGAGCTCTGAACCACACTCTGGAATTACCTGGGAGTTGACCGAGTCCCTTGCCTGGTGGACGCAGCACGGCTCGGGCAGTCATCGCCTGCAGCATTGACATGAACAACAACTGTGAGTAAAGCATTGAAAACTGCAACCGCACGTCTCTGTGGTTCCTCGCCGCACCAGCACCATTAGCACTGGGACGCTCACACCATCACTCCCATCATCTCTCACATTAGCTGCCCTGAGGCAATACTTCTCCCGTGGGGAGTTATCCCATACTCAGCTGCGCAAACAACATCAACCTCAGCGGTCTGCAGCGCGACGGCGGTCCCCACTGACCGCAATCCACGGGTGGCGTAGTCGGACATTTGCGATACATTAAGACTGCCACTGGTTTGACCACCCTGGGCACGGATCGGGTCACCGCCACACGGAGACTACAACCCCCAGCATTCTACAACAGGCCCGGTTCCGGGTTCCCCTGCACAACACAGGCCCAGGAGGCGCGTCACACACTCTTGCCATTCTCTTGATGAGCTTCAAGAGGTAGTCACCGGAAATGGTTTTCACTTCACAGGTGTGCCCTGACAGGTTTAATAAGTGGGATTTCTTGCCTTATAAATGGGGTTGGGACCATCAGTTGTGTTGTGCAGAAGTCTGGTGGATACACAGCTGATAGTCCTACTGAATAGACTGTTAGAATTTGTATTATGGCAAGAAAAAAGCAGCTAAGTAAAGAAAAACGAGTGGCCATCATTACTTTAAGAAATGAAGGTCAGTCAGTTTGAAAAATTTGGCAAACTTTGAAAGTGTCCCAAGTGCAGTTACAAAAACCATCAAGCGCTGCAAAGAAACTGGCTCACATGAGAACCGCCCCAGGAAAGGAAGACCAAGAGTAACCTCTGCTTCTGAGGATAAGTTTATCCGAGTCACCAGCCTCAGAAATCGCAGGTTAACAGCAGCTCAGATTAGAGACCAGGTCAATGCCACACAGAGTTCTAGCAGCAGACACATCTCTTCAACAACTGTTAAGAGGAGACTTTGTGCAGCAGGCCTTCATGGTAAAATAGCTGCTAGGAAACCACTGCTAAGGACAGGCAACAAGCAGAAGAGACTTGTTTGGGCTAAAGAACACAAGGAATGGACATTAGACCAGTGTAAATCTGTGCTTTGGTCCGATGAGTCCAAATTTGAGATCTTTGGTTCCAACCACCGTGTCTTTGTGCGACGCAGAAAAGGTGAACGGATGGACTCTACATGCCTGGTTCCCACCGGGAAGCATGGAGGAGGAGGTGTGATGGTGTGGGGGTGCTTTGCTGGTGACACTGTTGGAGATTTATTCAAAATTGAAGACATACTGAACCAGCATGGCTACCACAGCATCTTGCAGCGGCATGCTATCCCATCCGGTTTGCGTTTAGTTGGACCATCATTTATTTTTCAACAGGACAATGACCGCAAACACTCCTCCAGGCTGTGTAAGGGTTATTTGACCAAGAAGGAGAGTGATGGGGTGCTACGCCAGATGACCTGGCCTCCACAGACACAAGACCTGAACCCAATCGACATGGTTTGGGGTGAGCTGGACCGCACAGTGAAGGCAAAAGGGCCAACAAGTGCTAAGCATCTCTGGGAACTCCTTCAAGATTGTTGGAAGACCATTTCCGGTGACTACCTCTTGAAGCTCCTCAAGAGAATGCCAAGAGTGTGCAAAGCAGTCATCAAAGCAAAAGGGGGCTACTTTGAAGAACCTAGAATATAAGACATATTTTCAGTTGTTTCACACTTTTTGTTAAGTATATAATTCCACATGTGTTAATTCATAGTTTTGATGCCTTCAGTGTGAATGTACAATTTTCATAGTCATGAAAATACAGAAAAATCTTTAAATGAGAAGCTGTGTCCAAACTTTTGGTCTGTACTGTATATATATATGGAGTGAGGGTTCTTGGAGCTAATAGATCTGGCTTTAAATCAACTCTAAAACCCCACCCCCCGCCAACCACGAACAGCCCTGAAACCTTAGGCACGTGAGTGCCCCAAAGCCACCAATGCCCTTTCAATATCCTCCTGTATTGCAAGGGCCATAAGATCGATACCGATTGCATTGAGATGAACACCGTCTTCTAACCAAAAATTACCAACCCCCGATTCCAACTGAAAGTGCCTAACACTTATCCCACCATTCCTTGAAACAAAGCTGGACACGGCCCTATTTAATTTTACTCTTGCTCTATTTATACCTTTTTTTGATCTGACCGCCCGCCATTTCTTCCTAAGCACTATATCTGACCAAACCGTCAGAACCCCCGGGAACGAAGTCCACAATCTCAAAAAATCAAAACGGATATCCCGAATTACCTCTCTCATGGACCTTGCCCCCAAATCGTTCCCTCCCAAATGCACAACCAGAATATCAGGTGTTCTGTCCAATCTCACCACTTTATGAAACTCAGGCATAAACCGGCTCCATACCATCCCCCTAAAACCTAGCCACCTGATAACCACTTGTCCCCTTGGAAAGCCCAATTGCCTACCGTAACGCCTTACTTCAGCACACAGCGCCCCCCAATGCACATATGAATGTCCGAAAATCCAGGCTAACAAGGGAACGCCACCTAAAAGAATAATAAACAAGCATATTCAACAACTCGCAAATAACAAAGTCCTGGGGTATTTAATGCCGAATATACGTCAAATAACAGTCCGAACTCCACCTACCAATCCGCTTTATCACCTCCGCCCCCAAGCCGCGCCTATCAGCCTCAGACGATGCGCCAATTCTAAAAGAATGTGAACCATAAACACCTGGGCTAAGGCCCAACTCCTGCACCCCCTTTTTTAGGACCGCTATAAACTGGAACCTGGAAAGAAAAGACCCGTCGCAATGACATAATGGTGGGCCGGATCTACCTGACCACACTTGCCAATAAACCTCCAAGCACCTTCTTGGACACATCAGAGCCCCGTCCACTCTTCCTAAGACAACGCGCTTACCTCTACCCAACTGATCAGTCTTTGCAATTCTAATCCAAAAATCGATACCCCAGCCCCAGGAACTCATGTCTTCGGCTAACAAACCTCCCACCCTATTCTGGCAGGGAGCGACCAACTCGCCTACTCTCATCGCCTCGAAAAAAGCTAAGGAAAAAGCTAACTTAAACAGAGCCGCCTCGAAAGTAGAACAACAAATCCTTTCCAAAACAAGACCTAACCTTTCCAACATACTAAACGTGACTGGCCTACGCTTATCCAAACTCTTGCTACCTTTTCGAAAACCTCTAAGTGCCTGCTTGACCAAAAAGGATTTCGTAATGTGGCGCCCCTGAGGGTTCGACTGCCACAGGGATGCTGCACTTCTGTAATGGAGTGTAGTGTTCCTCCTCTGAGGTAAGAACAGTGTGATGGTCAGGACCCAACCTCCACATCCAACACCACACTTCTCCAACCAGAGGGGGCTAGTATGCACTAGGTGCTGCCCTCCTGGTTACAGGGAGACTGGGGTACCAAGAGATAGGGGAACCATTTAGTGGGTGAGGGTGGAGGACTCACATTTAGTGACACTTAATAATTCATATTTAATACACAGCCATCTTGGTCATTGGTCTCTCGCAGTCAGTCCTTTGCAATGGTTCTTTGACTGTCCTCTACTGTGATCTCCCACCCTGAACGTGGATCCTGTGTGGACCTGCAGTGGATGGAGACACAGCCCTCGTACCTTGGCCTTGGGTCAGGTTGCAGATAATGTATGTCTCAACCCGGTCAAGGATCATGACCAAAAAGGCCCGGAGCTTAAGAGTGTAGCTCCACCGCAAATGGATCCCAGGGAGGATGTAGACGGAGCGGTGTGCACCACCTGTCCTCACTATTCTGATCTATTCAGAGGGATTCCGGCTGCAAGAGGGGTACCAGCCCCCGACACCCGACCTTGCTACTCCACGTCCTGGTCAGGAAAGTCCGGTAGGCCCTGAGGATCCCACCGGGTAATGGAAGGAGCGAAGCTGCCACCCGTACCCTGTTTCTGAGAGAAGTTCAGAGGGAGACCCGGCCTATCTACTCACACGCAGACAGGAAATGACCCAGTCTGAAGTCTAGGAACACTCTGGTGCGGGGTCCTGATTAAACACTTGTATTACTCGGAGGTTGTTGGACCCTCGTTCCTGGTGACCGCAGAACTCCGCGAGGAGCAGGGAGAAGCCTTGCAGCTGTACTCTTCAACGTGAGTAAACACCCTGGAAGTTAACCCCTATGGCCTCCGGACTCTTTATTCTGCACTACACCGCACTACGCAGCACCAGAACTCCTAGACTACTACCCCCTTCATCCTGTGTTTCTGCCCTGAGGCCCTGCTCCGCCTGTGGGGAGCAGTAACAACGACGGCTGCCATAACATCCAGCCTCAGAGGACTGCAGCAGCGCTGGTGGCCTTCACCAGGTGCCACAGGTGGCGTAGTCGAGATCAGCCACTCAACCCGGATAAGCCCGTACCATCCCTTTTTTTAGTGTGACTGCCCTGGGCACGGAGCGGGTCCGGGCCATGGCTGCACCCCATAAACAACATAGGACCCGGCTCCGAGTGCGCCATCTCCCAGGGCAGGGCTTACACCACAAGTGGGTCACACAGTAACATCAGTCAATACCTGAAACTTGAAACCGAATGCAAGCCCAGCAACAAATTTACTAATTCTAGGTGCCGACCACCCTAACTCCGCAGCCTTACCAACCAAAAACAAGACCGCCAGCATCCTATCCTCGTCACTCTCTACCACCCCCCAATGTGACACCCTGCTTTGCCATACTCGCCACGATGCCTCATAAGAAGACCAGGTTGAACTCGCCACTGACTCCTGGATCAATCTTCCAGTTCGTCCGTAATAAGCTGCCACAACTGCGAAGGGCATTCCATTCCTGCGACTTCTGCCTCTGGTGCCAGTGCACGAAAACGCTCCCACTGGAAACGAGACAAAGCATCAGCTATAGAATTTTGGACACCTGGCACGTGCACCGCCGAAATCCATGCATTCAACTCCAAAACACCAGAGTACCAGTTCCCTGATCAGCTTAATAACCGGAGGAGACGAGGCCGACAAGCTGTTAATCACTGCCACCACACCCATATTATCACAGTGGAACCTAACTCTCTGATTCAAAAAACTCCCTCCCTGTGCTCTCTATTCAAACGAATGAAATGATGCGATGCCCGCACGCCGTCTGTCGCCCTTGACAGCCTATGACAAAATATTCTGCCCATAGGCATAATTCTACAAGCAAAGTTCATTCTCCCTAGCAGCGACTGCAGCTCCTTCAATGTCACCTTACGCAATTTACCTAATCGCTCAACCTCCTGCCTGACCAACAACAATTTATCCTCGGGCAATTGACACTTCATACGTTCCGCATCAATCAGTATTCCCAAAAAACTCAATACAGTACAAGAAGCTTCAGTTTTCTCTTTAGCCAAAGGAACCCCTAAACGTTCCGCAACCTACACCATGGCTGCTAACAAATTACCACAAACAAACGGATTTGGGGGACCTATGAACAAAAAGTCATCCATGTAATGAATAACGGACTGCACACCTGCAACGTCCCTGACCGCCCATTCCAGAAAAGTACTGAAAGTTTCAAACAATGAACATGAAATCGAACAACCCATAGGCAAACACCTATCCAGGTAATAACCTTTGTTCCAAAAACAACCCAATAACGGAATGCTAGCCGGGTGAACCGGAAGTAACCTAAAAGCTGATTCGATGTCTGTTTTCGCTAACAATGACCCAGGCCCGTACCAGCGAACCCATGACACCGCCGCATCAAATGATGTGTATTCAATCGACCATTATTCTGGCGCGATACCGTCATTGACCGAACAACCTTTTGGGTACGACAAATGCTGAATCAGGCGAAATTTATTCGGCTCCTTCTTTAGGCACTACCCCCAAAGGAGAAATGATCACACCTTCAACCGGTAGAGTATCAAACGGCCCCACCATACGACCTAACTCCACTTCCTTTGACAACTTAACACTGACATCCTCTGGATGCAACAAAGCAGACCTCAAATTCTTAACAGAAATAGGAACCTTATGGTCAGGAGGCAGGATCCTGAAACCCTCAAAAAAAACCATCACTAATAATCCTGACCTGCAATTGACGCACCCAGGGGATAGGGACGACTCGGCGCCCGGGCCTTTTTTGTCTGGTCTTGGGGGATGTTGCGGTAGTCGGCTCCCGGGCCCGTACCCTGGGGTCTCTTTTAAAAAGGGAGAAAAGTTTGGATGGGATAGGGAAATGTTCGTGACGCCACCTGTGGTGTCTGCTGAGGATCATCAGTGCTGCAACAGTCCTCTGAGGCCGGTGTTCAGGCAGCTTAGTTGTTATTACTCCCCACAGGTGAAGTAGGCCTCAGGGCAGCATAGGTGTAGTGATGCAGGACAGAGGGGACCCAGCCGGGTCAGAGTAAGAACAGGGACACACACGGTAGTTCACTTCAGTACCTTTACTGGTGGTGTTTCAGGCATGATCCGCGGCACTGTAGGGTGAAGGGTGCATATCAGGACTCTCCCCAGTGAGCGGGTCTAGGGCCTCCTGTTCCTTGCCTTTCTTTGGTAAGTTTCTGACCTGCCTGGAGCTAGGCCTAACTTGGTCTCTGTCTTGCACCGGCTGACCTTGTGGTAGGGCCTTTTGTTGGAGATCACTCTCCCAGCTTGCGGGGCCTCCGTGACTCCTGGCTCTGGTACGTATCAGCTTCTGGTGAACCTGGGACCTGAAGTCTTCCAGGGATTCCGGTTCTTTCTACAGGGGATATAGGGCCCTGTAGACGCGGACCCGGTGTCTGGTATGTGCTTTTTTTGGGGTGAGCTGGTAAAGCTCCTCTGCCCCCTTATGTTACTCACTCCACTTGCCTTCGGCCTCACTCGGGGCCCTCACTAGGCTACACACTAGCAGCAGGCACGCTGCGCTTCACCGCTCTTATGGCGTCGGCACACCTTAAGCTCCCTAACTTGAGCTCACTGACTGAACTGAGCTCCACTCTAGACTCTCTCACTAGAGGAGCTGCACTAGAGGAACTTGCAGGAGCTTCCTGCTCTACTGCTGAACTCTCTCTCGAACTCACTCTGTTCTGTTCTGGCTGTCTGAGCTCTGTTCTTCTCTGCTTCTGAGCAGGAACTTCACTGCCTGCCTAACTCCACCCTCTGAATATATACGTCCCTATCCGGGCTCCCTCTGGTGGTCTGAGGTGGTAGGGTGGAGGTGTGTGTTTGCTGTGAGGGCATCTTGTGGAGAAGTCCATCGATGCACCCCTCTGGAATCTGTAGCAGCATTGTGCAGCAGGGCGCCACACAATTGATCAGGATATCTACTTAGAAAGGGGGCAATCCCTAGCAGATTCACTGGAGTCACCCCCTTGACTGGTACCCACAGACATCTTTCCTTTTCCTTTTTTGAAGCATTTTGCTGCCCCATGGGAGCTCCCATTACAATGGGAACAAATATGTTTGAACTTACAGCCGTTCCCATATTTGCACTGGCCATCATTAAATTGCCAGCACGTTCCAGACTTCTCTTTTCCTCCCTGTGCTCCCTGACTCCCCAGCCCCCCGTCCTGACAATTGACTCCCGCTTCCTCCGCTCCCGTGAAAGGACTGCCTGTATCTAGCCAGGGCCATCACTTTTAACCAAAGGCCAATATCCTTCTGGTCCCACTTAATCTCAGGCCGCAACGCCTTCCTCTGACTGAATTGCTTGTCGTACCTCAGCAATGTTTGTCCCCCGTAAGTACGATGTGCTTCACCAATAGAGTCTAAGTTACAGAATAAACCCGAGCAATTTTCAGGAAACTTTTCCCCAATGACCCCGGCCAATATAGCAAATGCTTGAAGCCAATTTACAAAAGTCTGAGGGATCAGGCGCCACCTGCGCTTCTCTTCCTCTTCCTTTTTGCTATCATCCTTCTTCCCTTTGTCTAAATTAAACTTCTCCAAGGGAAGGAGGGAGAAAATTTCGACATATTCATCGCGCTAAATTTTCTCTTTCACCTCTTTTTTTAAATGTGCCCCCAGTGGCATCTCACCCTTTGCCCTGTCATCCAGCTTCACCATATCGCCCTTGTCTTTTTCCGTCTGAACCGACACTGAAACACCTGTAGATGCTACCTCTGTGCCCGCCGCAGACCCAACCGCACCGTAACTAGGCTGTGGCAAACCTTCCCGGCCTGGCAACCGGGCTCCTACGGGGGATGCCATTGACCCACCCGCTGCCCCACTCTCCATTCTAAGCAAAATCTGTGACATGCTATGCAAGATATCCCTAATCCCTGATACCTCTGCACCCCCGGGACCGCCTAAATTCCTCCCCCCTGGCCCTGCAAACTGACCACTTCCGCCCCCTAGCAAAACAGCCCCTGTGGACGAAAAAACAGACATAGCACCTGCGCAGCTGCGTGAGAATGATTCTGTGTCCCCGCCAGCCGGAATTCCTGAGTCCTGACAATGTTTTTTTCCGTCACGGTCGCCGCTGGAATAAGATCTTTCTGAGTCCGTTCGCCGTTCAAGGCCCGCGCCCCTGGCCTCCACGTCACCAGGAGGGACCTGAACAGCCACGGATGATGCAGACAGGCTCCTCACCGAGAATCATCTCCCGCCAGACCTCCTTGCACTCCTGGATGCAGCTCTGGGCCTCCTCCGACTACCAGACCCAGATGCACGGGCCTGGTCCGTGCTGATGGAATGAACACTGCCAGGCAGCAGAGTGTCGCTGCCCGCCGCTCCTTCCCCTCCACGTCGTCCATGTGAGCCAGGCAGCAGGGGTTCCCTGAACTGCTGCCTGCCCGCAGATGCTTGCCTCCTTGGTGTCATGGTGCTCCTCCCAGCAGGCACCCCAACAGGAGCATCGCCAGTGGTGCCTGCCGCTTGCTGTGCTGCTCCCTCGATCCTCCTGTTCCTTCTACTGGAAGTTTGGCCCCCACCGCGAATAATAGCTGGCCTGTGCGGCCCAGCTGCGGTGCGCATGCCGGAGCCTGGACCTCCGGCTCCTGCAACGCTGATCCCGCAGGCCGCACATCCGATGCGGCCCTCACTTCCGGCGCGGCCCTGACTTCCGGTGCAGGCCGCGCTCCACGCTGTGCAGCGCCAACAGGCCGGCTAGGTGGATTCCTGCTGGGGCGAACGCGGCGGGACGGGACCGTACCATCACGCTCGCTTCCCGCAGGGGCTCCGGAGCCTGCGCCTGTTGCGCGTGGTTACCTCTGGTGACAGTCTCTCCGGGAGCTTGGTCCTCCTGCTCCTTCTCCTCGCTCCTGACGGCGCCTACAGATTTTCGGCTGCTCCCAGCAAAGCAGACAGCTGGGCCTCCAGCCACCTATCGCTGCGTGACCGGGCGACGTCTCTCAGCTGGACCATCAGGGATTCTACGAACTCCATTTCTCCAGGTAATTCTCTCTGCTGCTCCTCAGGGAATGGCGGTTTTCCCGCACTTTTCCCTATATATCCGACTCTCCCACTGCCCGCCCCCAACTTCCCACTATCCAATCCCCACGACAGCCTCTTTTAAAAAAGGTGAAACCTCCAGGCCAATCATGGGTGGCTTCCCCTTAGCTGTGCTGTCTCCAGCCCCCTCCTTTACTACCTTTAATGACAAAAGTTTCAGCAGGAAAAAGGCCTTGAACAAGTATTGGCCTATTTTGAAGACAGATCAGGACTTGTCTAAATGTATCAGTCTAGACCCCTCTTTGACATATAAAAGAGCAAAAAATCTGAACGACATCCTGGTGCACAGCTACTACGAAGGCTTCAAGCTAGATAAGGCATTTGGATCAAAAGGACCCCAGTGGGGTTTTTTCCTTGCATTGTCGGTATTTCATGCCCCAACATGCTTAGGACTTTTGATTTTAAGTCCAATGATGGGGGTACTGTTTTCAAAATTACCCAAAATATTACTTGCAACACTGTGGGTGTGGTCTACTGCATAATCTGCCCTTGTCAACTCATGTATGCTGGTCTGACCTCCAGACAATTAAAAACTTGGATTAGAAAACATGTGAGAGACATAAAAAACGCTCTTGAAATAGATGACCTCACACAATTGAAATCAACACCAAGACATTTTAAAGTACACCACGGCTATGTAACGGGGAGAAGGGTGGTAGTTGGTGGCAACTGGCATGTCAGTTTCAGTGTTTGGATCTTCACCCTGGCCCGCTACAGACAATGGGGACTCTGAGAATCCCTGGGTGTGTGTGTGTGCTCTGGTGCTTCCGTAGAGAAGACCTCCATACTCACTTCTGACCCGCCGTCCCGGGTGTCGACTCTTTTAGCCTTCAGAAGGAGAAAACTAGACCATCTTAAAAACGTAAAAACTTCTTTACTTGCAGCAGCAGTCACATACAGGGAGTAACAAGTGATACAGTCTTTTTGTAATCTCTTCACATACAGCGGCACTTTACCAGTGATGAAAGACACAGACACAGATTTGGATATGAAGATTAACGCCGAATGCGCCATCCCTATGGGTAACTTGATTCTCTGTCCCACTGCCTGACCTGCTTGGATCCACCTTCCTGATGTGGTTGTCCTGTCTCGGCACGTAAGGTGAAGTTCCCAAATTGACCTCTCCATGTACATCTGTTCTTGTTGTCCCCTCTGTTTAGACTGATCAAATTCACCTTCCAAATAAGGTTGTCCAAAAACTCCCAGAATGTGACACACACACACCCTTCTCCTGTACTTTCTCCTGTGTCCTCCTGACAGGTCCTTACTAATCACTGTCCCTCACTCAACTAGAACTGCCTGCCTCCAGGAAGTCTATCTGTTCTTTGCTACAACTGCCCCTTCCACAATGGAGCAGCTCACAAGACTATTAACTGTTTCAACTACTATAATGCCCACATCTGTACTCTCATACATAACATCTAGCTGTCTCTTAACCCATCAGACGTAAGGTCTTATATATGCTCATATATAAACATAAAGTAAGACATCATGTGCACAAAGAGGGAAGAGGTAGATAACCATCCTGGTCACCCTCTTACATTCCTCCCTCCTAAAATATGGTCGTCCCGACCATAACGACACCTGTAAAACACCAATGCACGTTTCAAAACACTTAACACACATGTTTTTATAAAATGCACAACAGGTTAATACACTCTTCATCCATTTTCTCTGGTTGGTCAACCTTGACCTCGGTCCCACTTGGTTGGGACCCTGGAACACAGAGTTCAAGTCTTTTTCTTAAGACTGGCCATTTTGGCCCACTTCAGTAATTGCCCATATGCACAGGGGCAAAGTCCTTTGACCTGGCATGCACATTGGGTCATCCGAAGAACCGAACGGGTCCGACTGACCATAGTCCCCCCCCCCCCGCTGGAATGGACTCAGTACAAGTGTTCAAGTTCCTTTGAGCATGGGTCTGTCTGACCCCGGTCCCCTTGTTCCTGGGACTGACAAGAACAAATATCCATCACAGGCCCGCTGGCCAACAATTCCTGCTCCGACAGTCCTGGAGCAGAGACCCGGCACGATCCACGGCTCATCCTGACAGTTTTCCCCCTCCCTCTATTTTGCTGGAACTGTCCCTTTAAGTAAGTGTGCTACTCTTTTTTGCAGTAAGGAAAGTTCAGGAAAACACAAGGACAGTTGTGGCCGGACTGGCCAGCTCCAATCCAACTTGGTGCCATTGGGACCGCTTGCCCTTTAAGAGATGCAGAACAGTCTCTATTCTCCTGTGCAACCAGCACAGCGTTAAAGTTACTGTGGCTCAGCTCTATGTGTCTTTAACTTGTTAGTAGGGTTTTTCCTAAATTTTGGCGGCCGTTGGATTCACTGCATACCCTATAAGTGGATAGTAGACTCTCTCCTTTCTAATGAGTACATATTGTACTCCTTACGGTGACCGAGCTCTATGTGTCTTTAAATTATTAGTGGGGTTTTTCCTAAATTTTGGCAGCCCTTGGACTCACTGCATACCCTATAACTGGATAGCAGACTCTCTCCTGTCTAATGGGAACATGTTGTACTCGTTACTGTGGCCCAGCTGTATGTGTCTTTAAATTGTTAGTGGGCTTTTTCTTAAATTTCGCCAGCCCTTGCAGTCAGTCACTGCATGTGTAGCACCCTGAGGATTCGGCTGCTACAGGGGTATTACACCTCAAGCCAGAGGTGTGGTATTCCACTCCCGGGTAAGGATGGAGTGTGGAACTGGGCTCAGTAGGCTGCATGCACTACACACATCCCATTTCCGGGGGACAGACCAATGGTACTCCCACTAGAGAAATGTGCAGGTACGACAGTGTCTGTCCCTGGCTGGAGTGGGAGGGGGGGTGGAACATCCCAGTAGTGTAGGGGCAGATAGGGGGAGCAGTCTGGGTAATGCTAGGAGCTCATTGGGTGCTGGTCACCTGAGCTCACACATAGAGGGAGTATATAAGGTGGGAACCATCTTAGATCAGGGTCAGTCAGTCAGAGGAAGAGAGCAGAGGAGAAGAGCAGCTCCAAGGCCCAGAGAGAGAGAGGAGAAAGAAGGACCCAGAGGGGGAGAAGAGAGAACTCCAAGAACCCAAGATTAGATCAGCGGGTGAAGAGTTGGCACAAGGGTACCGGATCCCAAGCTGGTGGAGGGCACTAATCCTTAGCCAGAGACCGGAGGTCGTGGGCAGGATCTGCCACGACCACCCACTAAATCCACCCGGAAGGCAAACCAAGAATAGGGTCAGGGAACCCAGAGACAAGGGTTTACCAACAAGAGGCCCGAGGGAGCCGGACTTAGGTGGATCCCTGGTGGGGAAGGCCAGAGAGAGAAGGAACGTCAGAAAGGGAGCTCAGGATCACGCTCCAGAATTACTTGGGAGTTGGCCGAGTCCAGGACCTGGTGGACGCAGCACGGCTCGGGCGGTCACTCAAGGCCGGAGTGACCAGCATAACAGCAGTAAGTAAAGACCCTGAACTGCACAGCCTGACTCTGAGTCTCATTACCATCCTCACTGCACCTCCACAACCACCATCCTCTACACCTGACCCCCTGAGGCTATACCCCTCCCGTTGGGGGTTATACTACCTGAGCTGCACACACATCACCAGCCTCAGCGGACCCTGCTGCAGCGGCGGCCGTATTGACCGCAATTCAACGGGTGGCGTAGTCGACATAAAAGAACATCTAGTAACATCTATAAGGACTGCCACACACTGAGCTTGACACCCTGGGCACGGACCGGGTCACCGCCACTCGGAGACTACAACCCCCATCTGATCCGGCTCCGGGTATCCCCCAAACAACACTGGCCCAGGGGGCGCGTCACATGAGCATTACCACTATAGGAGACGCACTCCTTTATAATGGGAACATTTTTTTTACTGAAACCCTCCTCTATGTCTCTTCAAATGGGTATTGGCCTGATTCTAAATTTTTGGCAGCCTTGCAGTCACTGCATACGCAATAACAGTATAGGAGACCCACTCTTTAACCCCATTATGACCAGAGCAATTTCCGTTTTTGCATTTTCGTTTTTTGCTTTACTTCTTCCCAGAGCCAGAACTTTTTTATTTTTCATTCAATATGGCCATGTGAGGGCTTATTTTTTGCGGGACGAGTTGTTCTTTTAAACGCCATCACAGGTTTTACCATATCTTGTACTAGAAAACGGGAAAAAATTTCCAAGTGCGGTGAAATTGCTAAAAAATGCAATTCCACAGTTGTTTTTAGTTGTTTTTTTTACCACGTTCACTGAATCCTAAAACTGACCGGCCATTATTATTCTCCAGGACATTACGAGTTCGTAGCCACCAAACATGTATAGGCTCTTTTTTATTTAAGTGGTGAAAAAAAAATCCAAAGTTTGCTTAATAAAAATATAAAAGAATGGCGGCATTTTCCGAGACCCGTAGCGTTTCCTGATCTGGGGCCGGGTGAGCGCTTATTTTTTGTGCACCGGGCTATTTTTATTGATACCATTTTGGGATAAATCCGATGTTTTGATCGCCCTTAATTGTATTTTACTGCAATGTTGCGGCGACCAAAAAAACGTAATTCTGGCGTTTGGAATTTTTTTTATCGCTACGCCGTTTACCGATCGGATTAATTCTTTTTTTATATTGATAGATTGGGCGATTCAGAATTCGATACCAAATATGTGTATGTTGTTTTTTTTATTATTATTTTATTTTGAATGGGATAAAAGGGGGGTGATTTAAAGTTTTATATTTTTTTTATTTTTGTTATATTTTTAAAAACTTTTTTTTACACTTTCTGCATGCTTCAATAGTGTCCATAGGAGACTAGAAGCTGCAGTTTTCTGATTGCTTCTACTGCACACAGGTGATAGCAGATCGCCTGTATGCAAGAGAAATGCTCCTGTGCTGTGAGCGCCAACCACTAGGTGGCGCGCATAGCAATCTTTTCATGACAACCACAGGGGTCTGCTGCAGACTCGGGGTTGCCATACGCACTCATCAGTGACCCGCGATCACGTGACAGGGTCACTGATGGGCGGGGCTAAGCCCGCACTTCCGGAGTGGCGCTGTTAATTGCCACTGTCTGAGATTGACAGCGGCATTTAGCTGGCTAACAGCAGCGAGTGGATCGCGATTCCACCCGCGGCTGTTGCAGGCACATGTCAGCTGTAAGAATCAGCTGACATGTGCCCGGTTCAGTGCGGTTCACCGCCGGAGTGTGTCCGGTTCATCGCCGGAGCCCCCGCTGAACCTGCCTTTCTGACGTGGTGCGTACTGTTACTGGCCACATCGGAAAGGGGTTTTAATAATGGGAACAACAAAGCATAGCCGACTGCTGGCCCTTTAAGAAGAGTAAGGCTGTAAAAATAGTGTTTGTGACTTTCAGAGTCCCTCAATAAATGAAACAGGATGTGTCTGATGATGCCTCACACACCACATGGTCAGGTAAGGTAATAAAATGTTAAAATGACAATTCCCAGTGAATGCATTTTCACCATTGAAAGCAATGCAAAAGTGCAAAAAAGCTACGTGTGAATATAGCCCAAGGGTGTGGAGGAGCATTATTTTGGGGGGTTATTTATTTTGCTTTATATGGAAGTCTTTACCCCGGAAAGAATGTTCCTTAATATTTTTTTTCAGGAAAATCCATTTTGATTTTGTTTTTGTATGTTTTATCGTGAGTCCGTAAAAGTGGCGTAATACTCTGACAACGTTACTGACAGCAGTGACCTGGGAGTCAGAGATGCTCCAGGGGTCTTCCCCATGTTGTTCCCATGTCATTTGAGCACTGCTCACATTGATTTGGGCAATTTTTAGGCCCTCTGCAGACCGCTGGTGGGGGGGCGGCCGCTAGAAAAATGCTCGCGTTTCCCATAGACTTACATTGGGCTCGTTACTCGGACCGAGCACTCGAGCATTACAATTTGCTGAACCCGAGCAATGAATACCTGAGCATTTTAGTGCTCGCTCATCACTAGTAGTGACCCAGGAATCAACCTTTTAGGGCAAAGCAGAGGTTAATTAAAATAGCTTTTAAGGGGTGTAAGTTGTTTGACCTTAAATGTTTAAGGGGTGTTTAGAGGGGAGTGTTTGTAGGAAAGAGCGGGCCTACATATAGTTAGGGAGGGGTGGAGATTGCTAAATTGCACAGAGGTACCACAGGGAAAGGTCCTGCCCGCCCTGTTAAATTAGGTGATGGAAAAGTAGAAGTAGTAAAGAAATGTATGGTGACCTATGGAGAAGAAATCTGATGACTCCCTGCTCAACCAACATAATAAATTGTATGTGTTTCAAGGGAACACAAATACTGTTGAAGCTGGAACTTACTTCCGACCCCCGAGGACGGCTGGACAGCTCGCCCAATTTGTGACAGTTTCGCTTGATCCGGGAAGCTTAGGAGGCATGATAGTAAAGCAGTTTGTAGCAGACAAGCAGTTGATTTCTGCAGAAGATGACTCATCCTCAATGAACTCTGAGAAAGTGTGGTTGTTATGTACTTGTCCCAGATCCGTACTTTGCTTTCCTCACTCTGGTCCAATAAACTCTGCTGTGCTCCAGGCTTTGCAGATGGCCCGGTCCTACTGTACTGTTCTGTATATAAGGCTCACTGAGACCCACCCTTGTGTCTTGGTACTGTAGCACCCCGAGGGCTCGGTTGCTACAGAGGTATTGCATCTCAACCAGATGTGCGATATCTCACTCTCAGGTAAGGATGGAGTGTGGATCAGGACCTCGACACCTGCATGCATTACACCCCATTTCCGGGGGACAGCTCGACGGTGCTCCCAGCTGCGGGCACAACTGGCCATGTCCCTGGCTGGAGTGGGGAGGGGGAAGAGAACCCAGTGGTGTAGGAGCAGTAAGGGGGCGGTTTCTGGGAGCACAGGAAGGAGCTCATTGGGTGCAGGTCACCTGAGCTCAGACACAGAGAAGCAGATAAAAGGTGGGGGCCATCTTAGGAGGGTAGCCAGTCAGAGGAGGAAAAGAGCAGGAGCAGGGTTCTGTGGAGCTCTGCTCCAGGAGGCGGGCCTAGCCTGAGAGGCCCAAGACCGAGAGAAGACAGGGAGCAGGGCTCTTGCATGTGCTCTGGTCCACAGGCAGGCTCTGTCAGGAGGACTGGGCCTGAAGGAGGAGAGAAGAAGGAAGGGGAGCGGAAGAGGTAAGGTACAGGGTCAGATATAGGGCTAGTGATAGAGCTAGGTTATCAGGTCCCTCAGCATTTGAACAACCATTACACAATGGAGTTGTGCTGTTCCAGCTCCATACATTGAATAAATTCTGCTACCAGGGACCTGCTAACATCGGATCTCCAAGGGTGACTGTTGCCTGATCCACAACTGATCTGAAATTGATTTCCTGATTTGCGTGCACGCTCTGAAGACCGTCGGTGATCTGAAGACGACCGGACAGGTTACGATGAGGAGCGGAGGAGCCGGTATATATTTTTTTACATTTTGATGGCCTTTTATGCTTCTGAAAATAAATTTTGCTGAATCCGCTTGGAAGCAAATTACAAACACTCTACATTTTGGTGAATGTGGATTTTTGTAAAATTCAAGTAGAATTCCACTCCAATTTATTCGCTCATCTCTATGATATAGGTACAGTTTCGAAATGTAGAAGACATAGCTAGTTACTATCAGCAATAAAACAAAGAGTATTTTTTATAATATTTATTTAAAAAAATATACATTTGGGAACTATCAAGTTTTCTCCATCCTGCTTACAGTCCCAGTACTTCTCCACTTTGTGCACAGGATGTCCATTGATAGATGTTTCACACTGAAGTCTCGTAAAATATGACTTCCACTCTTTTCAGTGGTTCATAGATCTCGTTACTGCGTGTTCCAACTTTAACTACTTTAACAGTTCCAATGCTTTTCCACTTGGTGGCCAGGATGTCCACGGCACGGTTACTTGCCTCCTGCACCACTGGATTATAGATTTGACTTGTGAGTCTCCTCAACCCTTTAAACACGTCTTCTAATTTTGACGGATAGAGTTCTTCATAGGGTAACGCGTCTCTGATCATAGTGAGGTGTTTCAGGACAGCGTCTACCTCGTCTACCATATACAGCATTTCGGTACTGTGGATCATCATCTTCACCAGAAGGGCAGGTTCTTTTTGCCCAAGTTGTTCATATATTTTGCAGGACTTTCCGCCATCAGCACATAACAGTTCTTCTACGTTGTTACATCCGATGTAAGGCAGACAATGCAACAAGGCTGCAATACCGGATGCCTTAACCTGCTGGTCTTTGCTGTGTAACTTTATCAGTAAGTCAGGCAGGCATCTCCTGACGTGGTGACTGAAGCCTCTCTTGTCCCTGTTGCAGTTCTGGGCGAGATCTGCAAATAGTGAAGTAGAGTATGTGCGGATCAGTGGGTTTGGGGCGTTTAGGTAGTCAGTACAACGATTGACAATCTTCCCAAATTTCCTGCCAAGTTTTGATCTTTTCAGCAGTATGACAAACTTTGATAGGGCTTGTAAGCTTTTGATGACAACTTTTAGCTTCCTATGATCCGTTAGTTTACTGTAAAGGCAGCCATAGATGACGTCTTTCAGTTGATGCACCTGTCTTGGTGCACCTATACTAGCATTTCCCATAGCTTCTACAGCAAGACAGACCTCAAGCTCGTCCGAGCTGTCCATCTTTGAAGCCATGAATAAGATCAAGTCTTTTGCCATTTTCCCCTCCAGGAGCTCAGGGTGGAGTAGGAGCTCCGAGAAGAACATGATGCTGATGAGTTTGCTGGTTCTTACAGCAGATCTCATTGCTATAAGCAGGTAATGGATGACCTTTTTCCTTTCCTCATCAGTTAAGACACAAGTAATGTAACGACACATCGCAGCCTGGGTTGTGTCTGTGTCTTGGAGGACATGAGAGTCATCCTGATGGTTAATGAACCCATAGCTAGGGTGCAGAAGATGATAATAAAAATCAAAGCTGTCAGATGGTCCAGCTTGGTGTTGTGTATGGACAATCAAGTCATCCACTGTCAGTATATTCTGCGCTGCACTTATCTCATTCCAAACTCTGATGGTTTTGGTGGAAATCAGATCCAGTGTTTTCAGTTCGCTGCTCTGTAGATGCTCCTCATCGATTTCCAAGAGCTCCATGATGTCTTCAGAGCGGTGTACAGCAATGTTAGCCAGGAGCGTCATAGCTGCACCAGTTATTCCCTGATGTCTCTCACTTTCTGCATTGAGCATGAGACAGTAGGTCTCATCAATCAGCTCATCAGTCAGAAAGTTCTCAGCGTCCGCTCTGGCAGATGTTACGGTTGCCAAGAACAGGAGGGCATTCACCAAATCCTGTCCATCCAGATCATGCAGATGTTCTATAAGCACGCTGGTCATGGTCTTCATTTCTTCAGGCTCATATGATGTGACAATGCCTGGAATAGTGTCCTCCAGGAGTGGGACAGCGAGCAGATCCAGCAAGGCCAACAGGTCTTTATGTTGATCGCTGGATGCCATGCTGGAATGCTTCATCATGTAATCAGAGGAAATCTGCCAAGAAAGGAATATTATGTTAGAAGAAATGTCATGTAAATTATCAATGGAATTAACATTCAATAATTGAAGGTAAATTATCATTATTTCTACAATATAAATGCAAATAATAAAATGATATTTCACATTACAGCTGGAGAACAGAGGAGGATGCAGCCAACGCCATATTGAAAACCAATGGATGCTGTGGGTTTTCGTTACATCCATTACCCATTGGCACAGGGGGCTTCACCGTGCAGGGTAAGGTAAGCCCTCGGCCTTCTTATTCCATTACACATCACTATGTGGCATTTCTGAAGTTTGAGCTAAGAGCAGACTCCTTTAGTAATGTTGGTTTTTGGCAGGATCGGTACAAGGATACTAATGCCGATACAGTGATCTGTTCACCTCCTTATGGGAGGACAACACAAAACTTACTGGACTTAATGATATGGAAAGAACAATCTGCATATTGTAATTAGAGATCAGAACCCGTCAGTAGTTACTAATCTGCGGTTTATCACTTTTTGGCATTACTCTAGTGGGGGGAGCCCAGGTAATTTACGGAGTGCGTGTCTCCAGAAGCACAAGCTGGATACAATGTATTGGGCGCTACAATGTACCAGCACAACACTATTTGCAATTTTTACTCTGCAATATCCACTGAAAAATAACCCATAGAGTCAAAGTTGTTTCTTCACAGTAGGTGAATTTCTAGAGATGTGTAACGTCTAAATGGGGTCACTTGAAGGAGGATTCTGCTGTTCTGGCACTTAGGGCCTCTGCAAACTATTCCAGTAGAAAACCTGCTCCAAAAATCACATGGTGCTCCTTCCCTCTGGAGCCCGGCCGCGTTACCATAGAGTAGATTCTACCCACATATGGGAGATCACTGCACTCAGGAGAAATTGTACCACTCATTGTGGCTTCCAGTTTCTCCTGTTACCCTTGTGAAAATGAGAAGTTTAGGACTAAAGCAACATCTATGTTACACAGAAAATGTCATTTTTCATTTCTTTCTAAAGGGTTAACAAGCTTTCTGAATGTGGTTTTGAATACAATCAAGGGTGCAGATTTTAAAATTGGGTCTTGTTTGCTGGTTTTCCTGACATATAGGCCCCTCTAAGTTACTTCAAAGGTGAAATGGTCCCGAAAAATCTAGGTTTTGTCAATTTCATTAAAAAAATGAAAAATTGCTGCTAAACTTTTAACCCTTCTAACTTCCTAACAAAGAATTTTTTTTAAGAATGATGCAAATGTAAAGTAGATATGTGCAAGGGCGTCCATAGAAATCATGGAGCCCATAGCAAAAGTCTGAAAGGGCACCTACATCACCCCCACCATAAAAACAAGAAAAAAGCTAAAATAATCAACAGGTCCTCTTAAACCCAGGCATGCATGTATTGGTTATAGGCCAAACCTTGTATAAGGAAGAGATTGTCTGGAAATAGAAGGCAATGGCATTTTTACAGCTCGGCTTTGATTTATTTCACATTTGAGTAAAGTAAAACACTTACATCTAACAAGATATGTTCCTTGTAACAGTCAAAATAAGTAGCAGGGATGAGAAGATAAAGCAGGACAACCTGAAACAGCCAAATATATAGAAAGTATTTACTTTACATGGGAACTGAACCTTCAACAAATTGTATCAATCAGTGATAAAATGATCAATGAGCGCTATTCCTCCCATCAAGTGCACACATTGCCACTTATGCTTAAATGTTACACAATATTATAGTTACCCTTTAACTACTTTTACATGTGATGTCAATAGTAGCAATAAAGAATTCAGCTGATATCTTAGTAATAGACAGGGATCTTCTTGTCAAGATTTCAGCTCTGTAGTAGATTATCCACCCTAAAATGAAGAATAGATTGGTCAGATTTTATTCTTTTATTTTTCAGCAGGAAATGTTTGTTCTATTAACCTCAGAATACTTACAGTAATAGCTGGTGAATTCCACAATGGAAATCAGGTTTCTTAGCCAAAAACAAACTTTAAAGTAGCGTTTTCACTGCTCCAGAAGGAAAAGTGTGATAAGTTCCGAGCAGTAGAGTGTTATTCCAACCTATAATCCAAGTCACACATTAGATTTTACCATTTTATTGTCCCCAGTCCTGTGTGTACAGCGATGGTAGACCCCATCAGCACAAACCACAACTTGACACAGGTTTTATTTTACATCTAAACCAAATAATTTTCAGCTTTAAGCCACGTTCACACGTCCAGTATTTGGTCAGTATTTTAAAGCAATAATAAATGCTCAAATAGGCAATTAAGTGACACAATCAGCCAACAAGTAACCGAATGATAGTCATTAAATGCCATAAGTTGGCTTGTACAACCCCGGCCTAAATCAATGGTCGGTGCCAACAGCCAGAACCTCCGCCATTATACTCACCCTAAAGATGTCTGGCTCTCTGCTGTGTCCTGTACACGCTGAAGGTCTCTTCTCAGCTGATGCACGGTGGTGACTGACGTCCCCTCTGTGGTCCTTGACCAGACAGAGTCAGGAGGAAGATCTGAAGGGGATGAAGATATATTGATGCTATAATACATGGGGTCATAATACGTTGAGCAGCTTGCCATGCCCCATACACAGTAAATAGCTGGCTGCCATTATTATTACTATTCTTTATTTCTAAAGGGAACCTGTCACCTGATTTCTCCGGCCCAAACCCCGGGAGCATGAACTGCAGTCTGCCAGCACAATTGCAGCAAGGTACATTATGTACAATGAAGAGCGAGCGGGAAACCATCGCCAGAGACAAGACTAGTCCAGCACTAGTCACTCGCCCACTGGCGGAGAATCATAGAGTGACTGCAGACTTGTAGAGCGGACCACCCTGGTAATTCCAGAGTGCTGTACATGTGGAGCGGGTTCACATATATACGTACAGTACAGCAAGAGATGAAGGCATTTTTGCTCTTTATCCCCCCTCCCACCTTATAATCTCCATCTATCTATCAACGTTCACGTCAGCGCTGTTGTCTCGTGATCGCAGGGCATCAGTGGGCTGTCATGACAAACCGGAGTCTGCAGAAGACCCCCGTGCCTTTCATTGTGAATCTCCTGAGATCGCCGGCTCATAAAAAAAAATACACATATTTGGTATCATCGCGTTAAGAAATGTTCAATCTATCAAAATATTAAGTAATCAGATCAGTAAACGGCAAAACGAGAAAAAAATCCAAACGCCAGAATTACGTTATTTTGGCCACCGCAATATTGCAATAAAAATGCAACTAAAGGCGATCAAAACATTGTATCTACCCCCGAAATAATGAAAAATGACCGCTCCGTGCACAAAAAATAATCCCTCACCCGGCCCCAGATCCCGAAAAATGATAACGTTACGGGTCTTGGAAATAATAATATGGAAAAAATAATGATGGGATAAAAACGAGCAGTCTTATAATTACCAGCACAGAATAGATTTACCTCCAAATGGAGAAGTCCTCAGTCAATGACTTCAAGAAAATCCAGAAATAATCCGATAATCCAGAAGTAATTCGATAATCCAGATGTAATCCACTAATCCAAAAGTAAACCGCTAATCCACAAGTAAATCGCAAATAATTCGCTAATCCACAAGTAAACCGCTAATCCACAAGAAGAAGATCTAAGTAAGTGCTGTCAGAAGACGAACAAATACCAAGTCTGACCGGTGTGAGATGGGACGGAATGTTTATAGGTTCCTCTCTATTGTGACATCACTCACCAGTGTGACATCACTGCCAGCTTCCATATAAGGTAAGTGATGATGTCACAATGCAGCGTAGTAACCAATACTTTTTAACCCCTTAGATACCTCCATTAATTGTGACAGCGGAATCTAGATGGCTATTGCAGGGGAAGGGCTTACTCTTAAGCCTATGGTAACCTGAGGCCAAGTAATGGCTTTAGGTTAGCCATCTTTGGGGCCTGGGATATGCAGGGTCCTACATGTGAACTGTCAATATAAAACAGACAGACCTAATATTCTGCAGTAATGAAGTATTGCAGGATATTAGATCAGTGACTGTAAAGTAAAAGTTAAAGCTACGTAAAAAATAAATCTAAATAAAGTATGAAATAAAAGTATTCTGCTACTAAACTTGAAAGTGAAAAAAAAAGTACACCTTTGTGGTATCTTCCCATATGAAATGATCCAAACTGTAAATCTGTACCATATCCCTGGCTTACTGTGCTTTCACATTACGCTCAATGTCCCTGTCGGGGGATATGTCCAGACCCCCCACAAAACGGGATTCAGACATATGTGCCTATGGGGCCATATACTGTAATGGTGCTGACAGAGCGAACGTGCGTTCTGCTGGCATTATTTTCGGAAGTGTACACTTACTGGAAGCGGACTTTCAGATGCAGTCTATTATGTCTGAGTGTCCGCCTCCAGTAGGCGTGTGTGACGCCCTCCCTGGACAATGGGGAATACTCGGTGCTGGGCCAGTAGATGGTGTGGGGTGATGTCGTCGTGGCCGTGGCCCTCCCTGGCCTAGGGCTGTCACTAAAAAGGGGGGGTTGTAATGTTCGACTACGCCACCTGTGGTGTCTGGTGAGGATCACCAGTGCTGCTTCAGTTCTCTGAGGCCGGTGTTCTGGCAGCTTAGTTGGTGCGGCTCCCCACAGGTGGAGCGGGGCCTCAGGGCAGTGTAGTGAGATGTAGAGCGATGGCGGGTGCAGTGCCGCGGAAGAAAGAATAGGCAGAGGTGGTAGTTGAAGTCATCCGAGTCTTTACTCACTTTAATGATTTACCAGCTGCAAAGCTTCTCTCTGCTTTCACATGGCGAGCTGCGGCCACCAGGAAGGGGTTCAGCACTTTCCAAGTAGATCAGGAGCACCTGTCAGGACCCCTCTCTAGTGTGTTCCTCTCCTCCCTTGTCTTCTCCCGCCTTGTGTCCCCCACTGAGTCCCGTGTGGGTACTGCGATGTCCCTTGTGGGTAACGTGTAGTTTCCGGACCGACTGGGTGCCCTTTTGGTGACTTGTGGTGAGAACGTGGCGTAAGGCCGATTCCCTCTGGATAAACTCAGATTAGGGCATACAGGTGGCGACTCCGCTCCGTCTGTATCCCCCTGGGATCCACTAAGCCTCCGAACTTTTCCGGCCGAGACATGAAGTACAAAGTCAGATAATCGGGGACCGGTCACCCCTCGCGGGCCTTCTTGCATGGACCCTGACCGAGGACAGAGCCAGTAATACTCTGCCCTGCTCCCTGTCTCGAGGCCTGAGACCAGGGACCGTGGACCTTCAGCCAGCTACAGGCTCAGCTGGACCCCGACTGAAGACCCACAACCAAAGACCTTGAACTTAAGGTGGCCTCCAGTTATATAGAATATGCTAATGTGCTAAGTAAGTGCTTCCTTCACCCTCACTCACTAATTGGTTCCCCCTCACTTTGGTTCCCCCCCAACTCCTCCATTCAGGACCGGGGCGGCACTATGGTGCATTGAGGCCCCCTACAGAACTGGAGTGGTGTAGTGTTGAGTGTGTGGTTGGGGTCCTGTGTAGCACTCCATCCTTACCTGAAAGAGGAGATACCACACCTCTAACTAGCCCAGGGGAATGGGGATGACTCGGTACCCGGGCCTTTGCCTTGGGGATGTCTCGGTGGTCGGTTCCCGGGCCCGTACCCTGGGGTCACTCCTTAAAAGGGTGGATAATTGGTTTGTTTAGTTTATTACAGTTCATGACGCCACCTGTGGCTTCTGGTGAGAATCACCAGCGCTGCGCAGTCCACTGAGGCCGGTGATAAGGCAGCTCGATGGTATGGCTCCCCACAGGTGGAGTTAGGCCTCAGGGTAGTATATGAAGGGGGGTGCAGGACAGAGGGGACCCAGCCGGGTCAGAGCAAGAACAGGGACAGACACGATAGTCACTTCAGTACCTTTTACTGATGGAAATTCAGGCACATCCCGGAGCACTGTAGGGTGAAGGGTGCATGTCAGGATCCTCCCCAATGAGCGGGTTTTGGGCCTCCTGTTTCTTGCCCATGCGTAGTAAGTTTCTGACCTGCCTGGAGCTAGGCCTAACTTTGTCTCTGTCCTGCGCTGGCTGACCTTGTGGTAGGGCCTTTCCTTGGAGTACACTCTCCTCAGCTTGCGGGGCCTATGTGTCTCCTGGCTCTGTTACGTATCAGCACTTTAGCGATCCTGGGACTTATAGTTCTCCAGTGATTCCGGTTATGTCTTACTGGGTCGTGGAGATCCTGGTAAGCTTTGGACCCGGTGTCCGGTAAATTATTCGGGGTGAGCTAGTTAAGCTCCTCTGCCCCCTATGTACTAACTCTCCACTGGCCTTCGGTCTACTCGGGCCCTCACTAGGCTACTCACACTAACGGCAGCTTGCTGAGCTCCACCGATATTATGGTGCCCGCACACCTCAAGCTCACTACTCTGAGCTACGACTCAACTGAACTCAACTCTGTATTCAGATCTATACTCACTGAACTCTCCAGAGGAATTGCTGAATCACTTAGCTCCACTGCAGACTGACCTGTTTCTGTGTCTCACTCTGCAGGAACTCTTTCAACAGGTTTGGCTCTCTGTCGACTCCAGTCTACACCAGACTAACTGCTGCCTGGCTCCACCTTCCCTATTTATCTATCCCTAACAGGCTCCCTCTGGTGGTCTGAGGTGGAAGGTGGAGATGTGTGAATGGTTATGGGGGCCTCTTGTGGAGGAATCCATCAATGCACACTTCCAGGATCTGTGATACCAAGCGCAGCTGGGCGTCACATTCCCCCTAGTTAAACTCAGCACTCCTGGGCTGAAGTACATTTTATAAAACAAAACAATAACAATAGGAACACAAGCAATGCAAGAACAATCTTCCCTTTATGGGAGGCACCAATCTTAAACGTTACATAACAATAACAAATATAAGTGTCCTCAGAATCCAAGTCTCCTATGGTGAGGTTCCCATACAGGATGTCCATCTCACAGGGTAGAGTACTTGGTGGTTTTGAGGAAACTGTCCTAAACCCTCAACGTAGGCCCTGGGGTGGCTGCAGGGCATGAAGATCCCGAGTTGGACCTCCATTAGAGCCACTCCAGACACGTTTTCCTTCTGAGGTCACCTAGAAGGGCACTCCAGGGAGCGCAATTATATACAAAAGCAGTTTTTGGGCTGCACACAGTCCTCAGCCACAAAGTTCTTAGGTAAATAGCAAAGAAATTAATAAGGTAAAGCATAAATTAATAAAGACATATGCACGAAAATACACAATTATACAATACATTTACATTTTAATACACAATACCCCAGGGGTAACTATCTACATTTTCCGAATGTTGACCATTTATTGAGTGTACCTAACAGGAGGTTTACCTCTCGTGCTACGTACTGATCTGCGAAGTACCGGTATGCGTGAAATACTAGTTGGTACACTACTTCCCAATGTGTCAGTACTAGGTGTGGAGGGGCTACATAACTGTATTGACCTCACTACTGGACTAGCAAGCATACTATTGGCTGGGCCTTCTTGCTCTGTTCCTTCCGGGGATCCTTCTTCTGGGGATTCTGCTTGAGCAGGCTCTTCTGCAGCACTTATTGCTGTGGGTAGAAGGTGAGTACAGGGATGACTACTGCTCCTCCTATTTGAGGCCAATCTGCTGGGAAGTCTCCTAAGTCAGTTTGGATCACTGCTCCTTTAGGTTCTTCCTGGATTGTGAAAGGCTCTTTTTCTTGGGGTTTCAGTAAGTCTGGACACAACTTTAGATGGTCCCTGGAAACTGTTGCAGATGTTCTTCCCCCATCTCGACTGATTATGCATGTCTTCTTATTGTCAAATCTTGACGGTAACACAGTGTAGGGGTCTTTTTCCCACTGGTCATCAAGTTTGTGGTTGCGTCTTTTCCTTTTCAATACTGTTTCACCATGTGTGAAGGGTTCTGCGGGTGCGTTTTTGTTGTAGTGCGCTTCCTGCTTTTCTCTCACCCGTGTAAGACTGTCCTTGACACAAGCTTGTACCCTTCTGTACTGCTCTTGTCTGGTTGTGTCCCAGTCCTCAGTGGTCATATCAGCTTCAGGCTCAACAACACCAAGCTCCAGATCCATGGGCAGCTTTCCTGGCCTTGCCCGCATGAGATATGCCGGAGTGCAATTGGTGGAACTTACTGGTATATGATTGTACAGATCCACTAGGTCTGGTAGTAGGTCTGGCCACTGGTTTCTCTCCTCAAGTGGTATGGTCTTCAGCAGGTCGATGATGATGTTGTTCATCTTTTCGCAGAGACTGTTGGTTTGTGGGTGGTACGGTGTAGTTCTTATCTTCTTACAACCGTAGAGATGGCAGAACTCCTTGAACAGCTCAGCTTCAAAGGCCGGGCCTTGGTCCGTCAGCACTTGCTCAGGATAACCATGGGGTCTACAGAAATACGCTTGGAGCGTCTTTGCTGCTGTCTCTGCCGTCAGGTCTTTGACGGGGGCGACCACCAGGAAACGTGAGTAGTGATCCACCATGGTCAGGGCATAGGAGTATCCTGACCTGCTGGGGGACAGCTTGACATGGTCCAGGGCCACGATCTCCAGGGGCCGAGTCGTCTTGATGGGTTGCAGCGGTGCTTTCTGGCTGCTGAAGTCTTTTCTTCTTAGGTCACAGGGTCCACAGTCTCGGCACCACCTCTCAATGGAGCTGCGCATTCCTACCTAGTAGAATCGACACTTCAGCAGGGTCTCTAGCTTTTTCCAGCCAAAGTGCCCCGCCTGATCGTAGTAAGCTTCTAATACCATCTGGATGTCTGTCTTCAGGACCACTATCTGCCATACCATCTCATGGGTTTTTGGATTAACGTATCTCCGGCACAGCTTCTCACGGTAGATTAACAGCCGGCTTCTCTCGTTCCACAGCTGCTTTGCTTGCAGAGAAGCTTCTTTCTCCAGGAAGGCACCTTCTTGGGTTATCAGCTCCTTGACAACCGGGTCACTGTCCTGGGTCTCTTTCCACCTGTGGTGAGGCAGTGGGTTTAACGTCTTTCCACGCTGCTTCCTGGAGGCTCGTTGCTCATGGACCATCCCACTCCGATGAAAGGCAGGTAGCTCTATCTCTTCCAGGTCATCCACTTCTTCTTCTGTGTCTGACTGGTGAGGCAGGGCATCGGCATGGCGTTCTTGCGGCCCGCCCGGTATTTAATTGTAAATTGGTAGTTTGACAGCCGAGCCATCCATCATTGTTCCAGTGCCCCCAACTTAGCTGTTTCAAGATGGGTCAAGGGGTTGTTATCAGTGAAGGCAGTGAACTTGCTAGAGGCCAGGTAGTGCTTAAACCTTTCAGTGATGGCCCAGACCAAGGCCAGGAACTCCAACTTGAAGCTGCTATAGTTCTCTGGGTTTCTCTCGGTCGGGCGGAGCTTCCTGCTTGCGTACGCGATCACTTTCTCTTTGCCATTCTGCTTCTGACTTAGAACAGCGCACAGCCCTTCGTTGCTGGCATCTGTATAGAGCAGGAACGGTTGGCTGTAGTCAGGGTAGGCTTGGATCTCATCACCTGTCAGGATCTCCTTCATCTCCTGAAATTACTCGGCTTGCTCCTTACCCCAGTGAAATGGGGGATTTCTGCCTTTGGGGGACTGCCCTATCAGGAGGTCTTGCAGAGGAGCTGCTTTCTTAGTGTAGTCCTTTATGAACCTCCGGTAGTATCCTACTAGTCCCAAGAACTGACACACCTCCTTGAGGTTCTTCGGCTCCGGCCACTTCTGGATGGCAGTGACTTTCTCCGGGTCTGGTGCTACACCCTCCAGACTGACAATGTGCCCCAGGTACTGTACCTTTCTCTTGAGCAGGTGGCACTTTGAGGGCTTCAGTTTTATCCCGTACCAGGACAGTGACTCAAATACCTCTGCCTGGTGTTTCAAGTGGTCCTCGTACGTTCTGGAGTACACTATTACATCGTCCAGGTAAAGTAACACAGTCTCAAAGTTGCGGTGTCCCAAGTAGCACTCCATCAATCTCTGGAACGTTCCGGGAGCATTGCAGAGTCCAAACGGCATACTGTTGAACTCGCAGAGTCCCATCGGGGTAGTGAAGGCCGTCTTCTCCCGATCCTCCTCAACCACAGCTACTTGCCAGTACCCACTAGTGAGGTCAAGGGTGGAAAAGTAATTTGCAGACTTTAAGGCAGCTAGGGACTCCTCTATGCGTGGTAAAGGGTATGCATCTTTATGTGTAATGCGATTTGCTTGATGGTAATCTACACACATTCTCATGCTCCCGTCCTTCTTCCTCACTAGCACTAGGGGAGCTGCCCAGGGACTACAACTATCCCTTATCACTCCCGCCTTCCTCATGTCATGCAGCATTTCTTTTGCCTTTTGGTAGTGAGCTGGGGGTATAGGCCTATAACGTTCTTTGATTGGGGAATGATCACCTGTCGGGATATGGTGTTGAACCCCCTTAATCCTCCCGAAGTCAAGTGGATGTTTACTGAACACCTGCGAGTATTCTTGAACCACCCGGTGTACACCCTGTTTTTGATGGGCAGGAGTGGTGTCTGTCCCAACATGGAGCTGTTGACACCAATCCTCCACCTGGGTTGCAGGGTTATTATCCTCCACTTCTTCTGGTGAAGTTAAGGACTCCGCCTGGTGAATGCAGTTGTTATTTACAGCATGCAATTTGGCAACAGTGGCATAACGTGGCAATCTGACCTCATCTTCCCCTAAGTTGATAAGACGGACGGCATCCTCCCATTACGTACATCTACCACTCCCCTGGCGGTTAAGAGCGTGGGTCTGTACTCGGAGCAAAGGGGTTCTACTACCGCCTGATAGCTCTGTCCTCTAAGACCTATAGCAGCTCTACACCAGATGAGCATTTCACTCATTGGGGGATGACAATAGGTATGGGGTCTGTCATCATCAGGCACGGGTTGAACCTCAGGGACGTTGACCGGCATGTCGGCGTTCTGCTGTTCATCGGACATCTTGGTGCCCCCCTAGTTAACCGTGGCCTACCTTCTAGTTTTTCTACCGGTAGGCCGCAGCTCCGCAGGTGACGGTCGTCTTCAGGACCTTGCGTCGCTTGCGTCCTACGTCAGCGCGTTCAGCGACGTTCCTCACAGGACCTGGCGCTTCTTGGTCTGACGTGGAAGCGTGGGGCTTGTCCGGGGCTTCGCGCTCTTTTGCAGGTACGCCCCTAATTTTCCCGTGGTTACGCCCTTCTTCTCGCTCGGCGGCCCAACAATGGCGGCAACCTTCACCACAACTTTACGTACACAGGTCAGAATAAAGGCGCACAGTACCCGGTGGCCTCGGGCACAACACTTCGTCGTTGCAGCGGGCACGTGATCCTGTTCTTGACGCCAGTTGCAGATGACTAGCCCAGGGGAATGGGGATGACTCAATACCCGGGCCTTTGCCTTGGGGATGTCGCGGTTCCCAGGCCCGGGCCCGTACCCTGGGGTCACTCCTTAAAAGGGTGGATAATTGGTTTGTTTAGTTTATTAGAATTTGTGACGCCACCTGTGGCTTCTGGTGAGAATCACCAGCGCTGCACAGTCCACTGAGGCCAGTGATAAGGCAGCTCGATGGTATGGCTCCCCACAGGTGGAGCTAGGCCTCAGGGCAGTATATGAAAGGGGGTGCAGGACAGAGGGGACCCAGCTGGGTCAGAGCAAGAACAGGGACAGACACGATAGTCACTTCAGTACCTTTTACTGATGGAAATTCAGGCACATCCCGGAGCACTGTAGGGTGAAGGGTGCATGTCAAGATCCTCCCCAATGAGCGGGTTTTGGGCCTCCTGTTTCTTGCCTCTGCGTAGTAAGTTCCTGACCTGCCTGGAGCTAGGCCTAACTTTGTCTCTGTCCTGCGCTGGCTTACCTTGTGGTAGGGCCTTTCCTTGGAATACACGCTCCCAGCTTGCGGGGCCTATGTGTCTCCTGGCTCTGTTACGTATCAGCACTTTAGCGATCCTGGGACTTATAGTTCTCCAGTGATTCCGGTTATGTCTTACTGGGTCGTGGAGATCCCGGTAAGGTTCGGACCCGGTGTCCGGTAAATGCTTCTGGGTGAGCTAGTTAAGCTCCTCTGCCCCCTATGTACTAACTATCCACTCGCCTTCGGCCTACTCGGGCCCTCACTAGGCTACTCACACTAACGGCAGCTTGCCGCGCTTCACCGATCTTATGGCGCCGGCACACCTAAAGCTCACTACTCTGAGCTACGACTCAACTGAACTCAATTCTGTATTCAGATCTATACTCACTGAACTCTCCAGAGGAATTGCTGAATCACTTAATTCCACTGCAGACTGACCTGTTTCTGTGTCTCACTCAGCAGGAACTCTTTCAACAGGTTTGGCTCTCTGTCGACTCCAGTCTGCACCAGACTAACTGCTGCCTGGCTCCACCTTCCCTATTTATCTATCTATCCCTAACAGGCTCCCTCTGGTGGTCTGAGGTGGAAGGTGGAGATGTGTGAATGGTTATGGGGGCCTCTTGTGGAGGAATCCATCAATGCACACTTCCAGGATCTGTGATACCAAGCGCAGCTGGGCGTCACACCTCTATCTGAGGTGCAGTAACCCTGTGGTGACTGAACCATCATGGGCACCACATGTGCACTCACGAAAATTATGCAGAGCGCACGTTTGCTCTGCCGGCATCATTACAGTCTATGGCCCTGTAGGCACATATATCCGTATCCCTTTTTCTTGTGGGTTCAAACGTATGCCCCAATGGGGGCATTGAACAAAAGCGTTTTTGCAGCGTTTATCACTCATAGCAATAAGAAAGTGGGAAAACACTGATTTTGCAGCTTTTTTGATGAATAAAACTGACTTTATTAAACGTACTGTAGATTCCTATAATCACCACAATACCTGTTTTTTAGCCCGGTTTCACATATATTTCCGTTACTGAAGATATCCGTGTCCATGTGCGTTTTACATGTTGCATCCGTGTGCGGCCCATGTGCCGCATCAGGATCACACATACTGGCTCCTGGGAATCAGCGTACAGTTAGCGCTGTTCCCAAGCGCCAGGTGCTGAGCGCTGCCCTCATCATGATTCCTTTCCTGCGCTGCAATCAGCACCAACAGGGACAAGGATGAGGGTAGTGGTAGTGTCTGCTCCTGCTGTGTTCCTGTGTAAAACTAAGAATAAAATAATAATATCCATATACTCACCTCTCCTAGGTGTCCCACGATGTAATCCTCTGACGCCGAGGAGCCGGGGAGAATGAGTGGCTCTGGAGCTGAGCTCAGGAGCCGTGTCCTGTCACTCACTGAGCGCAGCTCCGGAGCCGCTCATTCTCCCCGAGTTATCGGCATCAGCGGTCAGAGGATTATAGCGGGGGACACCTAGGAGAGGTGATTATATGAATTTGATTATTTTTATTCTTATTTTTACAGGTGGACACTGCGATATCAGACACTACTACCCTCATCATTGTCCCTGCTGGAGCTGATCGCAGCGCCGATAGGGAACCATGATGAGGGCAGCATTCAGGACCCAGCCTTTGGGAACAGCGCTAACTGTAGCGCTGATTCCCAGGCACCGGTACGTGTCACACGGATGCGGACCGTGCATCTGCAAAAACCAGACATGTCAGTATGTGGAGCACACGGACACACGGTCTGTGGAAACACACTGAGATGTGCACAGACCAATTCATTTGAAAGTGCCCCCTACTGGTTTTATAGAAGAACTGCAACGTCTACCTCAAGACGGATTAAATGGACTGTTGCACTTAAAAGAAGAGTGAACACCTGGTCGCAAGTTGCACGGCGGCCAGAGCTCAAGAATGTGTTTTTGAAAAAAATGTTTTACTTAAGAATGTCTTGTACTGAAAAAGTTTCATATGCTGCTAAAAGAGTTTATAGTATTTTATGTGTGTGTGAAGAAAGCCTTGTAATGTTTTATACCAGTAACGTTAAAAGGGAAAAGTGCCTCCCATAAAGGGATGGGTTAATAGTTAATGTCTTATATATGAATGCATTCTAAAATTTTTGTATGTTTAAATTGTTTTGCTCTTTTCCAGCCCGAGGACATGCTGTGATTTACCAGGGGGGAATGTAGCACCCCGAGGGCTCGGCTGCTACAGGGGTATTGCACCTCAAACCAGAGGTGTGGTATTCCACTCCCGGGTAAGGATGGAGTGTGGACCAGGACTCAGTAGCTGCATGCACCACACACACCCCATTTCCGAGGGACAGCTCAACGGTGCTCCCACAAGATAGAAGTGCAGGCACGACAGCATCTGTCCCTGGCTGGAGTGGGGAGGGGGTGGAATACCCAGTGGTGTAGGAGCAGATAGGGGTGGGTCTCTGGGCATAGGCAGGAGCCCATTGGTTGCTAGTCACCTGGGCTCGGGTGTCAGAAGGAGGTATATAAGGTGGGCACCATCTTAGGACAGTGTTCAGTTCAGAGAGGAGGAGAAGAAGACAGGAGTTCAGCCAGAGAGGGCTGACAGGGAGCTGTGGCTCAGTCTGGGCCCAGCTCCAGAGGCAGGCCTGGAGTGGAGGCCAGAAACAGCAGAAAGAGAGAGGAGAAGGAGCGGAAAGGAAAGTAAGAAAGGAACTGGAACAGAGGAGAAAGGAAGCAAGGAACACCGAGAAAGGCCCAGAGACACGAGGACCGAAGGAACCCCATACGCCCAGAGGAGATACAGGGTGAAGGGTTGGCAGAACAGGGTACCGGAACCCAAATTGGTGGAGGCAACAGATTCCTCAGCCAAAGACCGGAGGTTGTTACCACATTTTGGTGCGACCCCTCACTACATCCACCAGAAAGGCATACCGTATAGGGTCAGGGAAACCGGGAGAGGTTTCGCCAACAGAAGGCCCGAGGAAGCTGGACAAAGGTGGGTCACTGGTGGGGACGGCCAGAGAAAGGTAGAGAAGGGAGCTCTGAACCACACTCTGGAATTACCTGGGAGTTGACCAAGTCCCTTGCCGGGTGGACGCAGCACGGCTCGGGCAGTCATCGCCTGCAGCATTGACATGAACAACAACTGTGAGTAAAGCATTGAAAACTGCAACCGCACGTCTCTGTGGTTCATCGCCGCACCAGCACCATTAGCACTGGGACGCTCACACCATCACTCCCATCATCTCTCACATTAGCTGTCCTGAGGCAATACTTCTCCCGTGGGGAGTTATCCCATACTCAGCTGCGCAAACAACATCAGCCTCAGCGGTCTGCAGCGCGACGGCGGTCCCCACTGACCGCAATCCACGGGTGGCGTAGTCGGACATTTGCTATACATTAAGACTGCCACTGGTTTGACCACCCTGGGCACGGATCGGGTCACCGCCACACGGAGACTACAACCCCCAGCATTCTACAACAGGCCCGGTTCCGGGTTCCCCTGCACAACACAGGCCCAGGGGGCGCGTCACACACTCTTGCCATTCTCTTGATGAGCTTCAAGAGGTAGTCACCGGAAATGGTTTTCACTTCACAGGTGTGCCCTGACAGGTTTAATAAGTGGGATTTCTTGCCTTATAAATGGGGTTGGGACCATCAGTTGTGTTGTGCAGAAGTCTGGTGGATACACAGCTGATAGTCCTTCCCATTAGACTGCTAGAATTTGTATTATGGCAAGAAAAAAGCAGCTAAGTAAAGAAAAACGAGTGGCCATCATTACTTTAAGAAATGAAGGTCAGTCAGTTTGAAAAATTTGGCAAACTTTGAAAGTGTCCCAAGTGCAGTTACAAAAACCATCAAGCGCTGCAAAGAAACTGGCTCACATGAGAACCGCCCCAGGAAAGGAAGACCAAGAGTCACCTCTGCTTCTGAGGATAAGTTTATCCGAGTCACCAGCCTCAGAAATCGCAGGTTAACAGCAGCTCAGATTAGAGACCAGGTCAATGCCACACAGAGTTCTAGCAGCAGACACATCTCTTCAACAACTGTTAAGAGGAGACTTTGTGCAGCAGGCCTTCATGGTAAAATAGCTGCTAGGAAACCACTGCTAAGGACAGGCAACAAGCAGAAGAGACTTGTTTGGGCTAAAGAACACAAGGAATGGACATTAGACCAGTGTAAATCTGTGCTTTGGTCCGATGAGTCCAAATTTGAGATCTTTGGTTCCAACCACCGTGTCTTTGTGCGACGCAGAAAAGGTGAACGGATGGACTCTACATGCCTGGTTCCCACCGTGAAGCATGGAGGAGGAGGTGTGATGGTGTGGGGGTGCTTTTCTGGTGACACTGTTGGAGATTTATTCAAAATTGAAGACATACTGAACCAGCATGGCTACCACAGCATCTTGCAGCGGCATGCTATCCCATCCGGTTTGCGTTTAGTTGGACCATCATTTATTTTTCAACAGGACAATGACCGCAAACACTCCTCCAGGCTGTGTAAGGGCTATTTGACCAAGAAGGAGAGTGATGGGGTGCTACGCCAGATGACCTGGCCTCCACAAACACAAGACCTGAACCCAATCGACATGGTTTGGGGTGAGCTGGACCGCACAGTGAAGGCAAAAGGGCCAACAAGTGCTAAGCATCTCTGGGAACTCCTTCAAGATTGTTGGAAGACCATTTCCGGTGACTACCTCTTGAAGCTCCTCAAGAGAATGCCAAGAGTGTGCAAAGCAGTCATCAAAGCAAAAGGGGGCTACTTTGAAGAACCTAGAATATAAGACATATTTTCAGTTGTTTCACACTTTTTTGTTAAGTATATAATTCCACATGTGTTAATTCATAGTTTTGATGCCTTCAGTGTGAATGTACAATTTTCATAGTCATGAAAATACAGAAAAATCTTTAAATGAGAAGCTGTGTCCAAACTTTTGGTCTGTACTGTATATATATATGGAGTGAGGGTTCTTGGAGCTAATAGATCTGGCTTTAAATCAACTCTAAAACCCCACCCCCCGCCAACCACGAACAGCCCTGAAACCTTAGGCACGTGAGTGCCCCAAAGCCACCAATGCCCTTTCAATATCCTCCTGTATTGCAAGGGCCCTAAGATCGATACCGATTGCATTGAGATGAACACCGTCCTCTAACCAAAAATTACCAACCCCCGATTCCAACTCAAAGTGCCTAACACTTATCCCACCATTCCTTGAAACAAAGCTGGACACTGCCCTATTTAATTTTACTCTTGCTCTATTTATACCTTTTTTTGATCTGACCGCCCGCCATTTCTTCCTAAGCACTATATCTGACCAAACCGTCAGAACCCCTGGGAACGAAGTCCACAATCTCAAAAAATCAAAACGGATATCCCGAATTACCTCTCTCATGGACCTTGCCCCCAAATGGTTCCCTCCCAAATGCACAACCAGAATATCAGGTGTTCTGTCCAATCTCGCCACTTTATGAAACTCAGGCATAAACCGGCTCCATACCATCCCCCTAAAAACCTAGCCACCTGATAACCACTTGTCCCCTTGGAAAGCCCAATTGCCTACCGTAACGCCTTACTTCAGCACACAGCGCCCCCCAATGCACATATGAATGTCCGAAAATCCAGGCTAACAAGGGAACGCCACCTAAAAGAATAATAAACAAGCATATTCAACAACTCGCAAATAACAAAGTCCTGGGGTATTTAATGCCGAATATACGTCAAATAACAGTCCGAATGTTATGCACACGCCCGGACTGACTGGCGTGTGCGGGTGTTGTGGTTCCACTGGACCATGAACCGGAGAGTGCCTGGAGGGGCGTGACTAAGTATCTGGCCGATCCGACCAAGATGGCACGACGGCATACGACGCCAGTGCACCAGGGAGAAACCGGGCAGAGGGACCAGGTGCTACTCCAGGTCAAACTCCGGACACGGGGGTTGACCCACACAGGGATTACTGGAACAGGCTGGTTAGGCTGGCGCACAGACTGGAGGGTATTGGCAGGCACGACTGGTATGCAGGCAGGCGGGTAAAGGCAAGCGCAGCTAGAGTGCAGACAGGGAGGCACTAGCAGGTAGGAACACAGGCGGAATAGGACCCAGTACACACTGGGACTCAGGAACAATTCAGGCAGAGGGGTACAGGCAAGCACAGCTAGAGTGCAGACAGGGAGGCACTAGCAGGTAGGAACACAGGCGGGATAGGACCCAGTACACACTGGGACTCAGGAACAGGCAGGTTAGGCTGGCACAGACTGGTGGATGTAAGCAAACACGGCAGGTATGCAGATGGGTGGATACAGGCGAGTATGCAGGCAGGGAGGTACTGGCCGAAAGGACGGGCTGGAGCACAGAAAGGTTAAGACCCAGTACAGACTGGGTCACAGAACCGCAGATGCGGTAGACAACCACAGCAGAGAGGGAACGCCCGAAGCGGTGGGCAAGAGCAGAGCAGGACGGGGCTGCAGGAGCAGCGAGCACAAGCAGGGCAGGACAGGACTGCCGGAGCAGCGGGCAGAAGCAGGGCAGGACAGGACTGCCGGAGCAGCGGGCAGAAGCAGGGCAGGACAGGACTGCCGGAGCAGCGGGCAGAAGCAGGGCAGGACAGGACTGCCGGAGCAGCGGGCAGAAGCAGGGCAGGACAGGACTGCCGGAGCAGCGGGCAGAAGCAGGGCAGGACAGGACTGCCGGAGCAGCGGGCAGAAGCAGGGCAGGACAGGACTGCCGGAGCAGCGGGCAGAAGCAGGGCAGGACAGGACTGCCGGAGCAGTGAGCAAAAGGGTCAGAGCGGAGCAAGGCTGCCGGAGCAGTGAGCAAAAGGGTCAGAGCGGAGAAAGGCTGCGGAGCAGTGACCAAGGAGTCAGAGCAGGCTAGAACCGCCGGAGCGGTAAGCAAAGGAGTCAGAGCAGACTAGAACCGCCGGAGCGGTGAGCAAAGGAGTCAGAGCAGGCTAGAACCGCCGGAGCGGTGAGCAAAGGAGTCAGAGCAGGCTAGAACCGCCGGAGCGGTGAGCAAAGGAGTCAGAGCAGGCTAGGCTGAGTAGGGGGGACAGGGCTCTGTTCACACGGAACAGACAGGAAGGGAAAGGCAGAGCCAGACACCCACAGGGTACTAGCAGAGAAGTAGCGAGTGGACCACAAACTCACAAACGGGAGTACAGAGACAACAAGCAGGAGTTAGGTACGAGTTCAGACTCTGCAGAAAAAGGAAGGGAACGGACATAGAGGCAAAACAGGTAAAGGATAGGAGAGAGTTCAGACTGGAACTGAGTGTACGGAGGAGACCGACACTGCAGCGGAATACAGGAGCGGGTCTGGGAATACGGCCCCCAGAGAGGCAGGACGAACAGGCAAGGAGCGTGTTCAGACAGGACAGACAAGATACAGGAGCGGGTCTAGGTAATCAGCCCCTAGAAGGCGGGAGGAACAGGCTAGGAGCGTGTTCAGACAGGTCAGACAAGATACAGGAACGGGTCTAGGTAATCGGCCCCTAGAAGGCAGGAGGAACAGGCTAGGAGCGTGTTCAGACAGGCCTGGAAATACAGCCTCCAGGATAGGCAGAAAAGAGAACACAGAACGGGACCTGGCACCTTCAGAGTGCAAGCACACACTGAATGAAACACTATGCTCAGGCAGGAATAGATGGGAGCAGCTGAGCTATATACCAGGTGACAGACAGCAATAGGCTGAGGACGCACAAGGGGTGTGACCCACAGCAGGTACAAAAAGCAGGAAGTGATCGGGCGCCGCCCTTAAGCAGCAGAAACAGACACAAACAGACAGCATGGAGGGAAGCCAGAGAGACATTCTGGACTGGAGATCAAGTGCGCGCTCTTGCACAGTGGGAGATGGACCACCATGCAAGGACGCCGCCAGGTGTGTTACAGTACCCCCATCCCTTACGCCCCCTCTTCTTCAGGCCTGCCAGAATCTTCCGCAGGGAATTCGAGGACCAGTCGTTCACTTCAAGGAGATCACTTCCACTGTCCACAGGAAAAACTGATCTCATCTGGTTAGCTAGGATGCTACCTCCTATCCAGCCATCCTCAGCAACAGACGAAACGGGTGGAGTACCAGGAACAGCACACAAGGAAGTCTCTCTCCACATATTTTCAGGTGGCACCCCAGAGGGTACAGGAGACAACTGGAAGTCCTTCACCGGGTTGGAGGGGGACAGAGACTTGGGGGTAATCTCTGCTTCGAGGTACATCTTGTCAAGCTCACAGGAAGAAATAGACGGGTTATCAGGTACATAATGAGGAAAAGTCACTGTCTCTTTGTTATCTGGTGGTACCCCGGAGGATTCAGGAAACAACTGGAGGTCCTCCGCCGGGTCAGAAGAGTGCAGAGGCTCAGAGAAAACATCTGCTTCAGAGTACACTAGGTCGGACTCACTGGACGAAGCAGGCGAGGTATCGGGTACCGAGTATAGGAAAGTCTCTGTCCATTCACCACCAGGTGGCACCCCGAAGGGTTCTGGAGACAACTGGCGGTCCTCCGCCTGGTCAGAAGGGTGTAGAGACTCACGGGTAACCTCTGCTTCAGAGTACACTAGGTTGGACTCACTGGACGAAGCGAGCGAGGTATCAGGTACAGAGTAAAGGAGAGTCTCTGTCCTTTCGCTACCAGGTAGCACCCCGAAGGGTTCTGGAGACAACTGGAGGTCCTCTGCCTGGTCGGAGGGGTGTAGAGACTCGGGAGTAACCTCTGCTTCGGAGTACAGTAGGTTGGACTCACTGGACGAAGCGAGCGAGGTATCAGGTACAGAGTATAGGAGAGTCTCTGTCCTTTCGCTACCAGGTAGCACCCCGAAGGGTTCTGGAGACAACTGGAGGTCCTCCGCCTGGTCGGAGGGGTGTAGAGACTCGGGGGTAACTACCACTTTGGGGTACCGATTGTCAGGCTCACAGGACGAAGCGGACAAAGTATCGAGTACCGAGTGTAGAGAAGTCTCTCTCCATTTGTCATCGAGTGGTATCCCGGAGTATTCAGGAGGCAACAGGGGGTCCTCCGCCAGGTAGTAGAGGTGCACAGACTCAGAGGTAACCACAGCTTTGGAGCATCCTTGGACATGCACACCGGTTAAAGTGGGTGAAGCATCTGATGCCGGGTGCAGGAAGTTCTCCTGTGTGGAGTCTGGATGGGCAGAAGTCTCTTCGGGCAGGAGAACCGGAGCACTACCCACGCACTTTACCCGTTGGGGCTTCTCCGGGATACAGGGAGATGAAGCTTCAGTAGGGACTTCAAGGTTGGGGTCAGGAGGTCTCAGGGAGGACAGACCCTGGCGTGACGGCTTGCCTCTACGTCTAGCACGTCTGGACTGCCTCTTGAGGTTGGGAGATGTATTCCGGAAAGCGTAGTCACCCTGTGAAGATTCTGGGTGGACAGTAGTCTCATTGGGCTGGAGGACTATTGCGCTACCCACACACATTACCCAAGGGGGCTGCTCCGGGATATTGGGAGGTGAAGCTTCAGCAGGAGCCTCCGGGTTAGGATCATCGAAGACCATTAGAAAGACCACCAGGAAGGCCATTAGGTCCAGGAGGATCGGATCCTGTGTTTCATATAGGGGGTTGATCCATTCCAAGTCATCACCCGCCAGGTAAGACATAATGAATGCCACCTTAACCCGATCGGTGGGAAAACATAGAGGGTAGAACTTGAAGTGTAGTATGCATTGCTCCACAAATGCACGACTTTGTCTTGGATCCCCATAGTAACGTGGCGGATCCGCAGGAACGAGAGCAGATAGATCCATCTGGACGGGTGCGTAATTCGCCTGGAACTCAGCTGAGAAAAAAAATAATAAATTTTATTTATTTATTTTTAATGCATGTATTCGCTGGAAAACCTCTCAGAGAGCGAAGGCCGTGGGGCTCAACGGGAACCATGGCCTGAGCATGCTGTTATGCATACGCCCGGACTGACTGGCGTGTGCGGGTGTTGTGGTTCCACTGGACCATGAACCGGAGAGTGCCTGGAGGGGCGTGACTAAGTATCTGGCCGATCCGACCAAGATGGCACGACGGCATACGACGCCAGCGCACCAGGGAGAAACCGGGCAGAGGGACCAGGTGCTACTCCAGGTCAAACTCCGGATACGGGGGTTGACCCACACAGGGATTACTGGAACAGGCTGGTTAGGCTGGCGCACAGACTGGAGGGTATAGGCAGGCACGACTGGTATGCAGGCAGGCGGGTAAAGGCAAGCGCAGCTAGAGTGCAGACAGGGAGGCACTAGCAGGTAGGAACACAGGCGGAATAGGACCCAGTACACACTGGGACTCAGGAACAATACAGGCAGAGGGGTACAGGCAAGCACAGCTAGAGTGCAGACAGGGAGGCACTAGCAGGTAGGAACACAGGCGGGATAGGACCCAGTACACACTGGGACTCAGGAACAGGCAGGTTAGGCTGGCACAGACTGGTGGATGTAAGCAAACACGGCAGGTATGCAGATGGGTGGATACAGGCGAGTATGCAGGCAGGGAGGTACTGGCCGAAAGGACGGGCTGGAGCACAGAAAGGTTAAAACCCAGTACAGACTGGGTCACAGAACCGCAGATGCGGTAGACAACCACAGCAGAGAGGGAACGCCCGAAGCGGTGGGCAAGAGCAGAGCAGGACGGGGCTGCAGGAGCAGCGAGCACAAGCAGGGCAGGACAGGACTGCCGGAGCAGCGGGCAGAAGCAGGGCAGGACAGGACTGCCGGAGCAGCGGGCAGAAGCAGGGCAGGACAGGACTGCCGGAGCAGCGGGCAGAAGCAGGGCAGGACAGGACTGCCGGAGCAGCGGGCAGAAGCAGGGCAGGACAGGACTGCCGGAGCAGCGGGCAGAAGCAGGGCAGGACAGGACTGCCGGAGCAGCGGGCAGAAGCAGGGCAGGACAGGACTGCCGGAGCAGCGGGCAGAAGCAGGGCAGGACAGGACTGCCGGAGCAGTGAGCAAAAGGGTCAGAGCGGAGCAAGACTGCCGGAGCAGTGAGCAAAAGGGTCAGAGCGGAGCAAGGCTGCGGAGCAGTGAGCAAGGAGTCAGAGCAGACTAGAACCGCCGGAGCGGTGAGCAAAGGAGTCAGAGCAGGCTAGAACCGCCGGAGCGGTGAGCAAAGGAGTCAGAGCAGGCTAGAACCGCCGGAGCGGTGAGCAAAGGAGTCAGAGCAGGCTAGGCTGAGTAGGGGGGACAGGGCTCTGTTCACACGGAACAGACAGGAAGGGAAAGGCAGAGCCAGACACCCACAGGGTACTAGCAGAGAAGTAGCGAGTGGACCACAAACTCACAAACGGGAGTACAGAGACAACAAGCAGGAGTTAGGTACGAGTTCAGACTCTGCAGAAAAAGGAAGGGAACGGACATAGAGGCAAAACAGGTAAAGGATAGGAGAGAGTTCAGACTGGAACTGAGTGTACGGAGGAGACCGACACTGCAGCGGAATACAGGAGCGGGTCTGGGAATACGGCCCCCAGAGAGGCAGGACGAACAGGCAAGGAGCGTGTTCAGACAGGACAGACAAGATACAGGAGCGGGTCTAGGTAATCAGCCCCTAGAAGGCGGGAGGAACAGGCTAGGAGCGTGTTCAGACAGGTCAGACAAGATACAGGAACGGGTCTAGGTAATCGGCCCCTAGAAGGCAGGAGGAACAGGCTAGGAGCGTGTTCAGACAGGCCTGGAAATACAGCTTCCAGGATAGGCAGACAAGAGAACACAGAACGGGACCTGGCACCTTCAGAGTGCAAGCACACACTGAATGAAACACTATGCTCAGGCAGGAATAGATGGGAGCAGCTGAGCTATATACCAGGTGACAGACAGCAATAGGCTGAGGACGCACAAGGGGTGTGACCCACAGCAGGTACAAAAAGCAGGAAGTGATCGGGCGCCGCCCTTAAGCAGCAGAAACAGACACAAACAGACAGCATGGAGGGAAGCCAGAGAGACATTCTGGACTGGAGATCAAGTGTGCGCTCTTGCACAGTGGGAGATGGACCACCATGCAAGGACGCCGCCAGGTGTGTTACACCGAACTCCACCTACCAATCCGCTTTATCACCTCCGCCCCCAAGCCGCGCCTATCAGCCTCAGACGCTGCGCCAATTCTAAAAGAATGTGAACCATAAACACCTGGGCTAAGGCCCAACTCCTGCACCCCCTTTTTTAGGACCGCTATAAACTGGAACCTGGAAAGAAAAGACCCGTCGCAATGACATAATGGTGGGCCGGATCTACCTGACCACACTTGCCAATAAACCTCCAAGCACCTTCTTGGACACATCAGAGCCCCGTCCACTCTACCTAAGACAACGCGCTTACCTCTACCCAACTGATCAGTCTTTGCAATTCTAATCCAAAAATCGATACCCCAGCCCCAGGAACTCATGTCTTCGGCTAACAAACCTCCCACCCTATTCTGGCAGGGAGCGACCAACTCGCCTACTCTCATCGCCTCGAAAAAAGCTAAGGAAAAAGCTAACTTAAACAGAGCCGCCTCGAAAGTAGAACAACAAATCCTTTCCAAAACAAGACCTAACCTTTCCAACATACTAAACGTGACTGGCCTACGCTTATCCAAACTCTTGCTACCTTTTCGAAAACCTCTAAGTGCCTGCTTGACCAAAAAGGATTTCGTAATGTGGCGCCCCTGAGGGTTCGACCGCCACAGGGATGCTGCACTTCTGTAATGGGGTGTAGTGTTCCTCCTCTGAGGTAAGAACAGTGTGATGGTCAGGACCCAACCTCCACATCCAACACCACACTTCTCCAACCAGAGGGGGCTAGTATGCACTAGGTGCTGCCCTCCTGGTTACAGGGAGACTGGGGTACCAAGAGATAGGGGAACCATTTAGTGGGTGAGGGTGGAGGACTCACATTTAGTGACACTTAATAATTCATATTTAATACACAGCCATCTTGGTCATTGGTCTCTCGCAGTCAGTCCTTTGCAATGGTTCTTTGACTGTCCTCTACTGTGATCTCCCACCCTGAACGTGGATCCTGTGTGGACCTGCAGTGGATGGAGACACAGCCCTCGTACCTTGGCCTTGGGTCAGGTTGCAGATAATGTATGTCTCAACCCGGTCAAGGATCATGACCAAAAAGGCCCGGAGCTTAAGAGTGTAGCTCCACCGCAAATGGATCCCAGGGAGGATGCAGACGGAGCGGTGTACACCTCCTGTCCTCACTATTCTGATCTATTCAGAGGGATTCCGGCTGCAAGAGGGGTACCAGCCCCCGACACCCGACCTTGCTACTCCACGTCCTGGTCGGGAAAGTCCGGTAGGCCCTGAGGATCCCACCGGGTAATGGAAGGAGCGAAGCTGCCACCCGTACCCTGTTTCTGAGAGAAGTTCAGAGGGAGACCCGGCCTATCTACTCACACGCAGACAGGAAATGACCCAGTCTGAAGTCTAGGAACACTCTGGTGCGGGGTCCTGATTAAACACTTGTATTACTCGGAGGTTGTTGGACCCTCGTTCCTGGTGACCGCAGAACTCCGTGAGGAGCAGGGAGAAGCCTTGCAGCTGTACTCTTCAACGTGAGTAAACACCCTGGAAGTTAACCCCTATGGCCTCCGGACTCTTTATTCTGCACTACACCGCACTACGCAGCACCAGAACTCCTAGACTACTACCCCCTTCATCCTGTGTTTCTGCCCTGAGGCCCTGCTCCGCCTGTGGGGAGTAGTAACAACGACGGCTGCCATAACATCCAGCCTCAGAGGACTGCAGCAGCGCTGGTGGCCTTCACCAGGTGCCACAGGTGGCGTAGTCGAGATCAGCCACTCAACCCGGATAAGCCCGTACCATCCCTTTTTTTAGTGTGACTGCCCTGGGCACGGAGCGGGTCCGGGCCATGGCTGCACCCCATAAACAACATAGGACCCGGCTCCAAGTGCGCCATCTCCCAGGGCAGGGCTTACACCACAAGTGGGTCACACAGTAACATCAGTCAATACCTGAAACTTGAAACCGAATGCAAGCCCAGCAACAAATTTACTAATTCTAGGTGCCGACCACCCTAACTCCGCAGCCTTACCAACCAAAAACAAGACCGCCAGCATCCTATCCTCGTCACTCTCTACCACCCCCCAATGTGACACCCTGCTTTGCCATACTCGCCACGATGCCTCATAAGAAGACCAGGTTGAACTCGCCACTGACTCCTGGATCAATCTTCCAGTTCGTCCGTAATAAGCTGCCACAACTGCGAAGGGCATTCCATTCCTGCGACTTCTGCCTCTGGTGCCAGTGCACGAAAACGCTCCCACTGTAAACGAGACAAAGCATCCGCTATAGAATTTTGGACACCTGGCACGTGCACCGCCGAAATCCATGCATTCAACTCCAAAACACCAGAGTACCAGTTCCCTGATCAGCTTAATAGCCGGAGGAGACGAGGCCGACAAGCTGTTAATCACTGCCACCACACCCATATTATCACAGTGGAATCTAACTCTCTGATTCAAAAAACTCCCTCCCTGTGCTCTCTATTCAAACGAATGAAATGATGCAATGCCCGCACGCCGGCTGTCGCCCATGACAGCCTACGACAAAATATTCTGCCCATAGGCATAATTCTACAAGCAAAGTTCAATCTCCCTAGCAGCGACTGCAGCTCCTTCAATGTCACCTTACGCAATTTACCTAATCGCTCAACCTCCTGCCTGACCAACAACAATTTATCCTCGGGCAATTGACACTTCATACGTTCCGCATCAATCAGTATTCCCAAAAAACTCAATACAGTACAAGGACCTTCATTTTTCTCTTTAGCCAAAGGAACCCCTAAACGTTCCGCAACCTACACCATGGCTGCTAACAAATTACCACAAACAAACGGATTTGGGGGACCTATGAACAAAAAGTCATCCATGTAATGAATAACGGACTGCACACCTGCAACGTACCTGACCGCCCATTCCAGAAAAGTACTGAAAGTTTCAAACAATGAACATGAAATCGAACAACCCATAGGCAAACACCTATCCAGGTAATAACCTTTGTTCCAAAAACAACCCAATAACGGAATGCTAGCCGGGTGAACCGGAAGTAACCTAAAAGCTGATTCGATGTCTGTTTTCACTAACAATGACCCAGGCCCGTACCGGCGAATCCATGACACCGCCGCATCAAATGATGTGTATTCAATCGACCATTATTCTGGCGCGATACCGTCATTGACCGAACAACCTTTTGGGTACGACAAATGCTGAATCAGGCGAAATTTATTCGGCTCCTTCTTTAGGCACTACCCCCAAAGGAGAAATGATCACACCTTCAACCGGTAGAGTATCAAACGGCCCCGCCATACGACCTAACTCCACTTCCTTTGACAACTTAACACTGACAACCACTGGATGCAACAAAGCAGACCTCAAATTCTTAACAGAAATAGGAACCTTATGGTCAGGAAGCAGGATCCTGAAACCCTCAAAAAAACCATCACTAATAATCCTGACCTGCAATTGACGCACCCAGGTGATAGGGACGACTCGGCGCCCGGGCCTTTTTTGCCTGGTCTTGGGGGATGTCGCGGTAGTCGGCTCCCGGGCCCGTACCCTGGGGTCTCTTTTAAAAAGGGAGAAAAGTTTGGATGGGATAGGGAAATGTTCGTGACGCCACCTGTGGTGTCTGCTGAGGATCATCAGCGCTGCAACAGTCCTCTGAGGCCGGTGTTCAGGCAGCTTAGTTGGTATTACTCCCCACAGGTGAAGTAGGCCTCAGGGCAGCATAGGTGTAGTGATGCAGGACAGAGGGGACCCAGCCGGGTCAGAGTAAGAACAGGGACACACACGGTAGTTCACTTCAGTACCTTTACTGGCGGTGTTTCAGGCATGATCCGGGGCACTGTAGGGTGAAGGGTGCATATCAGGACTCTCCCCAGTGAGTGGGTCTAGGGCCTCCTATTCCTTGCCTTTCTTTGGTAAGTTTCTGACCTGCCTGGAGCTAGGCCTAACTTGGTCTCTGTCTTGCATCGGCTGACCTTGTGGTAGGGCCTTTTGTTGGAGATCACTCTCCCAGCTTGCGGGGCCTCCGTGACTCCTGGCTGTGGTACGTATCAGCTTCTGGTGAACCTGGGACCTGAAGTCTTCCAGGGATTCCGGTTCTTTCTACAGGGGATATAGGGCCCTGTAGACGCGGACCCAGTGTCTGGTATGTGCTTTTTTTGGGGTGAGCTGGTAAAGCTCCTCTGCCCCCTTATGTTACTCACTCCACTTGCCTTCGGCCTCACTCGGGGCCCTCACTAGGCTACACACTAGCAGCAGGCACGCTGCGCTTCACCGCTCTTATGGCGTCGGCACACCTTAAGCTCCCTAACTTGAGCTCACTGACTGAACTGAGCTCCACTCTAGACTCTCTCACTAGAGGAGCTGCACTAGAGGAACTTGCAGGAGCTTCCTGCTCTACTGCTGAACTCTCTCTCGAACTCACTCTGTTCTGTTCTGGCTGTCTGAGCTCTGTTCTTCTCTGCTTCTGAGCAGGAACTTCACTGCCTGCCTAACTCCACCCTCTGAATATATACGTCCCTATCTGGGCTCCCTCTGGTGGTCTGAGGTGGTAGGGTGGAGGTGTGTGTTTGCTGTGAGGGCATCTTGTGGAGAAGTCCATCGATGCACACCTCTGGGATCTGTAGCAGCATTGTGCAGCAGGGCGCCACACAATTGATCAGGATATCTACTTAGAAAGGGGGCAATCCCTAGCAGATTCACTGGATTCACCCCCTTGACTGGTACCCACAGACATCTTTCCTTTTCCTTTTTTGAAGCATTTTGCTGCCCCATGGGAGCTCCCACTGCAATGGGAACAAACATGTTTGAACTTACAGCCGTTCCCATATTTGCACTGGCCATCATTAAATTGCCAGCACGTTCCAGACTTCTCTTTTCCTCCCTGTGCTCCCTGACTCCCCCCCCCCGTCCTGACGATTGACTCCCGCTTCCTCCGCTCCTGTGAAAGGACTGCCTGTATCTAGCCAGGGCCATCACTTTTAACCAAAGGCCAATATCCTTCTGGTCCCACTTAATCTCAGGCCGCACCGCCTTCCTCTGCCTGAATTGCTTGTCGTACCTCAGCAATGTTTGTCCCCCATAAGTACGATGTGCTTCACCAATAGAGTCTAAGTTACAGAATAAACCCGAGCAATTTTCAGGAAACTTTTCCCCAATGACCCCGGCCAATATAGCAAATGCTTGAAGCCAATTTACAAAAGTCTGAGGGATCAGGCGCCACCTGCGCTTCTCCTCCTCTTCCTTTTTGCTATCATCCTTCTTCCCTTTGTCTAAATTAAACTTCTCCAAGGGAAGGAGGGAGAAAATTTCGACATATTCATCGCGCTAAATTTTCTCTTTCACCTCTTTTTTTAAATGTGCCCCCAGTGGCCTCTCGAAGCACACATACATCTCACCCTTTGCCCTGTCATCCAGCTTCACCGTATCGCCCTTGTCTTTTTCCGTCTGAACCGACACTGAAACACCTGTAGATGCTACCTCTGTGCCCGCCGCAGACCCAACCGCACCGTAACTAGGCTGTGGCAAACCTTCCCGGCCTGGCAACCGGGCTCCTACGGTGGATGCCATTGACCCACCCGCTGCCCCACTCTCCATTCTAAGCAAAATCTGTGACATGCTATGCAAGATATCCCTAATCCCCGATACCTCTGCACCCCCGGGACCGCCTAAATTCCTCCCCCCTGGCCCTGCAAACTGACCACTTCCGCCCCCTAGCAAAACAGCCCCTGCAGGTGAAAAACCAGACATAGAATCATTCTCACGCAGCTGCGCAGGTGCTGTGTCCCCGCCAGCCGGAATTCCTGAGTCCTGACAATGTTTTTTTCCGTCACGGTCGCCGCTGGAATAAGATCTTTCTGAGTCCGTTCACCGTTCAAGGCCCGCGCCTCTGGCCTCCACGTCACCAGGAGGGACCTGAACAGCCACGGATGATGCAGACAGGCTCCTCACCGAGAATCGTCTCCCGCCAGACCTCCTTGCACTCCTGGATGCAGCTCTGGGCCTCCTCCGTCTACCAGACCCAGATGCACGGGCCTGGTCCGTGCTGATGGAATGAACACTGCCAGGCAGCAGAGTGTCGCTGCCCGCCGCTCCTTCCCCTCCACGTCGTCCATGTGAGCCAGGCAGCAGGGGTTCCCTGAACTGCTGCCTGCCCGCAGATGCTTGCCTCCTTGGTGTCATGGTGCTCCTCCCAGCAGGCACCCCAACAGGAGCATCGCCAGTGGTGCCTGCCGCTTGCTGTGCTGCTCCCTCGATCCTCCTGTTCCTTCTACTGGAAGTTTGGCCCCCACCGCGAATAATAGCTGTCCTGTGCGGCCCAGCTGCGGTGCGCATGCCGGAGCCTAGACCTCCGGCTCCTGCAACGCTGATCCCGCAGGCCGCACATCCGATGCGGCCCTCACTTCCGGCGCGGCCCTGACTTCCGGTGCGGGCCGCGCTCCACGCTGTGCAGCGCCAACAGGCCGGCTGGGTGGATTCCTGCCGGGGCGAGCGCGGCGGGACGGGACCGTACCATCACGCTCGCTTCCCGCAGGGGCTCCGGAGCCTGCGCCTGTTGCGCGTGGTTACCTCTGGTGACAGTCTCTCCGGGAGCTTGGTCCTCCTGCTCCTTCTCCTCGCTCCTGACGGCGCCTACAGATTTTCGGCTGCTCCCAGCAAAGCAGACAGCTGGGCCTCCAGCCATCTATCGCTGCGTGACCGGGCGACGTCTCTCAGCTGGACCATCAGGGATTCTACGAACTCCATTTCTCCAGGTAATTCTCTCTGCTGCTCCTCAGGGAATGGCGGTTTTCCCGCACTTTTCCCTATATATCCGACTCTCCCACTGCCCGCCCTCAACTTCCCACTATCCAATCCCCACGACAGCCTCTTTTAAAAAAGGTGAAACCTCCAGGCCAATCATGGGTGGCTTCCACCTAGCTGTGCTGTCTCCAGCACCTTCCTTTACTACCTTTAATGACAAAAGTTTCAGCAGGAAAAAGGCCTTGAACAAGTATTGGCCTATTTTGAAGACAGATCAGGACTTGTCTAAATGTGTCAGTCTAGACCCCTCTTTGACATATAAAAGAGCAAAAAATCTGAAGGACATCCTGGTGCACAGCTACTACGAAGGCTTCAAGCTAGATAAGGCATTTGGATCAAAAGGACCCCAGTGGGGTTTTTTCCTTGCATTGTCGGTATTTCATGCCCTAACATGCTTAGGACTTTTGATTTTAAGTCCAATGATGGGGGTACTGTTTTCAAAATTACCCAAAATATTACTTGCAACACTGTGGGTGTGGTCTACTGCATAATCTGCCCTTGTCAACTCATGTATGCTGGTCTGACCTCCAGACAATTAAAAACTTGGATTAGAAAACATGTGAGAGACATAAAAAACGCTCTTGAAATAGATGACCTCACACAATTGAAAACAACACCAAGACATTTTAAAGTACACCACGGCTATGTAACGGGGGGAAGGGTGGTAGTTGGTGGCAACTGGCATGTCAGTTTCAGTGTTTGGATCTTCACCCTGGCCCGCTACAGACAATGGGGACTCTGAGAATCCCTGGGTGTGTGTGTGCTCTGGTGCTTCCGTAGAGAAGACCTCCATACTCACTTCTGACCCGCCGTCCCGGGTGTCGACTCTTTTAGCCTTCAGAAGGAGAAAACTAGACCATCTTAAAAACGTAAAAACTTCTTTACTTGCAGCAGCAGTCACAAGTGATACAGTCTTTTTGTAATCTCTTCACATACAGCGGCACTTTACCAGTGATGAAAGACACAGACACAGATTTGGATATGAAGATTAACGCCGAATGCGCCATCCCTATGGGTAACTTGATTCTCTGTCCCACTGCCTGACCTGCTTGGATCCACCTTCCTGATGTGGTTGTCCTGTCTCGGCACGTAAGGTGAAGTTCCCAAATTGACCTCTCCATGTACATCTGTTCTTGTTGTCCCCTCTGTTTAGACTGATCAAATTCACCTTCCAAATAAGGTTGTCCAAAAACTCCCAGAATGTGACACACACACACCCTTCTCCTGTACTTTCTCCTGTGTCCTCCTGACAGGTCCTTACTAATCACTGTCCCTCACTCAACTAGAACTGCCTGCCTCCAGGAAGTCTATCTGTTCTTTGCTACAACTGCCCCTTCCACAATGGAGCAGCTCACAAGACTATTAACTGTTTCAACTACTATAATGCCCACATCTGTACTCTCATACATAACATCTAGCTGTCTCTTAACCCATCAGACGTAAGGTCTATTATATATGCTCATATATAAACATAAAGTAAGACGTCATGTGCACAAAGAGGGAAGAGGTAGATAACCATCCTGGTCACCCTCTTACATTCCTCCCTCCTAAAATATGGTCGTCCCGACCATAACGACACCTGTAAAACACCAATGCACGTTTCAAAACACTTAACACACATGTTTTTATAAAATGCACAACAGGTTAATACACTCTTCATCCATTTTCTCTCGTTGGTCAACCTTGACCTCGGTCCCACTTGGTTGGGACCCTGGAACACAGAGTTCAAGTCTTTTTCTTAAGACTGGCCATTTTGGCCCACTTCAGTAATTGCCCATATGCACAGGGGCAAAGTCCTTTGACCTGGCATGCACATTGGGTCATCCGAAGAACCGAACGGGTCCGACTGACCATAGTCCCCCCCCCCCTGCTGGAATGGACTCAGTACAAGTGTTCAAGTTCCTTTGAACATGGGTCTGTCTGACCCCGGTCCCCTTGTTCCTGGGACTGACAAGAACAAATATCCATCACAGGCCCGCTGGCCAACAATTCCTGCTCCGACAGTCCTGGAGCAGAGACCCGGCACGATCCACGGCTCATCCTGACAGTTTTCCCCCTCCCTCTATTTTGCTGGAACTGTCCCTTTAAGTAAGTGTGCTACTCTTTTTTGCAGTAAGGAAAGTTCAGGAAAACACAAGGACAGTTGTGGCCGGACTGGCCAGCTCCAATCCAATTTGGTGCCATTGGGACCGCTTGCCCTTTAAGAGATGCAGAACAGTCTCTATTCTCCTGTGCAACCAGCACAGCGTTAAAGTTACTGTGGCTCAGCTCTATGTGTCTTTAACTTGTTAGTAGGGTTTTTCCTAAATTTTGGCGGCCGTTGGATTCACTGCATACCCTATAACTGGATAGTAGACTCTCTCCTTTCTAATGAGTACATATTGTACTCCTTACGGTGACCGAGCTCTATGTGTCTTTAAATTATTAGTGGGGTTTTTCCTAAATTTTGGCAGCCCTTGGACTCACTGCATACCCTATAACTGGATAGCAGACTCTCTCCTGTCTAATGGGAACATGTTGTTCTCGTTACTGTGGCCCAACTGTATGTGTCTTTAAATTGTTAGTGGGCTTTTTCTTAAATTTCGCCAGCCCTTGCAGTCAGTCACTGCATGAGCATTACCACTATAGGAGACGCACGCCTTTATAATGGGAACATTTTTTTTACTGAAACCCTCCTCTATGTCTCTTCAAATGGGTATTGGCCTGATTCTAAGTTTTTGGCAGCCTTGCAGTCACTGCATACGCAATAACAGTATAGGAGACCCACTCTTTAACCCCATTATGACCAGAGCAATTTCCGTTTTTGCATTTTTGCTTCCCTTCTTCCCAGAGCCAGAACTTTTTTATTTTTCATTCAATATGGCCATGTGAGGGCTTATTTTTTGCGGGACGAGTTGTTCTTTTAAACTTCATCACAGGTTTTACCATATCTTGTACTAGAAAACGGGAAAAAATTCCAAGTGCGGTGAAATTGCTAAAAAATGCAATTCCACAGTTGTTTTTAGTTGTTTTTTTTACCACGTTCACTGAATGCTAAAACTGACCGGCCATTATTATTCTCCAGGACATTACGAGTTCGTAGCCACCAAACATGTATAGGCCCTTTTTTATTTAAGTGGTGAAAAAAAATCCAAAGTTTGCTTAATAAAAATATAAAAGAATGGCGGCATTTTCCGAGACCCGTAGCGTTTCCTGATCTGGGGCCGGGTGAGCGCTTATTTTTTGTGCACCGGGCTATTTTTATTGATACCATTTTGGGATAAATCCGATGTTTTGATCGCCCTTAATTGTATTTTACTGCAATGTTGCGGCGACCAAAAAAACTTAATTCTGGCGTTTGGAATTTTTTTTATCGCTACGCCGTTTACCGATCGGATTAATTCTTTTTTTATATTGATAGATTGGGCGATTCAGAATTCGATACCAAATATGTGTATGTTGTTTTTTTTATTATTATTTTATTTTGAATGGGATAAAAGGGGGGTGATTTAAAGTTTTATATTTTTTTTATTTTTGTTATATTTTTAAAAACTTTTTTTTACACTTTCTGCATGCTTCAATAGTGTCCATAGGAGACTAGAAGCTGCAGTTTTCTGATTGCTTCTACTGCACACAGGTGATAGCAGATCGCCTGTATGCAAGAGAAATGCTCCTGTGCTATGAGCGCCAACCACTAGGTGGCGCTCATAGCAATCTTTTCATGACAACCACAGGGGTCTGCTGCAGACTCGGGGTTGCCATACGCACTCATCAGTGACCCGCGATCACGTGACAGGGTCACTGATGGGCGGGGCTAAGCCCGCACTTCCGGAGTGGCGCTGTTAATTGCCACTGTCTGAGATTGACAGCGGCATTTAGCTGGCTAACAGCAGCGAGTGGATCGCGATTCCACCCGCGGCTGTTGCAGGCACATGTCAGCTGTAAGAATCAGCTGACATGTGCCCGGTTCAGTGCGGTTCACCGCCGGAGTGTGTCCGGTTCATCGCCGGAGCCCCCGCTGAACCTGCCTTTCTGACGTGGTGCGTACTGTTACTGGCCACATCGGAAAGGGGTTTTAATAATGGGAACAACAAAGCATAGCCGACTGCTGGCCCTTTAAGAAGAGTAAGGCTGTAAAAATAGTGTTTGTGACTTTCAGAGTCCCTCAATAAATGAAACAGGATGTGTCTGATGATGCCTCACACACCACATGGTCAGGTAAGGTAATAAAATGTTAAAATGACAATTCCCAGTGAATGCATTTTCACCATTGAAAGCAATGCAAAAGTGCAAAAAAGCTACGTGTGAATATAGCCCAAGGGTGTGGAGGAGCATTATTTTGGGGGGTTATTTATTTTGCTTTATATGGAAGTCTTTACCCCGGAAAGAATGTTCCTTAATATTTTTTTTCAGGAAAATCCATTTTGATTTTGTTTTTGTATGTTTTATCGTGAGTCCGTAAAAGTGGCGTAATACTCTGACAACGTTACTGACAGCAGTGACCTGGGAGTCAGAGATGCTCCAGGGGTCTTCCCCATGTTGTTCCCATGTCATTTGACCACTGCTCACATTGATTTGGGCAATTTTTAGGCCCTCTGCAGACCGCTGGTGGGGGGGCGGCCGCTAGAAAAATGCTGGAGTTTCCCATAGACTTACATTGGGCTCGTTACTCGGACCGAGCACTCTGAGCATTCCAATTTGCTGAACCCGAGCAATGAATACCTGAGCATTTTAGTGCTCGCTCATCACTAGTAGTGACCCAGGAATCAACCTTTTAGGGCAAAGCAGAGGTTAATTAAAATAGCTTTTAAGGGGTGTAAGTTGTTTGACCTTAAATGTTTAAGGGGTGTTTAGAGGGGAGTGTTTGTAGGAAAGAGCGGGCCTACATATAGTTAGGGAGGGGTGGAGATTGCTAAATTGCACAGAGGTACCACAGGGAAAGGTCCTGCCCGCCCTGTTAAATTAGGTGATGGAAAAGTAGAAGTACTAAAGAAATGTATGGTGACCTATGGAGAAGAAATCTGATGACTCCCTGCTCAACCAACATAATAAATTGTATGTGTTTCAAGGGAACACAAATACTGTTGAAGCTGGAACTTACTTCCGACCCCCGAGGACGGCTGGACAGCTCGCCCAATTTGTGACAGTTTCGCTTGATCCGGGAAGCTTAGGAGGCATGATAGTGAAGCAGTTTGTAGCAGACAAGCAGTTGATTTCTGCAGAAGATGACTCATCCTCAATGAACTCTGAGAAAGTGTGGTTGTTATGTACTTGTCCCAGATCCGTACTTTGCTTTCCTCACTCTGGTCCAATAAACTCTGCTGTGCTCCAGGCTTTGCAGATGGCCCGGTCCTACTGTACTGTTCTGTATATAAGGCTCACTGAGACCCACCCTTGTGTCTTGGTACTGTAGCACCCCGAGGGCTCGGTTGCTACAGAGGTATTGCATCTCAACCAGATGTGCGATATCTCACTCTCAGGTAAGGATGGAGTGTGGATCAGGACCTCGACACCTGCATGCATTACACCCCATTTCCGGGGGACAGCTCGACGGTGCTCCCAGCTGCGGGCACAACTGGCCATGTCCCTGGCTGGAGTGGGGAGGGGGAAGAGAACCCAGTGGTGTAGGAGCAGTAAGGGGGCGGTTTCTGGGAGCACAGGAAGGAGCTCATTGGGTGCAGGTCACCTGAGCTCAGACACAGAGAAGCAGATAAAAGGTGGGGGCCATCTTAGGAGGGTAGCCAGTCAGAGGAGGAAAAGAGCAGGAGCAGGGCTCTGTGGAGCTCTGCTCCAGGAGGCGGGCCTAGCCTGAGAGGCCCAAGACAGAGAGAAGACAGGGAGCAGGGCTGCTGCATGGGCTCTGCTCCACAGGCAGGCTCTGTCAGGAGGACTGGGCCTGAAGGAGGAGGGAAGAAGGAAGGGGAGCGGAAGAGGCTCCAGGAACACAGAGGAAAGAAGGGACCCAAGGGGTGTGGACCGGCTGGTAGCTACCATACGCCCGTATCTACCTGCGTAGAGGGGTCAGGCCAAGGGGGAGACCGGTCCCCGAAAACTAGTGGAGGCGGGGAACTAACCTCAGCTAGAAACCGGAGGCTGCAACATTTCAAGTGGCGCAGCCCCTCACTACACCCGCTAGGAAGGCACCACATAGGGTCAGGGAAACGGCACCTACATTTGCCCGAGAAGGCCCGAGGCAGCTGGACAGAAGCGATGTCACTGGCGGGGTATGACAGGCTAGAGAAAAGACACACAAAGGGGGTCCTGTGAAACACTCCGGAGATACCTGGGAGTCGGCCGAGCCCCTCACCTGGTGAGCACAGTACGGCGTGGGCAGCCGTTACCTGCAGAAGTGGTCTGGATAATAAGAACTGTGAGTAAAGACCCTGGACTGCATCACTGACTCTGTGTCGTCACTGCTACTCCTGCACCATCACCCCCATCCTCCGCATACACTGCCCTGAGGCTACACTCCTCCCGTGGGGAGTTGTACTACACTCTGCTGCACCCACAACACCAGCCTCAGCGGTCTGCCCTGCAGCGGCGGTTCATCCTGACCGCAATCCACGGGTGGCGTAGTCGGACAATTTATAAATAATAACAAACACCATAAATAGACTGCCATTTGGTTTGACCACCCTGAGCCACGGGACCGGGTCACCGCCACGCGGAGACTACAACCCCCAGCATCCCACAAAAGGTCCGGTTCCGGGTTCCCCACACGGCCCAGGGGGCGAGTCAGTACTGCATTAAGACTTCTGTGTTGCTGGACCTTGGTTTGCTACATATCGTCTCCTGTACGTCGCCTGCCTGCAGTTTCCTGACATCCACAAGCCTGCCTGCAGTTTCTTGACATCCGCCTGCGGTTTCCTGGTTTTCTGACATCCCCTCCTGCATGCGATTTCCTGACATCCGCCTACCTGACTGTGGTTTTCTGATGTCCTCCGCCTGCATGCAGTTTCCTGACGTCCTCCGCCTGTGTGCGGTTTCCTGACATCACCTCGCTGCAGTTCCCTGACGTCCTCCACCTGTGTGCGGTTTCCTGTTGTCTGCCTTCCTGCTTTTACCTGACGCTCTCTGACTGTCTGCGGTTTCTTGGCAGCCACCTGCCTGCCTACAGTTTCCTGTCTACAGTTTCCTGCTTGCCTTTGGTTTCCAGCATTCCACCTGTCTACCTACTGTTTCCAGTCCCTCTACTCACTATAATGCTGAACCCATGCCATTGGCCCATGTGTCCACCTGGACCTTGGGCTTAGAGGATCCACCTCACCCAGTGAGCTTCTTGATCTTCTCATAACAATGCTTATTTTGTGGATACTGTAGGTGTCTTCCAAAGGGCGGCTGAATTTCATGTGCCTTGTTTGAAGTGTTCAGTTCATTTCTGGAATGGGTAGGATGTGATGTAGCCAGGATATCATCGGTAATTCATTAACATAGCATAAAGGGAATTGGGGACACCATCTTCAGTTAAATAGGGGGTTCTATTGGGTGAAGATGCTCTGTTTATTGGAGATTCTGTTGGATTTTGGTTGCGCCAGGTCAAAAAAGAGCAGATGACAAAAGGCCCATTTTGGGTGCGTTTAGAAGGGTCCACTATATGTCCAGTGGCCTGCTTTAATTGTTATGTGGGTTTAGGAAAGGCACATACATGTGCACTATTAAAAGACAGGGATGGTTCTTTTTGTCCCTGTGTAGAAGAATGGAGTATATACCGTGCAACATCTGGACTTGAAGAAACCCTGCGGAACTATTTCAAAAGAGAAGAGATGTGCAGGTGACAGAATTAGGCAGTACCCTTTATCAGGTGAAAGGGACGAAACCGGCCGTCGATATAAAAAGTCAGGGTGCCAAATCGGAAGGAGATTTTGTGCCAAGAGAGGTGGCAGACACTCTTGCTGCAGCTCCAGCGGCCGAGATAGTAGGCCGCAGCAGTGGGTACCAGTCAGGCCCGGACCTAGATGACAACGGTCAAGCACTGAAGACCAAAGCTACGTCAGTCAAGCACTGAAGACCTGAAATACGCCAGTCAAGGTTTCCAGCCCAGACAACGGCGGTCAACAGTCTGAGCCCCCACCGGTGTGGACCAAAGGGATGCTCGTCGATGGTCAAGCACCAAAAAGCCCTACGAACACCCAGTCAGAGACTCTAACATGGGGCAGTGATTGAAGGAGACTTGTGAGATGGGTCATCACTTCCTGCACAGACATACAGTACCAGGCATGGTTAGAGGGAGGGCTGCAGACCAGAGGTGGTCCCCCGACACAAGAGCAGTCCAGAGAGCGTTAAAAGACTTTGTGAGGGTTGTGCGTCTAACAAGAAGGAGCAGTGGCCTAAGTCAACGCCCAGGAAGCCACATCAATTTCCAGAGAGTGTTCCTGCCAATACTGTGCTTGCCCCTTCCCCCCACTAGAACCAGTTTGCACTTCAGACTCCGAACTGATTTAGTAGTTTTTTATTGTATTCTAATTCATATATCACTATTATACAAATACTCTGTAACTATTGTTCTTTTGTGATATGTCAATTTCAATTTTTCACTTCTGGTTGGGAGGCCATTTTTTTTTTCACAATTAAAACATCACAGTACACCTGTTTTGTCTCCCTATTAAATAGAAATTATTTGGACATCGCTCATTCATTTAGAAAAGGGCAAAGCCACTCAAACAGGGATAATTATTACACTTAACGATGTGAAAATGCCACGGCTACTTCCATTGTGGAATACGCTGCTGCTTACCTTTGTCTGCCATCTCTAGTGAGATAGGGGGCTTCTCCGGAAGGTAAGCCCTGAAGTGGATTGGCCTTTTTATGCCATTACACATCACTATGTGGCATTGCTGAAGTTAGAGCTAAGTGTAGACACCTACTTTAGTGTTGGTTTTCGGCAGTATCCGTACGAGGATACTAATGCCAGTGCAGGGCGCTGTTCACTGCCTTATTGAAGGGCAACACCACAAAACTTACTGGCCCTAATTATATGGCAAGAACAATCTGCATATTGTAACTAGCCATCAGATTGTAGGACACTCTTTCCTCACTCGCTATTCTTCCGACCATCTAGGTTTATGGTTAGGTTGGATCCACAGCAATCAACAAGTTTTCTTGGTTGTGCAACACTTCTGTACGTACAAGACGTATGCATAGTGAGAAGACATCACAGCTCACAGCCTAGCCATCCAGATCCGGAGAAAAAGCCATAAAACACTGAAAAACTGTACAGATAGTGTGTGACACCACAGCTGGGAGGAGAATAGTGAGGACTGTCATAGATGTTTTATCAGGGCATCTAGGGGATTTGAAGTGCCATTGATTTGGATGAAATCAAATGTCTTGGAGAAGTTTGGTGAAGCTGGTAAATGTAAATGTAATCTGCTCGTCTGTATTCATTATTTTATGTTCTTACACACACACCCCTTTTCTACCCCTAGCTAGGGTTGGGTTAGAGTTAGGGTAAGGTACAGGGTCAGATATAGGGCTAGTGATAGAGCTAGGTTATCAGGTCCCTCAGCATTTGAACAACCATTACACAATGGAGTTGTGCTGTTCCAGCTCCATACATTGAATAAATTCTGCTACCAGGGACCTGCTAACATCGGATCTCCAAAGGTGACTGTTGCCTGATCCACAACTGATCTGAAATTGATTTCCTGATTTGCGTGCACGCTCTGAAGACCGTCGCTGATCTGAAGACGACCGGACAGGTTACAATGAGGAGCAGATGAGCCGACATTTATTTTTTTACATTTTGATGGCCTTTTATGCTTCTGCAAAATAAATTTTGCTGAATCCGCTTGGAAGCAAATTACAAACACTCTACATTTTGGTGAATGTGGATTTTTGTAAAATTCAAGTAGAATTCCACTCCAATTTATTCTCTCATCTCTATGATATAGGTACAGTTTTGAAATGTAGAAGACATAGCTAGTTACTATCAGCAATAAAACAAACAAAGAGTATTTTTTATAATATTTATTTAAAAAAATATACATTTGGGGACTATCAAGTTTTCTCCATCCTGCTAACAGTCCCAGTTCTTCTCCACTTTGTGCACAGGATGTCCATTGATAGATGTTTCACACTGAAGTCTCGTAAAATATGACTTCCACTCTTTTCAGTGGTTCATAGATCTCGTTACTGCGTGTTCCAACTTTAACTACTTTAACAGTTCCAATGCTTTTCCACTTGGTGGCCAGGATGTCCACGGCACGGTTACTTGCCTCCTGCACCACTGGATTATAGATTTGACTTGTGAGTCTCCTCAACCCTTTAAACGCGTCTTCTAATTTTGACGGATAGAGTTCTTCATAGGGTAAAGCGTCTCTGATCATAGTGAGGTGTTTCAGGACAGCGTCTACCTCGTCTACCATATACAGCATTTCGGTACTGTGGATCATCATCTTCACCAGAAGGGCAGGTTCTTTTTGCCCGAGTTGTTCATATATTTTGCAGGACTTTCCGCCATCAGCACATAACAGTTCTTCTACGTTGTTACATCCGATGTAAGGCAGACAATGCAACAAGGCTGCAATACCGGATGCCTTAACCTGCTGGTCTTTGCTGTGTAACTTTATCAGTAAGTCAGGCAGGCATCTCCTGACGTGGTGACTGAAGCCTCTCTTGTCCCTGTTGCAGTTCTGGGCGAGATCTGCAAATAGTGAAGTAGAGTATGTGCGGATCAGTGGGTTTGGGGCGTTTAGGTAGTCAGTACAACGATTGACAATCTTCCCAAATTTCCTGCCAAGTTTTGATCTTTTCAGCAGTGTGACAAACTTTGATAGGGCTTGTAAGCTTTTGATGACAACTTTTAGCTTCCTATGATCCGTTAGTTTACTGTAAAGGCAGCCATAGATGACGTCTTTCAGTTGATGCACCTGTCTTGGTGCACCTATACTAGCATTTCCCATAGCTTCTACAGCAAGACAGACCTCAAGCTCGTCCGAGCTGTCCATCTTTGAAGCCATGAATAAGATCAAGTCTTTTGCCATTTTCCCCTCCAGGAGCTCAGGGTGGAGTAGGAGCTCCGAGAAGAACATGATGCTGATGAGTTTGCTGGTTCTTACAGCCGATCTCATTGCTATAAGCAGGTAATGGATGACCTTTTTCCTTTCCTCATCAGTTAAGACACAAGTAATGTAACGACACATCGCAGCCTGGGTTGTGTCTGTGTCTTGGAGGACATGAGAGTCATCCTGATGGTTAATGAACCCATAGCTAGGGTGCAGAAGATGATAATAAAAATCAAAGCTGTCAGATGGTCCAGCTTGGTGTTGTGTATGGACAATCAAGTCATCCACTGTCAGTATATTCTGCGCTGCACTTATCTCATTCCAAACTCTGATGGTTTTGGTGGAAATCAGATCCAGTGTTTTCAGTTCGCTGCTCTGTAGATGCTCCTCATCGATTTCCAAGAGCTCCATGATGTCTTCAGAGCGGTGTACAGCAATGTTAGCCAGGAGCGTCATAGCTGCACCAGTTATTCCCTGATGTCTCTCACTTTCTGCTTTGAGCATCAGACAGTAGGTCTCATCAATCAGCTCATCAGTCAGAAAGTTCTCAGCGTCCGCTCTGGCAGATGTTACGGTTGCCAAGAACAGGAGGGCATTCACCAAATCCTGTCCATCCAGATCATGCAGATGTTCTATAAGCACGCTGGTCATGGTCTTCATTTCTTCAGGCTCATATGATGTGACAATGCCTGGAATAGTGTCCTCCAGGAGTGGGACAGCGAGCAGATCCAGCAAGGCCAACAGGTCTTTATGTTGATCGCTGGATGCCATGCTGGAATGCTTCATCATGTAATCAGAGGAAATCTGCCAAGAAAGGAATATTATGTTAGAAGAAATGTCATGTAAATTATCAATGGAATTAACATTCAATAATTGAAGGTAAATTATCATTATTTCTACAATATAAATGCAAATAATAAAATGATATTTCACATTACAGCTGGAGAACAGAGGAGGATGCAGCCAACGCCATATTGAAAACCAATGGATGCTGTGGGTTTTCGTTACATCCATTACCCATTGGCACAGGGGGCTTCACCGTGCAGGGTAAGGTAAGCCCTCGGCCTTCTTATTCCATTACACATCACTATGTGGCATTTCTGAAGTTTGAGCTAAGAGCAGACTCCTTTAGTAATGTTGGTTTTTGGCAGGATCGGTACAAGGATACTAATGCCGATACAGTGATCTGTTCACCTCCTTATGGGAGGACAACACAAAACTTACTGGACTTAATGATATGGAAAGAACAATCTGCATATTGTAATTAGAGATCAGAACCCGTCAGTAGTTACTAATCTGCGGTTTATCACTTTTTGGCATTACTCTAGTGGGGGGAGCCCAGGTAATTTACGGAGTGCGTGTCTCCAGAAGCACAAGCTGGATACAATGTATTGGGCGCTACAATGCACCAACACAACACTATTTGCAATTTTTACTCTGCAATATCCACTGAAAAATAACCCATAGAGTCAAAGTTGTTTCTTCACAGTAGGTGAATTTCTAGAGATGTGTAATGTCTAAATGGGGTCACTTGAAGGAGGATTCTGCTGTTCTGGCACTTAGGGCCTCTGCAAACTATTCCAGTAGAAAACCTGCTCCAAAAATCACATGGTGCTCCTTCCCTCTGGAGCCCGGCCGCGTTACCATAGAGTAGATTCTGCCCACATATGGGAGATCACTGCACTCAGGAGAAATTGTACCACTCATTGTGGCTTCCAGTTTCTCCTGTTACCCTTGTGAAAATGAGAAGTTTAGGACTAAAGCAACATCTATGTTACACAGAAAATGTCATTTTTCATTTCTTTCTAAAGGGTTAACAAGCTTTCTGAATGTGGTTCTGAATACAATCAAGGGTGCAGATTTTAAAATTGGGTCTTGTTTGCTGGTTTTCCTGACATAGAGGCCCCTCTAAGTTACTTCAAAGGTGAAATGGTCCCAAAAAATCTAGGTTTTGTCAATTTCATTAAAAAAATGAAAAATTGCTGCTAAACTTTTAACCCTTCTAACTTCCTAACAAAGAATTTTTTTTAAGAATGATGCAAATGTAAAGTAGATATGTGCAAGGGCGTCCATAGAAATCATGGAGCCCATAGCAAAAGTCTGAAAGGGCACCTACATCACCCCCACCATAAAAACAAGAAAAAAGCTAAAATAATCAACAGGTCCTCTTAAACCCAGGCATGCATGTATTGGTTATAGGCCAAACCTTGTATAAGGAAAAGATTGTCTGGAAATAGAAGGCAATGGCATTTTTACAGCTCGGCTTTGATTTATTTCACATTTGAGTAAAGTAAAACACTTACATCTAACAAGATATGTTCCTTGTAACAGTCAAAATAAGTAGCAGGGATGAGAAGATAAAGCAGGACAACCTGAAACAGCCAAATATATAGAAAGTATTTACTTTACATGGGAACTGAACCTTCAACAAATTGTATCAATCAGTGATAAAATGATCAATGAGCGCTATTCCTCCCATCAAGTGCACACATTGCCACTTATGCTTAAATGTTACACAATATTATAGTTACCCTTTAACTACTTTTACATGTGATGTCAATAGTAGCAATAAAGAATTCAGCTGATATCTTAGTAATAGACAGGGATCTTCTTGTCAAGATTTCAGCTCTGTAGTAGTTTATCCACCCTAAAATGAAGAATAGATTGGTCAGATTTTATTCTTTTATTTTTTAGTAGGAAATGTTTGTTCTATTAACCTCAGAATACTTACAGTAAGAGCTGGTGAATTCCACAATGGAAATCAGGTTTCTTAGCCAAAAACAAACTTTAAAGTAGCGTTTTCACTGCTCCAGAAGGAAAAGTGTGATAAGTTCCGAGCAGTAGAGTGTTATTCCAACCTATAATCCAAGTCACAGATTAGATTTTACCATTTTATTTCCCCCAGTCCTGTGTGTACAGCGATGGTAGACCCCATCAGCACAAACCACAACTTGACACAGGTTTTATTTTACATCTAAACCAAATAATTTTCATCTTTAAGCCACGTTCACACGTCCAGTATTTGGTCAGTATTTTACAGCAATAAGAAATGCTCAAATAGGCAATTAAGTGACACAATCAGCCAACAAGTAACCGAATGATAGTCGTTAAATGCCATAAGTTGGCTTGTACAATCCCGGCCTAAATCAATGGTCGGTGCCAACAGCCAGCACCTCCGCCATTATACTCACCCTAAAGATGTCCGGCTCTCTGCTGCGTCCTGTACACGCTGAAGGTCTCTTCTCAGCTGATGCACGGTGGTGACTGACGTCCCCTCTGTGGTCCTTGACCAGACAGAGTCAGGAGGAAGATCTGAAGGAGATGAAGATATATTGATGCCATTTTACATCATGCCATAACAAATGGTGTCATGTACCACAATAAGTGGTACCATGTGCCATAATACTTGGTGCCAACAGCCATGGTCCAACCTCCTCCACTTATCTAATCAGTCTAAGTAAGAGGGACACAGGAGCCCAGCACCTCCGCCATTATACTCACTAGTGGCGTACCACCCGTCATGGCACGTTCAACTGTCTCCTGCATCATGTATATCCATACAGGTGAAAGCAATAATAAAAAAGGGAGCGCCAGCTGATGCTTCCTCCTCTGTCATTCTTCCTCAGCGTCTGACGTCTCAGCGCAGCGGGCGCGATCACGTCACTACATGGCGCCTGCTGTGCTGACATGTGCGGTGCTTCAGAACGCTCGAGTCCGGAGGATCGGGGGAACGCCGAGGAGGTGAGTATTGTGGATTTTTTTTGTTTGTTTTCTTAAATCAGTGACAACCTTTTGGTGTTCATAATACAGTATGGAGGACTATGTGGAGGGCATTATACTGTATGGAGGACTATGGGGAATGCATTATACTGTATGGAGGACTATGTGGAGTGTATTATACTGTCTGGAGGACTATGGGGAGTGCATTATATTGTATGGAGGACTATGGGGAGGGCATTATACTGTATGGAGGACTATGGGGAGTGTATTATACTGTATGGAGGACTATGGGGAGTGCATTACACTGTATGGAAGACTATGAGGAGAACATTAAACTGTATGGAGGACCATGGGGAATGCATTATACTGTATGGAGGACCATGGGGAGTGTATTATACTGTATGGAGGACTATGGGGAGTGTATTATACTGTATGGAGGACCATGGGGAGTGTATTATACTATATGGAGGACTATGGGGAGTGTATTATACTGTATAGAGGACTATGGCGTGCATTATACTGTATGGAGGACCATGAGGTGCATTATACTGTATGGAGGACTATGGGGTGCATTATACTGTATGGAGGACTATGGGGTGTATTATACTGTATGGAGGACCATGTGGAGTGTATTATACTGTATGGAGGACTATGAGGGGTGCATTATACTATATGGAGGACTATGGGGTGCATTATACTGTATGGAGGACCATGGGGAGTGTATTATACTGTATGGAGGACTATGGAGAGTGTATTACAATATATGGAGGACTATGGGGAGTGTATTATACTGTATGGAGGACTATGAGGGGTGCATTATACTATATGGAGGAATATGGGGAGTGTATTATACTGTATAGAGGACTATGGCGTGCATTATACTGTATGGAGGACCATGAGGTGCATTATACTGTATGGAGGACTATGGGGTGCATTATACTGTATGGAGGACTATGGGGTGTATTATACTGTATGGAGGACCATGGGGTGCATTATACTGTATGGAGGACTATGGGGTGCATTATACTGTATGCAGGACTATGGGGTGTATTATACTGTATGGAGGACCATGGGGAGTGTATTATACTGTATGGAGGACTATGAGGGGTGCATTATACTATATGGAGGACAATGGGGTGCATTATACTGTATGGAGGACCATGGGGAGTGTATTATACTGTATGGAGGACTATGGAGAGTGTATTACAATATATGGAGGACTATGGGGAGTGTATTATACTGTATGGAGGACTATGAGGGGTGCATTATACTATATGGAGGAATATGGGGAGCGTATTATACTATATGGAGGACTATGGGGAGAGCATTATACTATATGTATCACATTTTTTTAAAGATCATTGTAATTGTTTTTGTACATATACCCCTTTTTTCAGATGTAAAGCGCCATGGAATAAATGCTGCTATAATAATATATAATAGTAGTAATAATATGCAGGACTATGAGGAGTGTATTATACTGTATGGAGGACTATGGGAAGTGCATTATACTGTATGGAGGACTATGGGAAGTGCATTATACTGTGTGGAGGACTATGGGGAGTGCATTATACTGTATGGAGGACTATGGGAAGTGCATTATACTGTATGGAGGACTATGTGGAGTGTATTATACTGTATGGAGGACTATGGGGTGCATTATACTGTATGGAGGACCATGGGGAGTGTGTTATACTGTATAGAGGACTATGGGGAGTGCATTATACTGTATGGAGAACTATGTGGAGGGCATTATACTACATAGAGGACTATTGGAAGCGTATTATACTGTATGGAGGACTATGGGGAGTGAATTATACTGTATGGAGGACCATGGGGAGTGTATTATACTGTATGGAGGACCATGGGGAGTGTATTATAATATATGGAGGACCATGGGGAGTGTATTATAATATATGGAGGACTATGAGGAGTGTATTATACTGTATGGAGGACTATGTGGAGTGCATTACACTGTATGGAGGACTATGAGGAGTACATTGTACTGTATGGAGGACTATGAGGGGTGCATTATACTGTATGGAGGAATATGAGGGGTGCATTATACTATATGGAGGAGTATGTGGAGTGCATTATACTATATGGAGGAATATGGAGAATGCATTATAATATATGGAGGACTATGGGGAGTGTATTATACTGTATGGAGGACTATGGGAATTGGTTTATACTGTATGGGATACTATACTGTATGGATGGTATACTGTATGCATTATACTGTATGGGAGTGCATAATACCATATGATAACTATGCCGAGTGGTTATACTATATGCAGGGCTATAATATTATATTATTTGAAGGGCTATGAGGGGGCCATTATAATATTTGGAGGGCTATGTGGGGCCATTATAATATTTGTAGGGCTATGTGAGAGCATTTATACTTTATGGAGGGTTATGTTGAAGCCATAATACTGTATGCTAGCATTTACACAGTGGGAAGGTTTGTATGGGGTCCATCATACTGTGTGGGGGCCATTATACTGTTTGGAGGGCTAGTGTGGGCCATTATACAGTGTGGTGAGGTGTGAGGCCATTATTCTGTATGTAGGCCCATTACACTGCATGGAGGGCTCTGTGAGGGTCACAGTTGGGGGATCATACTGTGTTGGGGTCACCATACCTTTCCAGGGTATTTGAGGGGAGGGGTGCAGAAGGGTCATCATACTGTGTGTGTGGAGGGTACTGTGGTGGATTTCACTGTGGGGGATATCATACAGTGTTTGTGAGGCACTTTTGTGGGTATCGTACCTTATGGGTGCAATTAAACGGGAATATATGTCTTTAGTAGGAGGAAATGTACTTTGTACAGGCTGGAAAGTTGTGAGATATGCTCTTCTGTGACCCAGACGAATATTATTATTTATTTTTTTGTTGGAAGGGACCCAATTAGAACTTCTGCTATGGGGTACATCCCTGACACTCACCCTAAAGATGTCCGGCTCTCTGCTGTGTCCTGTACACACTGAAGGTCTCTTCTCAGCTGATGCACGGTGGTGACTGACGTCCCCTCTGTGGTCCTTGACCAGACAGAGTCAGGAGGAAGATCTGAAGGGGATGAAGACATATTGATGCTATAATACATGGGGTCATAATACGTTGTGTAATATCCACTACGCTCTTGTTTATGAAAAAGAACCAATGGAGTCAAAATTGTCACTACACTGTAGATGAATTCCCAGAAGGGTGTAATGTCCTTAATGGGGTCACATGAGGGGGGATTCTGCTGTTCTGACACTTAGGGCATCTGCAAATGAACTTTGCAAACTATTCCATTTAAAAACGAGGTCCAAATGTCAAATCGTGCTCCTTCCCTCTGGAGCCCGGCCGCGTGGCCATAGAGTAGATTCTGCCCACATATGGGAGATCACTGCACTCAGGAGAAATTGTACCACTCATTGTTGGGTACTGTTGCTCCTGTTACCCTTGTGAAAATGAGATATGGAGGACTATGAGGAGAGCAGTATACTGTATGGGGGACTATGCGGCACATTATAATATATGGAGGACTATGGGGAATGCATTATACTATATAGAGGTCTATGGGGGGTGCATTATACTGAAGTGGAGGTCTAGGGGGAGTTCATTATACTGTATGGTGGACTATGGGGAGTTCATTATACTGTTTGGAGGACTATGGGGTTCATTATACTATATGGAGGACTATGTGGGATGCGTTATACTGTATGGAGGACAATGGGGAATGCATTATACTGTATGGTGGACTATGGGGAGTTCATTATACTGTATGGAGGACTATGGGGTGTATTATACTGTATGGAGGACTATGGGGTGCATTATACTGTATGGAGGACCATGGGGAGTGTGTTATACTGTATGGAGGACTATGAGGAGTGTATTATACTATATGGAGGAATATGGGGAGTGCATTGTACTATATGGTGGACTATGCGGGTTGCAATATACTATATGGAGGACTATGGGGAGTGTATTATACTGTATGGAGGACTATGGGAATTGGTTTATACTGTATGGGATACTATACTGTATGGATGGTATACTGTATGCATTATACTGTATGGGAGTGCATAATACCATATGATAACTATGCCGAGTGGTTATACTATATGCAGGGCTATAATATTATATTATTTGAAGGGCTATGTGGGGGCCATTATAATATTTGGAGGGCTATGTGGGGCCATTATAATATTTGTAGGGCTATGTGAGAGCATTTGTACTTTATGGAGGGCTATGTGGAAGCTATTATACTGTATGCTAGCATTTACACAGTGGGAAGGTCTGTATGGGGTCCATCATACTGTGTGGGGGCCATTATACTGTTTGGAGGGATAGTATGGGCCATTATACAGTGTGGTGAGGTGTGAGGCCATTATTCTGTATGTAGGCCCATTACACTGCATGGAGGGCTCTGTGAGGGTCACAGTTGGGGGATCATACTGTGTTGGGGTCACCATACCTTTCCAGGGTATTTGAGGGGAGGGGTGCAGAAGGGTCATCATACTGTGTGTGTGGAGGGTACTGTGGTGGATTTCACTGTGGGGGATATCATACAGTGTTTGTGAGGCACTTTTGTGGGTATCGTACCTTATGGGTGCAATTAAACGGGAATATATGTCTTTAGTAGGAGGAAATGTACTTTGTACAGGCTGGAAAGTTGTGAGATATGCTCTTCTGTGACCCAGACGAATATTATTATTTATTTTTTTGTTGGAAGGGATCCAATTAGAACTTCTGCTATGGGGTACATCCCTGACACTCACCCTAAAGATGTCCGGCTCTCTGCTGTGTCCTGTACACGCTGAAGGTCTCTTCTCAGCTGATGGACGGTGGTGACTGACGTCCCCTCTGTGGTCCTTGACCAGACAGAGTCAGGAGGAAGATCTGAAGGAGATGAAGATATATTGATGCTATAATACATGGGGTCATAATACGTTGAGCAGCTTGCCATGCCCCATACACAGTAAATAGCTGGCTGCCATTATTATTACTATTCTTTATTTCTAAAGGGAACCTGTCACCTGATTTCTCCGGCCCAAACCCCGGGAGCATGAACTGCAGTCTGCCAGCACAATTGCAGCAAGGTACATTATGTACAATGAAGAGCGAGCGGGAAACCATCGCCAGAGACAAGACTAGTCCAGCACTAGTCACTCGCCCACTGGCGGAGAATCATAGAGTGACTGCAGACTTGTAGAGCGGACCACCCTGGTAATTCCAGAGCGCTGTACATGTGGAGCGGGTTCACATATATACGTACAGTACAGCAAGAGATGAAGGCATTTTTGCTCTTTATCCCCCCTCCCACCTTATAATCTCCATCTATCTATCAACGTTCACATCAGCGCTGTTGTCTCGTGATCGCAGGGCATCAGTGGGCTGTCATGACAAACCGGAGTCTGCAGAAGACCCCCGTGCCTTTCATTGTGAATCTCCTGAGATCGCCGGCTCATAAAAAAAAATACACATATTTGGTATCATCGCGTTAAGAAATGTTCAATCTATCAAAATATTAAGTAATCAGATCAGTAAACGGCGAAACGAGAAAAAAATCCAAACTCCAGAATTACGTTATTTTGGCCACCGCAATATTGCAATAAAATGCAACTAGAGGCGATCAAAACATTGTATCTACCCCCGAAATAATTAAAAATGACAGCTCCGTGCACAAAAAATAATCCCTCACCCGGCCCCAGATCCCGAAAAATGATAACGTTACGGGTCTTGGAAATAATAATATGGAAAAAATAATGATGGGATAAAAACGAGCAGTCTTATAATTACCAGCACAGAATAGATTTACCTCCAAATGGAGAAGTCCTCAGTCAATGACTTCAAGAAAATCCAGAAATAATCCGATAATCCAGAAGTAATTCAATAATCCAGATGTAATCCACTAATCCACAAGTAAACCGCTAATCCACAAGGAAATCGCAAATAATTCGCTAATCCACAAGTAAATCGCAAATAATTCACTAATCCACAAGTAAATCGCTAATCCACAAGAAGAAGATCTAAGTAAGTGCTGTCAGAAGACGAACAAATACCAAGTCTGACCGGTGTGAGATGGGACGGAATGTTTATAGGTTCCGCTCTATTGTGACATCACTCACCAGTGTGACATCACTGCCAGCTTCCATATAAGGTAAGTGATGATGTCACAATGCAGCGTAATAACCAACACTTTTTAACCCCTTAGATACCGCCATCAATTGTGACAGCGGAATCTAGATGGCTATTGCAGGGGAAGGGCTTACTCTTAAGCCTATGGTAACCTGAGGCCAAGTAATGGCTTTAGGTTAGCCATCTTTGGGGCCTGGAATATGCAGGGTCCTACATGTGAACTGTCAATATAAAACAGACAGACCTAATATTCTGCAGTACTGAAGTATTGCAGGATATTAGATCAGTGACTGTAAAGTAAAAGTTAAAGCTACGTAAAAAATAAATCTAAATAAAGTATGAAATAAAAGTATTCTGCTACTAAACTTGAAAGTGAAAAAAAAAGTACACCTTTGTGGTATCTTCCCATATGAAATGATCCAAACTGTAAATCTGTACCATATCCCTGGCTTACTGTGCTTTCACATTACGCTCAATGTCCCCGTCGGGGGATATGTCCAGACCCCCCACAAAACGGGATTCAGACATATGTGCCTATGGGGCCATATACTGTAATGGTGCTGACAGAGCGAACGTGCGTTCTGCTGGCATTATTTTCGGAAGTGTACCCTTACTGGAAGCGGACTTTCAGATGCAGTCTATTATGTCTGAGTGTCCGCCTCCTGTAGGCGTGCACTCACGAAAATTATGCAGAGTGCACGTTTGCTCTGCCGGCATCATTACAGTCTATGGCCCTGTAGGCACCTATATCCGTATCCCTTTTTCTTGTAGGTTCAAACGTATGCCCCAACGGGGGCATTGAACAAAAGCGTTTTTGCAGCGTTTTTCACCCATAGCAATAAGAAAGTGGGAAAACACTGATTTTGCAGCTTTTTTGATGAATAAAACTGGCTTTATTAAACGTACTGTAGATTCCTATAATCTCCACCAAAAAACACCACAATACCTGTGTAGGCCGGTTTCACATATATTTCCGTTACTGAAGATATCCGTGTCCGTGTGCGTTTTACATGTTGCATCCGTGTGCGGCCCATGTGCCAGATCAGGATCACACATACTGGCTCCTGTGAATCAGCGTACAGTTAGCGCTGTTCCCAAGTGCCAGGTACTGAGCGCTGCCCTCATCATGATTCCTTTCCTGCGCTGCAATCAGCACCAACAGGGACAAGGATGAGGGTAGTGGTAGTGTCTGCTCCCGCTGTGTCCCTGTGTAAAATTAAGATTAAAATAATAATATCCATTTACTCACCACTCCTAGGTGTCCCACGGGGAGAATGAGTGGCTCTGGAGCTGAGCTCAGGAGCCGTGTCCTGTCACTCGCTGAGCGCAGCTCCGAAGCCGCTCATTCTCCCTGGGTTATCGGCATCAGCGGTCAGAGGATTATAGCGGGGGACACCTAGCAGAGGTGAGTATATAAATTTGATTATTTTTATTCTTATTTTTACAGGTGGACACTGCGATATCAGACACTACTACCCTCATCATTGTCCCTGCTGGTGCTGATCGCAGCGCCGATAGGGAACCATGATGAGGGCAGCATTCAGGACCCAGCCTTTGGGAACAGCGCTAACTGTAGCGCTGATTCCCAGGCACCGGTACGTGTCACACGGATGCGGACCGTGCATCTGCAAAAACCAGACATGTCAGTATGTGGAGCACACGGACACACGGTCTGTGGAAACACACTGAGATGTGCACAGACCAATTCATTTGAATGGGTCTACGTGTATCAATGTCTCCAGCATGTGTGGAAACTGTCACCACTCGTACTGGAGATACTGACGTGTGAAAGAGCCCTTTTGAGCAAGAGCAGATTTTGGTTGCAGAAAAAACACTGCAAAAACGTAATGTGTGATCATAGCCTTATGATGAATAAAAAATAATAAACTCACCAAAAATGTAGCTTTTCCATCATACTGACAGAAAATAGAATAAAAAATGATCAAAAAGCCATATACCAAAAATGGTATAGCTGAAAACGTCAGATCCAGGAATAATCTGCAGGTAAATAGTGTTACAACATTTCCTGGCAGCTTTACTAAAAGTTCAGCTACTGGCAGAAACTAAACTATATTTCTTCCAAGAGCCATGTGCAGGGCCGGTTTATTAAGGACTGTTTTATAAAAGCAAGTGACATTATTTGTCCGGACAGAAGAAACTGTTTGAAGGTCTAAGCTTGTGGGCGAATCCTGTTCCTAGTAGAATCAGTGACTCTGCCAGTGACGCTCATCACTAACTGATTACAGCAGCGCAAAGCTTTGAAGCATCTTCCATAGCGCTTGGCGAGACCCCCGGGGTAACAGATGCTTCATACTGTGCTTTGTTCATTCCTGGGGGTGATGAAAACCTAAACATAACCCAGGAATTATTGGATTTATTACCAATGAAAGGCACAACGACCGGTGGTGACATTTGTAAAGACCTTGAAGGTTGTATGAACCCAGCAGGACTGCCATGGGATAAACTGCTGTCTGTGGTAGCGGATGGTGCACCAGCAATGGGTTCTGAAAACATTGGGATTATTGAAAGCAAAACGAGGCCAGCGTTCATTGTCAGGTCCTTTTAGTGCTATACACTGCATTCTGCATCAGGGGGCGCTGTGCGGAAAAAGTCTACAAATGAAAGAAGTTATGGACTTTGTGGTTAAGACTGGCAACTTTATACGGGCAAGAGGTCTTAACCATAGGCCGTTCACTTAATTCCTGTCTGATATGGACAGTGAATATGGAGACTTGCTGTATCATACCGAGGTCAGATGGTTGAGTCGGGGAAGAGGGTTGAAAAGATTTTTTGCTTTGAGACAGGAGATTGCGCTTTTTATGGCACTGAAAGATAAAGACGTTTTCCAACTTTCCTTCCCAGCTTTTCTATCTGACTTTGCGTTTCAGATGTCACAGAACACCTCAACGCACTCAACTTGAAGCTCCAGGGCCCAAAGCAGATGATTACAATGATGTTTGCTGGTATAAAAGCATTCAGATGTAGCTGTCTTTGTGGCCCAGCAGCTGCAGTCTGGCAATTTGGCTAATTTCTCAGCTGTGCAGTCGCTGGTACGAGCTGAACCAGAACGCTTGTTAAGCTACTGTGACCTCCACGTCTCTTCCACGGGCATTGATATTGTCTTTTTATTCCACTGCGACCTCCACCACTCTTCCAAGGGGCATTAAAACCGTCTTGTTATGCTACTGTGACCTCCACGTCTCTTCCAAGGGGCATTGATATTGTCTTTTTATTCCACTGCGACCTCTACCACTTTTCCAAGGGGCATTAAAAGCGTCTTGTTAAGCTACTGTCAACTCCACGTCTCTTCCATGGGGCATTAAAACAGTCTTGTTAAGCTACTGCGACCTCCACGTCTCTTCCACGGGGCATTGATATTGTCTTTTTATTCCACTGCGACCTCCACCACTCTTCCAAGGGGCATTAAAACCGTCTTGTTATGCTACTGTGACCTCCACGTCTCTTCCAAGGGGCATTGATATTGTCTTTTTATTCCACTGCGACCTCTACCACTCTTCCAAGGGGCATTAAAAGCGTCTTGTTAAGCTACTGTCACCTCCACGTCTCTTCCACGGGGCATTGATATTGTCTTTTTATTCCACTGTAACCTTCACCACTCTTCCAAGGGGCATTAAAACCGTCTTGTTAAGCTACTGTGACCTCCACGTCTCTTCCACGGGCATTGATATTGTCTTTTTATTCCACTGTAACCTTCACCACTCTTTCAAGGGGCATTAAAAGCGTCTTGTTAAGCTACTGTGACCTCCACGTCTCTTTCAAGGGGAATTAAAACCATCTTGTTAAACCACTCTGAACTCCACAGCTCTTCCAAGGGGCATTGAAATGTTGTTTTCAATTATCTCTAACCTGCACAACTCTTCCAACGGGCATTGCATTTCCTCCTAATTTTAGTCAGCTTTTGCTTTTCAATGCATAGGCGAACACTAAGTGAGACCCACTCCCAAATAATGGGTAGAAGGTTTTTAGTATGCTGTAATCCACGTCTGTTTCAAGGAGCATTGCAGTTCCTCATAATTTTTGGAAAGCCTTCCATTCACTGCTTAGGCCAACAGTGCACAGGAGACCCAGTTGCTATAAATGGAAAACAAGGTTTAGTTAAGGCCCTCTGAACTCCATGTCACTTCCAAGGGGCATTGGAGTGCCTCGAAATTTTTGGTAAGCATTGCACTCACTGTATGCCCTATAACTGTGTAGCCGAACCGCTCCTTTTGCTACAGAAACATATCCTACAAGACATGTGGTTGGCCTGATATTGATGTGAATGGTCCCTGTTCCTCCTGCTCTTTCTCCTTTGCCACCACGTCATCCATCATTCATCACCTGAAGCTTTGTTTTAACGGGAGTCATAGAACTTGGCTAGTAGCAGAAAAACATCCAGCAATCCTCGGAGGAGGAAGGATATGCGCCAAAACGCTGACTACCTCAGGCCTAGCTGCTACTACATACATGCGCTTGCATTCCAAGGAGCAGAAAGCTAAGGAGATGGATTGCCACATGATCATGAATAATTTACACGTTGTGTAGGAGGCCGACCACTGCTTCTGTCTACCTTCTGAACTTTGTGTTGAAGCCTGATTGACCCAGGACCTGCAATCCTCTATGTCTGGAGGACGTGTTGCATCCCAGTGTCCAACTGTGTCCCGGCTTCCACAATATTTACCCAATGTGAAGGCGTCAGTGAGATGGACCATCCCTGGCCACATTCACTTGTCCACGTGTTTGTGGTTAGGCTGTCCTTCCCACTAAATGCACTGGGGAGGGCACAGGTAATGTTTTGGTATGCGCGCTTGTGTATAAGGCGCACCGGGACAAATAGGGACGGCTGGGGACCGTTTATGGACACCCGGCCGCCCCCAGGTGGCTGGGGACTGCGTGTGGGCACCCGGCCGCAGGGCGGCTGGGGACTGAGTATGGCCAACCGGCCGCAGGGCGGCTGGGGACCGAGTATGGATACCAGGCTGCCGACGCAGCCATGATGTGGTGGCCAGATTCCGCCTTCACATGTCTAAAAGGCCCAATTTCAAATGCAAGCAAGCAGTATGGTATTGCAGCCTGGGGGTGGGTGGCAGGCTGCATACTTGCACTTGCATTGCAAGGAATGGGGGAGGTACAATTGAACACTGCCTTGGGACAAGTTGCAAGTCTACGTCTTTTGATGCGGCAAGGATCACTTCTGATGGGCACACTTTTAGGCAGTGACCTGGGTGTCAGAGATGCTTCCAGGGTTCTTCCCCATGCTGATCCCATGTCTTTTCAGCACTGTATGCATATGTCACACAGCACATGGCCAGATAAGATTGTAAAATGTTAAAATGACATTTCCCGGTGAATGCATTTGTCACGGTTGAAAGCAATACAAAAGTGCAAAAACGCATAAAAAATGCTACTTGTGAACATAGCCCAAGGTGCTGAGGAGTATTTTTGTTTTTGGTTATTTATTTTACCTTATACACAAGTCTTTACCCTGGAAAGGAAGTTCCTTTACATATTTCACAGGAAAAGCGTTTCACTTTCATTTTTGGAATGTTTTATTGTGAGCCCGTAAAAGTGGCTTAATAGCTCTGACCACGTTGTTGACAGCAGTGACCTGGGGGTCAGAAATGCTTCCTGGGGCAATCCCCATGCTGTCCCCATGTCATTAGAGCACTGTCACTATAGTTTTGGGCACTTTTTAGGCTTTCTACAGACTGCCGGGGGTGCCGCCGCCAAAATGCTCGGGTCTCCCATAGACTAACATTGGACTCGTTGCACGGGTCAAGCACCCGAGTATCACGGTGAGCTCGGCCCGAGCTTCGAGCACCCGAGCATTTTAGTGCTCGCTCAACACTAGTCTCCATCCATTGGGTTGGCTCTAGTGGGAGAGGTTTGGGTCTCTGTTAAACTACTTGTAGTCTGATGAAATTGATGCCGCATCGATGTTGTCTGCCACTAATTTTTGGAAATGTGGAGAATCCTGATTGGGTCTCCATCTATTGGGTTGGCTGTAGGGGAAGAGGTTTTGGTCTCGTTTGCAATACTTATACTCTAGTGAAATTTAAGCCACTTCGGTGGTGTTAGGCCCTCATTTAGGGAAATGTGAACAGTCCTGGTTAGGACTCCATCTCCTGGGCTGGCTGTACTGGAAGAGGTGTAGGTCTTATTTACACTAATTCTACTCTAGTGAAATTGATTACACATTGTTATTGTCTGCCACTAATTTTTGGAAATGTGGAGAATCCAGATTGGGTCTCCATCTATTGGTTGGCTGTAGTGGAAGAGGTTTCGGTCTCCATCCATTTGTATATTTATACTGCAGTGAAATCAATTATTTAGTGCTGATATTGCTCTCCACAAAGGGGTACACAAACATGATGAACTCAAAATTGGTTTTCAATAGACAAGCATCAGCCGCCCCATCAAATGCATCTGCTGCTTCCTCCTCTGTTACTGCGCCAAGTATTGTCACGCAGGTCTCCGACTGCAGAAACTGCGGTTTTATAGTCACTTCAGTTAGGCTAAGTGAGAGTCCTCCAGCTGTAACAGAAGCAGACATGCCTGCTTTGTTTGTGTAACTGAGCACACCACATGTTTCTCAATCCACCGAAAAATCTCCGCCTGCACCTCACTCACGGTCTAGCCGTTTGTGCGTTTCACCGTACTCCACCCTCTCTCAGGGCTGCAGCCAGCCCTCGGTACCGCAGTTGCTGTCACGTAAAAGATTGTTTACTCCTACACATGACAAGGCTAAAGGGATGAACTCCAGCAACTCCAATCTGTAGGCCACGGAAGGGTCTTAAGCTCTAATTTTCTTAAATGTGAACAGTCCTGATTGTGTCTCCATCTGCTGGGTTGGCTGTAGTTGAAGGGGTGTCGGTCCTAATTATGCTATTTGTACTGAAGTGACATTGATGCCACTTTGCTGGTATCTGCCACTAATTTTTGGAAATGTGGAGAATCCTGATTGGGACTCCATCTATTGGGTTTGGCTGTAGTGGAAGAGGTTTCTGTCTTCTTTAAACTACTTCTACTCTGGTGAAATCGATGCCACTTTGATGGTGTCTGCCACTATTTTTTGTAAATGTGGAGTATCCTGATTGGGTCTCCATTGGGTTTGGCTGCAGTAGAAGAGTTGTTGGTCACCATTATACTAGTTCTACTCTAGTGAAATTAATTTTTTGCTGCAGATATTTTTGTAACAGGGGTACAGAAGATAGAATCGAAATTGGTTTTCTTAGTACCATGGTATAGAAAGCAATGAGAGAGTGCTAAATGTGGTTCAGCGATTTCTGAAAACCTCACACATCTGCCACAGCTGCTTGTGAAACTACAACGCGTGTGTGCCCATTTGAGAAAGTCAGTTATAGCTTCCGCCACCCTGACAGTGCTTCAGCAGCAATTGCAGCTTCCAGCTGACCGACTGTGTGCGATGTCACCTCATGTTGGAAATCAACGTTACAGATGTTGGGAAGGATTTGTCAGCAACAGAGGGCAGTTGTTGAGTACCAGCTTCAACACGCCCATCGGCATTCAGGTCAGCCTCCGCACATAAGAGCTGATGAGTGGGCATGGATGTTTGACATCTGTGCCGTCCACCAACACTTTGAGGACTCCACCAAGATGGTGAGTGGCGATGATGCCATAACTAGCGTCACCATCTCGCTTCTCTGTCTACTGAAACGCTCGCTGCTCACAGTTAAAGAGGAGGCATTGCAGGCGGAGCAAGGAACTATGCAGCCCAGCCTCATCTAATCTCAGTGCGGATTAGGTGATAATGAGGAGGAGGAGGATGAGGAGGAGAACATGGACAGTCGTCCTCTTGGGGAGGACAGGGAAGTCTTACTTGTCTTGGAATCCTTGAAACCCCACTTTCAGTCTGTGGGAAAGCTGTATGAGTTTTGCTTAATGATCTTCAGTGGCCTAATCCATGGCTTTGCTTATGCACGTTATTTCTCAAAACGCATTGCAGATCAGGCCATTGTCCAACTCTATAGTGATTAAACTCAAGGCGTAAAAAAAAAAAAGATCTTTCTCTGTGGCTAAGCACCAACGAGAAGTGTGAGCTGATGTTGGAAGGACTGCCATTGCTAATGCAAGAAACTGCATTAGAGGACTTCCTGGGAGAAATGACAGCTGGAGTAGATACGGTTTCCCAAGTCCTTTCACCAAGCTAAAGAATATGGCTGTGGTGAAATACAACTCTCACTGACAAGCTGTGGACTGGCTCCGTACCGTCCCTGGCCACATTCAATTGTCCACGTGTTTGTTTTTAGGTGGTTCATCCCAGTAGGTGCACTGGGGAGGGCACGGGTAATGTTCTGGGACCCAGGCTCTTCTCCATCTACACCTTCGGCCTGGGACAGTTCATGGCCTCATGGCTTTCAGTATCACCTCTATGCTGATGACACACAGATCTACCTCTCTGGACCTGATATTACCTCCTTACTAACCAGAATTCCACAATGTGTGTCCTGTATTTCATCTTTCTTCTCTGCTAGATTTGTAAAAGTTAACATGGATAAAACCGAATGCATCGTCTTTCCACCATCTCATTCATCCCCCCCCAAATGACCTATCCATCAAAGTGAATGGCTGCCCACTCTCCCCAGTCCCACAAGCTTTACTCTGATCTGTCCTTCAGATCCAAGCCTTTTCCACTTGCTGCTGACTCCAACTCCAAAGTATCTCGGGGATCCGCACATTCCTCAACCATGCATCTAGAAAAACACCAGGGCATGCCCTCATCATCTCCTGCCTATTTTACTACCAGCTTTTGCTCTGTGACCTCCCTTCCACCACTCTCGCACCCTCACAATCTATCCTGAGTGTCCGAAGGCCAGTCGTAGAGGGGGCCTACTGTCAGGGGTGTGTCAGAAGTGACCGACAGTCGCCCTGCAGTGGGTTGCAGGAGATCTCTCCATTTGGCATTGCAGACACCTTCTTAGAGGCTTTCTCTAGGACCCAGTGGTTACCTTCCTCTGACTAATAAGCACCCTGGCCTGGGTGTATAAATACCTGCTGTGTTCCAGAGGGAGGTGCTGGCGATATTCATTACCCCTTGTGAAGGCTTTAGCAAGAGCAGTACTTCTTCCTCTCTGGAGCTGAGGATGTGTGCGCATTTGTCTGGAGTCATCTAAAGCTAAGCAATTTCCCCCTGTTTGTCCTCCCTTGTTGTCTTTAGTATTCAGGGGGATCGACTAATGCTCATCTCCTCCCTTCTCTAGCCTTAGGCAAACGCCAGGAAAAGACAGGGCGAGGAACACGTGCAGCGATTGGTGAAGAGCCAATATAGGAATGTTAGGGGAGACAGGGTGATATTCTATCAGCTAGGAGGTCTCCACTTACCCCTTTCCCTAGAGTCTGGGCTTCCTTTCCCTCTTCACTTCCCTTTTTGAAGAAGCTCGTGCGAAACGCACGTTAAGGGGGACATTTCTGTGTGGCTGACCATTTCTCCCTTTCTTGGGTAATTATGTTATAGATTATGCATGAGGATCTGTGCGTTCTGATGGTGCTCCCTGGGCGTAGATTTACTATATTACTATTATTCTTCTAGATTTTGTATTTTTCCAATGCCCATGTTACACCATCAGTATGACAGTTGATAGGACGGCAATAGTGCATAAAAATCTGTGGTAAAAACATTGATTCCTGTGTGATTTATTTAAATAAACTTTGGTTGCCTGTTGTGTATAACTATCACCACTAGGTGGTGAAATGTTAGTATTTTCCCAGCACTATGCACTTTAGATATATTGTATATGTTATGCGTCCTGTGTGTGAATAAAGACATAGTGTTTATTGGTCACGCCACTTGATGCCCATTACTGTAATATTTCATGCCTTTTTATTGTTGCTGTTTTTAATTATGTATGAAATAAAGAGTTGTTAAATTAAAAAAAAAGACCTCCGTTTAGCTGTATTGGTTTTCTTTTTACCTCCTCATACAGTCAGACCACCATTGACTTCCTGGACATAAGGATTTCCAAGGGGGTGGATGGATTTCTCTGCACTGAAGTCTATAGATAGGATATGCGTTGCAACAACAGAGGTAAGATTTATGACCTGTTACGGCCAATATGGTTTCTTACCTGATGGCTTACCTTTTCCCATCATACCCAGGGATCCCTTGATCCCGTCCCAAAATAAAAATGCTATAACCTGTTATTCATTGGATAAATTTGGCCACAGCGGCCGTTTATTAACAAGCAACAAATAACTGACGCGCCCCCGGGGCAGTGGGGGTTACTCAGGTGACGGGCCCTCTTTTAGGTTCTTGGGGGAAGATCACGGTGGCTGGCCTGCGCCCCGTGGCCCAGGGTGGTCAATAAAGAGCGGGGGAGATGATGATTACTGTGTGGGATAGCGGAATGTTCGTGACGCCACCTGCGGTGTCTGGTGAGGATCACCAGCGCTGCGATAGTCCACTGAGGCCGGTGTTCTGGCAGCTTAGTTGGTGCGACTCCCCACAGGTGGAGCGAGGCCTCAAGGCAGCTTAGTTAGAGAGTGTAGAGAAATGGCGGGTGAGGTGCCGCGGAGGAAAGAACAGACAGAGGCGGTGGTTGAAGTCATCCAAGTCTTTACTCACTTTGTTGATTAGTCAGCTCAGAGCTTCTCTCTGCTGTCACACGGCGAGCTGCGGCTGCCAGGGTGGGGTTTAGCACTTTCCAGGTAGTTCAGAAGCACCTGCCAGGACCCCGCTCTAGTGTGTTCCTCTCTTGGTCAACTTCTCCCGCCTTGAGTCCCCCACTAAGTGCCGCACGGGTACTGCGATGTCTCTTGTGGGTAACGTGTAGTTCCCGGACCGACTTGGTGCCCTTTGTTTGGTGACTTGTGGTGAGATTGTGGCGTAAGGCCGGGTCCCTCTGGATGAACTCAGATTAGGGCATACAGGTGGCGACTCCGCTCCATCCGTATCCCCCTGGAATCCACATAAGCCTCCAGATTTTTCCGACAGAGACGTGAAATACAAAGTCAGATAGTCGGGGACCGGTTACCCCTCTTGCGGCAGAGTCCCTCTGGCTATGCCAGAATAAGGCATACAGGTGGCAACTCCGCTCCTTCCGTATCCCCCTGGGATCCTTTCACCTGTGGAGCCTATCACCTCTGCTCCCCTCCTGGGCCTTCACTGCTCAGGACCCTGACCAGGGACAGGGCCGGTAATAACTCTGCCCCACTCCCCGTCTCGAGGCCTGAGACCGGGGACCGTGGACCCTCAGCCGGCTGCAGCCTTGTGCTGACTACCGTCCAAAGACCCACAACCAAAGACCTCGCTATAAAGATGGCCTCCAGTTATATAGAATTCTAGTAAAGTGCTTAGGTAAGTGCTTCCCCATCCCTCACTCACTATGTGGTTCCCCCTCACTTTGGTTCCCCCCAAATCTCCATTCAGGCCTGGGGCAGCACTATGGTGCTTTAGGCCCCCTTCAGAACTGGAGTGGTGTAGTGTTGAGTGTGTGATTGGGGTCCTGAGTGGTACTCCATCCTTACCTGGAAGAGGAGATACCACACCTCATTCTGAGGTGCAGTACCCCTGTGGCGACTGAACCCTCAGGGGCGCCACATAACAATCAAAATAACAATGAAATAAATATATATATATATATATATGTATATATATATATATATATATGGAGTGAGGGTTCTTGGAGCTAATAGATCTGGCTTTAAATCAACTCTAAAACCCCACCCCCCGCCAACCACGCACAGCCCTGAAACCTTAGGCACGTGAGTGCCCCAAAGCCACCAATGCCCTTTCAATCTCCTCCTGTATTGCAAGGGCCCAAAGATCGATACCGATTGCATTGAGATGAACACCGTCCTCTAACCAAAAATTACAAACCCCCGATTTCAACTCAAAGTGCCTAACACTTATCCCACCATTCCTTGAAACAAAGCTGGACACGGCCCTATTTAATTTTACTCTTCCTCTATTTATACCTTTTCTGATCTGACCGCCCGCCATTTCTTCCTAAGCACTATATCTGACCAAACCGTCAGAACCCCCGGGAACGAAGTCCACAATCTCAAAAAATCAAAACGGATATCCCGAATTTCCTCTCTCATGGACCTTGTCCCCAAATCGTTCCCTCCCAAATGCACAACCAGAATATCAGGTGTTCTGTCCAATCTCGCTGCTTTATGAAACTCAGACATAAACCGGCTCCATACCATCCCCCTTAAAACCTAGTCAACTGATAACCACTTGTCCCCTCGGAAAGCCCAATTGCCTACCGTCATGCCTTACTTCAGCACACAGCGCCCCCTAATGCACATATGAATGTCCGAAAATCCAGGCTAACAAGGGAACGCCACCTAAAAGAATAATAAACAAGCATATTCAACAACTATTCAACAACTCGTAAATAACAAAGTCCTGGGGTATTTAATGCCGAATATACGTCAAATGACAGTCCGAACTCCACCTACCAATTCGCTTTATCACCTCCGCCCCCAAGCCGCGCCTATCAGCCTCAGACGCTGCGCCAATTCTAAAAGAATGTGAACCATAAACACCTGGGCTAAGGCCCAACTCCTGCACCCCCTTTTTTAGGACGGCTATAAACTGGAACCTGGAAAGAAAAGACCCGTCGCAATGGCATAACGGTGGGCCGGATCTACCTGACCACACTTGCCAATAAACCTCCAAGCACCTTCTTGGACACATCAGAGCCCCGTCCACTCTACCTAAGACAACGAGCTTACCTCTACCCAACTGATCAGTCTTTACACGTCTAATCCAAAAATCGATACCCCAGGCCCAGCAACTCATGTCTTCTGCTAATAAACCTCCCACCCTATTCTGGCTGGGAGTGACCAACTCGCCTACTCTCATCTCCCCGAAAAAAGCTAAGGAAAAAGCTAACTTAAACAGAGCCGCCTCGAAAGTAGAACAACAAATCCTTTCCAAAACAAGACCTAACCTTTCCAATATACTAAACGTGACTGGCCTACGCTTATCCAAACTCTTGCTACCTTTTCGAAAACCTCTAAGTGCCTGCTTGACCAAAAAGGATTTCGTAATGTGGCGCCCCTGAGGGTTCGACCGCCACAGGGATGCTGCACTTCTGTAATGGGGTGTAGTGTTCCTCCTCTGAGGTAAGAACAGTGTGATGGTCAGGACCCAACCTCCACATCCAACACCACACTTCTCCCACCAGAGGGGGCTAGTATGCACTAGGTGCTGCCCTCCTGGTTACAGGGAGACTGGGGAACCAAGAGATAGGGGAACCATTTAGTGGGTGAGGGTGGAGGACTCACATTTAGTGACACTTAATAATTCATATTTAATACACAGCCATCTTGGTCATTGGTCTCTTGCAGTCAGTCCTTTGCAATGGTTCTTTGACTGTCCTCTACTGTGATCTCCCACCCTGAACGTGGATCCTGTGTGGACCTGCAGTGGATGGAGACACAGCCCTCGCACCTTGGCCTTGGGTCAGGTTGCAGATAATGTATGTCTCAACCCGGTCAAGGATCATGACCAAGAAGGCCCGGAGCTTAAGAGTGTAGCTCCACCGCAAATGGATCCCAGGGAGGATGCAGACGGAGCGGTGTACGCCACCTGTCCTCACTATTCAGATCTATTCAGAGGGATTCTGGCTGCAAGAGGGGTACCGGCCCCCAACACCCGACCTTGCTACTCCACGTTCTGGTCGGGAAAGTCCGGTAGACCCCGAGGATCCCACCGGGTAATGGAAGGAGCGAAGCTGCCACCCATACCCTGTTTCTGAGAGAAGTTCAGAGGGAGACCCGGCCTATCTACTCACACACAGACAGGAAATGACCCAGTCTGAAGTCTAGGAACACTCTGGTGCGGGGTCCTGATTAAACACTTGTATTACTCGGAGGTTGTTGGACTCTCGTTCCTGGTGACCGCAGAACTCCGCGAGGAGCAGGGAGAAGCCTTGCAGCTGTACTCTTCAACGTGAGTAAACACCCTGGAAGTTAACCCCTATGGCCTCCGGACTCTTTATTCTGCACTACACCGCACTACGCAGCACCAGAACTCTTAGACTACTACCCCCTTCATCCTGTCTTTCTGCCCTGAGGCCCTGCTCCGCCTGTGGGGAGTAGTAACAACGACGGCTGCCATAACATCCAGCCTCAGAGGACTGCAGCAGCGCTGGTGGCCTTCACCAGGTGCCACAGGTGGCGTAGTCGAGATCAGCCACTCAACCCGGATAAGCCCGTACCATCCCTGTTTTTAGTGTGACGGCCCTGGGCACTGAGCGGGTCCGGGCCACGGCTGCACCCCATCAACAACATAGGACCCGGCTCCGAGTCCGCCATCTCCCAGGGCAGGGCTTACACCAACATCAGTCAATACCTGCAACTTGAAACCAAAAGCAAGCCCAGCAACAAATTTAGTAATTCTAGGTGCCGACCACCCTAACTCCGCAGCCTTACCAACCAAAAACAAGACCGCCAGCATCCTATCCTTGTCACTCTCTACCGCCCCCCAATGTGACACCCAGATTTGCCATACTCGCCACGATGCCTCGTAAGAAGACCAGGTTGAACTCGCCACTGACTCCTGGATCAATCTTCCAGCTCGTTCGTAATAAGCTGCCACAAGTGTGAAGGGCATTCCATTCCTGCGACTTCTGCCTCTGGTGCCAGTGCACGAAAACGCTCCCACTGGAAACGAGACAAAGCATCCGCTATGGAATTTTGGACACCTGGCACGTGCACCGCCGAAATCCATGCATTCAACTCCAAACACCGGAGTACCAGTTCCCTGATCAGCTTAATAACCGGAGGAGACGAGGCCGACAAGCTGTTAATCACTGCCACCACACCCATGTTATCACAGTGGAACCTAACTCTCTGATTCAAAAAACTCCCTCCCTGTGCTCTCTATTCAAACGAATGAAATGATGCGATGCCCGCACGCCGGCTGTCGCCCATGACAGCCTACGACAAAATATTCTGCCCATAGGCATAATTCTACAAGCAAAGTTCAATCTCCCTAGCAGCGACTGCAGCTCCTTCAATGTCACCTTACGCAATTCACCTAATCGCTCAACCTCCTGCCTGACCAACAACAATTTATCCTCGGGCAATCGACACTCTATACGTTCCGCATCAATCAGTATTCCCAAAAAACTCAATACAGTACAAGGACCTTCAGTTTTCTCTTTAGCCAAAGGAACCCCAAAACGTTCCACAACCCACACCATGGCTGCTAACAAATTACCACAAACAAACGGATCTGGGGGACCTATGAACAAAAAGTCATCCATGTAATGAATAACGGACTGCACACCTGCAACGTCCCTGACCGCCCATTCCAGAAAAGTACTGAAAGTTTCAAACAATGAACATGAAATCGAACAATCCATAGGCAAACACCTATCCAGGTAATAACCTTTGTTCCAAAAACAACCCAATAACAGAATGCTAGCCGGGTGAACCGGAAGTAACCTAAAAGCTGATTCGATGTCTGTTTTCGCTAACAATGACCCAGACCCGTACCAGCGAACCCATGACAACGCCGCATCAAATGATGTGTATTCAATTGAACATTATTCTGGCGCGATACCATCATTGACCGAACAACCTTTTGGGTACGACAAATGCTGAATCAGGCGAAATTTATTCGGCTCCTTCTTTAGGCACTACCACCAAAGGAGAAATGATCACACCTTCAACCGGTAGACTATCAAACAGCCCCGCCATACGACCTAACTCCACTTCCTTTGACAACTTAACACTGACAACCTCTGGATGCAATAAAGCAGACCTCAAATTCTTAACAGAAAAATAAACCTTATGGTCAGGAGGCAGGATCCTGAAACCCTCAAAAAAACCATCACTAATAATCCTGACCTGCAATTGACGCGCCCAGGGGATGGGGACGACTCGGCGCCCGGGCCTTGATGCCTGGTCTTGGGGGATGTCGCGGTAGTCGGCTTCCGGGCCCGTACCCTGGGGTCTCTTTTAAAAAGGGAGAAAAGTTTGGATGGAATAGGGAAATGTTCGTGACGCCACCTATGGTGTCTGGTGAGGATCACCAGCGCTGCAACAGTCCTCTGAGCCGGTGTTCAGGCAGCTTAGTTGGTATTACTCCCCACAGGTGAAGTAGGCCTCAGGGCAGCATAGGTGTAGTGATGCAGGCCAGAGGGGACCCAGCCGGGTCAGAGTAAGAACAGGGACACACACGGTAGTTCACTTCAGTACCTTTACTGGTGGTGTTTCAGGCATGATCCGCGGCACTGTAGGGTGAAGGCTGCATATCAGGACTCTCCCCAGTAAGCGGGTATAGGGCCTCCTGTTCCTTGCCTTTCTTTATTAAGTTTCTGACCTGCCTGGACTAAGTCTAACTTGGTCTCTGTCTTGCACCGGCTGACCTTGTAGTAGGGCCTTTTGTTGGAGATCACTCTCCCAGCTTGCGGGGCCTCTGTGACTCCTGGCTCTGGTACGTATCAGCTTCTGGTGAACCTGGGACCTGAAGTCTTCCAGGGATTCCGATTCTTTCTACAGGGGATATAGGGCCCTGTAGACGCGGACCCGGTGTCTGGTATGTGCTTTTTTTGGGGTGAGCTGGTAAAGCTCCTCTGCCCCCTTATGTTAATCACTCCACTTGCCTTCGGCCTCACTCAGGGCCCTCACTAGGCTACACACTAGCAGCAGGTACGCTGCGCTTCACCGCTCTTATGGCGTCGGTACACCTTAAGCTCACTAACTTGAGCTCACTGACTGAACTGAGCTCCACTCTAGACTCTCTCACTAGAGGAACTGCACTAGAGGAACTTGCAGGAGCTTCCTGCTCTACTGCTGAACTCTCTCTCGAACTCACTCTGTTCTGTTCTGGCTGTCTGAGCTCTGTTCTTCTCTGCTTCTGAGCAGGAACTTCACTGCCTGCCTAACTCCACCCTCCGTATATATACGTCCCTATCCGGGCTCCCTCTGGTGGTCTGAGGTGGTAGGGTGGAGGTGTGTGTTTGCTGTGAGGGCCTCTTGTGGAGAAGTCCATCCATGCACCCATCTGGGATCTGTAGCACCATTGTGCAGCAGGGCGCCACACAATTGATCAGGATATCTACTTAGAAGTGGGGCAATCCCTAGCAGATTCACTGGAGTCACCCCCTTGACTGGTACCCACAGACATCTTTCCTTTTCCTTTTTTGAAGCATTTTGCTGCCCCATGGGAGCTCCCATTGCAATGGGAACAAACATGTTTGAACTTACAGCCGTTCCCATATTTGCACTGGCCATCATTAAATTGCCAGCACGTTCCAGACTTCTCTTTTCCTCCCTATGCTCCCTGACTCCCCCCCCCATCCTGACAATTCACTCCCGCTTCCTCCGCTCCCGTGAAAGGACTGCCTGTATCTAGCCGGGGCCATCACTTTTAACCAAAGGCCAATATCCTTCTGGTCCCACTTAATCTCAGGCCGCACCGCCTTCCTTTGCCTGAATTGCTTGTCGTACCTCAGCAATGTTTGTCCCCCATAAGTACGATGTGCTTCACCAATAGAGTCTAAGTTACAGAATAAACACGAGCAATTTTCAGGAAACTTTTCCCCAATGACCCCGGCCAATATAGCAAATGCTTGAAGCCAATTTACAAAAGTCTGAGGGATCAGGCGCCACCGGCGCTTCTCCTCCTCTTCCTTTTTGCTATCATCCTTCTTCCCTTTGTCTAAATTAAACTTCTTCAAGGGAAGGAGGGAGAAAATTTCGACATATTCATCGTGCTAAAATTCCTCCCCCCTGGCCCTGCAAACTGACCACTTCCGCCCCCTAGCAAAACAGCCCCTGCAGGCGAAAAAACAGACATAGCACCTGCGCAGCTGCGTGAGAATGATTCTGTGTCCCCGCCAGCCGGAATTCCTGAGTCCTGACAATGTTTTTTTCCATCACGGTCGCCGCTGGAATCAGATCCTTCTGAGTCCGTTCGCCGTTCAAGGCCCGCGCCCCTGGCCTCCACGTCACCAGGGGGGACCTGAACAGCCACGGATGATGCAGACAGGTTCCTCACCGAGAATCGTCTCCCGCCGGACATCCTTGCACTCCTGGATGCAGCTCTGGGCCTCCTTCGACTACCAGACCCAGATGCACGGGCCTTGTCCGTGCTGACGGAATGAACACTGCCAGGCTGCAGAGTGTCGCTGCCCGCCGCTCCTTCCCCTCCACGTCGTCCATGTGAGCCAGGCAGCAGGGGTTCCCTGGACTGCTGCCTGCCCGCAGATGCTTGCCTCCTTGGTGTCATGGTGCTCCTCCCAGCAGGCACCCCAACAGGAGCATCGCCAGTGGTGCCTGCCGCTTGCTGTGCTGCTCCCTCGATCCTCCTGTTCCTTCTACTGGAAGTTTGGCCCCCACCGCGAATATTAGCTGGCCTGTGCGGCCCAGCTGCGGTGTGCATGCCGGGGCCTGGACCTCCGGCCCCGGCAACGCTGATCCCGCAGGCCGCACATCCGATGCGGCCCTCACTTCCGGCGCGGCCCTGACTTCCGGTGCGGGCCGCGCTCCACGCTGTGCAGCGCCAGCAGGCCGGCTAGGTGGATTCCTGCCGGGGCGAGCGCGGCGGGACGAGACCGCACCATCACGCTCGCTTCCCGCAGGGGCTCCGGAGCCTGCGCCTGTTGCGCGTGGTTACCTCCGGTGACAGTCTCTCCGGGAGCTTGGTCCTCCTGCTCCTTCTCCTCGCTCCTGACGGCGCCTCCAGATTTTCAGCTGCTCCCAGCAGAGCAGACAGCTGGGCCTCCAGCAATCCATCGCTGCATGACCGGGCGACTTCTCTCAGCTGGCCCATCAATTATTCTACGGACTCCATTTCTCCAGGTAATTCTCTCTGCTGCTCCTCAGGTAATGGCGGTTTTCCCGCACTTTTCCCCATATATCCGACTCTCCCACTGCCCGCCCCCAACTTCCCACTATCCAATCCCCACGACAGCCTCTTTTAAAAAAGGTGAAACCTCCAGGCCAATCATGGGTGGCTTCCCCTTAGCTGTGCTGTCTCCAGCCCCCTCCTTTACTACCTTTAATGACAAAAGTTTCAGCAGGAAAAAGGCCTTGAACAAGTATTGGCCTATTTTGAAGACAGATCAGGACTTGTCTAAATGTATCAGTCTAGACCCCTCTTTGACATATAAAAGAGCAAAAAATCTGAAGGACATCCTGGTGCACAGCTACTACGAAGGCTTCAAGCTAGATAAGGCATTTGGATCAAAAGGACCCCAGTGGGGTTTTTTCCCTGCATGGACTGTATTTCATGCCCCAACATGCTTAGGACTCTTGATTTTAAGTCCAATGATGGGGGTACTGTTTTCAAAATGACCCAAAATATTACTTGCAACACTGTGGGTGTGGTCTACTGCATAATCTGCCCTTGTCAACTCATGTATGCTGGTCTGACTTCCAGACAATTAAAAACTTGGATTAGAAAACATGTGAGAGACATAAAAAACGCTCTTGAAATAGATGACCTCATACAATTGAAATCAACACCAAGACATTTTAAAGTACACCACGGCTATGTAACGAGGGGAAGGGTGGTAGTTGGTGGCGACTGGCATGTCAGTTTCAGTGTTTGGATCTTCACCCTGGCCCGCTACAGACTATGGGGACTCTGAGAATCCCTGGGTGTGTGTGTGTGCTCTGGTGCTTCTATAGAGAAGACCTCCATACTCACTTCTGACCCGCCGTCCCGGGTGTCGACTCTTTTAGCCTTCAGAAGGAGAAAACTAGACCATCTTAAAAACGTAAAACCTTCTTTACTTGCAGCAACAGTCACATACAGGGAGTAACAAGTGATACAGTCTTTTTGTAATCTCTTCACATACAGCGGCACTTTACCAGTGATGAAAGACACAGACACAGATTTGGATATGAAGATTAACGCCGAATGCGCCATCCCTATGGGTAACTTGATTCTCTGTCCCACTGCCTGACCTTCTTGGATCCACCTTCCTGATGTGGTTGTCCTGTCTCGGCACGTAAGGTGAAGTTCCCAAATTGACCTCTCCATGTACATCTGTTCTTGTTGTCCCCTCTGTTTAGACTGCTCAAATTCACCTTCCAAATAAGGTTGTCCAAAAACTCCCAGAATGTGACACACACACACCCTTCTCTTGTACTTTCTCCTGTGTCCTCCTGACAGGTCCTTACTAATCACTGTCCCTCACTCAACTTGAACTGCCTGCCACCAGGAAGTCTATCTGTTCTTTGCTACAACTGCCCCTTCCACAATGGAGCAGCTCACAAGACTATTAACTGTTTCAACTACTATAAGGCCCTCATCTGTACTCTCATGCATAACCTCTAGCTGTCTCTTAACCCATCAGACTCAAGGTCTTATATATGCTCATATATAAACATAAAGTAAGACATCATGTGCACAAAGAGGGAAGAGGTACATAACCATCCCGAACACCCTCTTACATTTCTCCCTCCTAAAATATGGTCGTCCCAACCATAACGACACCTGTAAAACACCAATGCACGTTTCAAAACACTTAACACACATGTTTAAATAAAATGCACAACAGGTTAATACACTCTTCGTCCATTTTCTCTGGTTGGTCAACCTTGACCTCGGTCCCACTTGGTTGGGACCCTGGAACACAGAGTTCAAGTCTTTTTCTTAAGACTGGCCATTTTGGCCCACTTCAGTAGTTGCCCATATGCACAAGGGCAAAGTCCTTTGACCTGGCATGCACATTGGGTCATCCGAAGAACCAAATAGGTCCGACTGACCATAGCCCCCCCCCCCCCCCCGCTGGAATGGACTCAGTACAAGTGTTCAAGTTCCTTTGAACATGGGTCTGTCTGACCCCGGTCCCCTTGCTCCTGGGACTGACAAGAACAAATATCCATCACAGGCCCGCTGGCCAACAATTCCTGCTCCGACAGTCCTGGAGCAGAGACCCGGCACGATCCATGGCTCATCCTGACCGTTTTCCCCCTCCCTCTATTTTGCTGGAACTGTCCCTTTAAGTAAGTGTGCTACTCATTTTTGCAGTAAGGAAAGTTCAGGAAAACACAAGGACAGTTGTGACCGGACTGGCTAGCTCCAATCCAACTTGGAGCCATTGGGACCGCTTGCCCTTTAAGAGATGCAGAACAGTCTCTATTCTCCTGTGCCACCAGCACAGCATTAAAGTTACTGTGGCCTAGCTCTTTGTGTCTTTAAATTGTTAGTGGAGTTTTTCCTAAAGTTTGACAGTCGTTGGACTCACTGTATACCCTATAACTGGATAGCAGACCCTCTCCTTTCTAATGGGAAAATGTTGTTACTGTGGCTCAGCTCTATGTGTCTTTAACTTGTTAGTAGGGTTTTCCCTAAATTTTGGCAGCCGTTGGACTCACTGCATACCTATAACTGTATAGGAGACCCTCTCCTTTCTAATGGGAACATGTACTCGTTACTGTGGCCCAGCTGTATGTGTCTTTAAATTGTTAGTGGGCTTTTTCTTAAATTTTGCCAGCCCTTGCAGTCAGTCACTGCATGGGCATTACCCCTATAGGAGACCCACTCTTTAACCCTATCATGACCAGAGCAATTTCCGTTTTTGCATTTTTGTTTTTTGCTTTACTTCTTCCCAGAGCCAGAACTTTTTTATTTTTCATTCAATATGGCCATGTGAGGGCTTATTTTTTGCGGGACGAGTTGTTCTTTTAAACTTCATCACAGGTTTTACCATATCGTGTGCTGGAAAACGGGAAAAAATTTCCAAGTGCGGTGAAATTGCTAAAAAATGCAATTCCACAGTTGTTTTTAGTTGTTTTTTTTACCACGTTCACTGAATCCTAAAACTGACCGGCCATTATTATTCTCCAGGACATTACGAGTTCGTAGCCACCAAACATGTGTAGGCCCTTTTTTATTTAAGTGGTGAAAAAAAATCCAAAGTTTGCTTAATAAAAATATAAAAAAATGGCGGCATTTTCCGAGACCCGTAGCGTTTCCTGATCTGGGGCCGGGTGAGCGCTTATTTTTTGTGCACCGGGCTATTTTTATTGATACCATTTTGGGATAAATCCGATGTTTTGATCGCCCTTAATTGTATTTTACTGCAATGTTGCGGCGACCAAAAAAACGTAATTCTGGCGTTTGGAATTTTTTTTATCGCTACGCCGTTTACCGATCGGATTAATTCTTTTTTTATATTGATAGATTGGGCGATTCAGAATTCGATACCAAATATGTGTATGTTGTTTTTTTTATTATTATTTTATTTTGAATGGGATAAAAGGGGGGTGATTTAAAGTTTTATATTTTTTTTATTTTTGTTATATTTTTAAAACCATTTTTTTACACTTTCTGCATGCTTCAATAGTGTCCATAGGAGACTAGAAGCTGCAGTTTTCTGATTGCTTCTACTGCACACAGGTGATAGCAGATCGCCTGTATGCAAGAGAAATGCTCCTGTGCTATGAGCGCCAACCACTAGGTGGCGCTCATAGCAATCTTTTCATGACAACCACAGGGGTCTGCTGCAGACTCAGGGTTGCCATACACACTCATCAGTAACCAGCGATCACGTGACAGGGTCACTGATGGGCGGGGCTAAGGCCGCGCTTCCGGAGTGGCGCTGTTAATTGCCACTGTCTGAGATTGACAGCGGTATTTAGCTGGCTAACAGCAGCGAGTGGATCACGATTCCACCCGCGGCTGTTGCAGGCACATGTCAGCTGTAAGAATCAGCTGACATGTGCCCGGTTCAGTGCGGTTCACCGCCGGAGTGTGTCCAGTTCACCGCCGGAGCCCCCGCTGAACCCGCCTTTCTGACGTGGTGCGTACTGTTACTGACCACATCGGAAAGGGGTTTTAATAATGGGAACAACAAAGCATAGCCGACTGCTGGCCCTTTAAGAATAGTAAGGCTGTAAAAATAGTGTTTGTGACTTTCAGAGTCCCTCAATAAATGAAACAGGATGTGTCTGATGATGCCTCACACACCACATGGTCAGGTAAGGTAATAAAATGTTAAAATGACATTTCCCAGTGAATAGTGTTGAGCCACCCCCGTAGTGTTCCGGTTCGGTTCGGTTCGTCGAACACCGGGATGTTCGAGGAACTGTTCGTCGAACTGTTCGTCGAACACCTTAGAACACCGTCGAACACCGTTAAAACCAATGGCAGGCAAACAAAAACACATAGAAACACATAGAAAACACCTGCAAAGGTGTCCAAAAGCTGACAAACTGCTCAGAAGACACTCTCTTTAAAAAAGCCGGCCGGCAAATTCAGCAGCGGCATACACCGGTACCCGACAATTTAGACAAGAAGGAATAGAGCATCACACATAGATTAGATAGATAGAAACATGTCAGTCACACATATAAGAAGCACAGTGACAGTGTTGGTTACTGCACTTGTCATTTAGTGTAAAGGATTTATTAAAAAAATATTAGTGTTTTCATGCACCGTCTCTTTAAAAAAGCCGGCCGGCAATTCAGCATCTGTACCCGACAATTTAGAACAGAAAGAATAGAGCTTCACACATAGATTAGATAGATAGAAACATGTCAGTCACATATAAAATAAGTACAGTGACAGTGTTGCTTACTGTACTTGTCATTTAGTGTAAAGGATTTATTTAAAAAAATAATAGTGTTTTCATGCACTGTCTCTTTAAAAAAGCCGGCCGGCAATTCAGCAGCGGTACCCGACAATTTAGAACAGAAAGATAGAGCATCACACATAGATTAGATAGATAGAAACATGTCAGTCACATATATATGAAGTACAGTGATAGTGTTGGTTACTGTACTTGTCATTTAGTATTAAAATAAAGGATTTATTATTAAAAAAATTGGCGTGGGGTTCCCCTTAATTTTAGGCTCTAGCGGAGGTTAAGCAGACGGCTGGGGCAGATGTTTGAAGCCTGGGAAGGGGGTAATACCCACGGAGCTTCCCAGGCTACTAATATCAGCCCCCAGCTGAATACATAGCCTTTACTAGCTATTAAAATGGGGGACCCCCCCCCAAAAAATGACGTGGGGTCCCCCCTAATTTAATAGCTAGCAAAGGCTAGGCAGACAGCTGGGGGCTGATATTAATAGCCCAGGAAGGGAGCCATGAATATTGGCCCCCTCCCAGGCTAGAAACACCAGCCGTCAGCCGCCCCAGAAATGGCGCATTCATAGGATGCGCCAATTCTGGCACTTAGCCTCGCTCTTCCACGCTGCCCTGGTGCGGTGGCAGGGCGTAATAGGGTTGGGGTTGATGTCAGCTTATAATGCCAGCTGACATCAAGCCCAGGTTAGTAATGGAGAGGCGTCTATAAGACACCCCCATTACTAACCCCATAGTCAAAGTTAAAAAAAACACAAACACCCAGAATAAAGTCCTTTAATTGAAATAAAGACACAATTCTTTATTGTTCTAAATTAAACCATACTTACCATCACGCCCATTCCAGCTGAAGCCAACGATCTCCTGAAATAAAAGAAAAATAATAAAGCAACATCATCCTTACCTTTCCATGGTTCCCATGACAGCTTCAGCTCTGCTACATCGAGATGACAGGCTGGACCGCAGCAGAACGCTGCCATCCAGCCTGTCATCCCGCAGACACTGAGAAGCGCAGGCTTGCTTGCGCTCCACAGTGTCTCTCTGTGAGGGCATCCAGATGAGCCGAGTTAATGTCCAATGAACTCGGCTCACCTCATGCACGTCACTGACAGCGTGGGAAAATTCTCCTGCACTCAGCGCTTCAGCGTGGGAGAATTCTCACACTGAAGCGCTGAGTGCAGGAGAATTCTCCCACGCTGTCAGTGACGTGCAGGAGGTGAGCTGAGTTCATTGGACATGAGCTCACCTTATGCACGTCACTGACAGCATGGGAAAATTCTCCTGCACTCAGCGCTTCAGCGTGGGAGAATTCTCACGCAGAAGCGCTGAGTGCAGGAGAATTCTCCCACGCTGTCAGTGACGTGCAGGAGGTGAGCTGAGTTCATTGGACATGAGCTCACCTTATGCACGTCACTGACAGCGTGGGAGAATTCTCCTGCACTCACCGCTTCAGCGTGAGAATTTTCCCACGCTGTCAGTGACGTGCATGAGGTGAGCCGAGTTCATTGGACATGAACTCGGCTCATCTGGATGTCGTCACAGAGAGACGCTGAGCAGCGCAAGCAAGCCTGCGCTTCTCAGTGTCTGCGGGATGACAGGCTGGATGGCAGCGTTCTGCTGCGGTCCAGCCTGTCATCTCGATGTAGCAGAGCTGAAGCTGTCGTGGGAACCATGGAAAGGTAAGGATGAGGTTGGTTTATTATTTTTCTTTTATTGCAGGAGATCGTTGGCTTCAGCTGGAATGGGTGTGATGGTAAGTATGGTTTAATTTAGAACAATAAAGAATTGTGTCTTTATTTCAATTAAAGGACTTTATTCTGGGTGTTGTGTTTTTTTTAAATACTTTACTAGAAATTCATGGCGGTCATGTCTAATACTGGCGTGACCCCATGAATTTTGGGCTTGGGGCCAGCTGATAATACCAAGCTGGCCCTAACCACTTTATTACCCAGTGAGCCACCGCACCAGGGCCCTGGATGAGTTGGGTACAGCGCCAGAAGATGGCGCTTCTATGAACGCGCCATTTTCCGGGGCGGCTGCGGACTGCAATTTGTAGCGGGGGGGGCCCAGAAAGCTTGGGCCTCCCTGCGCTGCAGATTCCAGCCCCCAGCTGCCTAGTTGTACCTGGCTGGACACAAAAACAGGGCGAAGCCCCACGTCAATTTTTTTTAATTATTTCATGAAATTCATGAAATAATTAAGAAAAAAAGGCCTTCCCTATATTGTTGTGTCCGGCCAGGTACAAATAGGCAGCTGGTGGATGGGGGCAGCCCGTTCCTGCCTGCTGTACCTGGCTGGACACAAATATAGTGCGAAGCCCCACTTCAATTTTTTTAAATTATTTCAGGAAATTCATGAAATAATTTAAAGAAAATTGACGTGGGGCTTCGCCCTGTTTTTGTGTCCAGCCAGGTACAACTAGGCAGCTGGGGGCTGGAATCCGCAGCGCAGGGAGGCCCAAGCTTTCTGGGCCACCCCCGCTGCAAATTGCAGTCCGCAGCCACCCCGGAAAATGGCGCGTTCATAGAAGCGCCATCTTCTGGCGCTGTACCCAACTCATCCAGGGCCCTGATGCGGTGGCTCACTGGGTAATAAAGGGGTTAGGGCCAGCTTGGCATTATCAGCTGGCCCTAAGCCCGAAATTCATGGGGTCACGCCAATATTAGACATGACCACCATGAATTTCTAGTAAAGTATTTAAAAAAAACACAACACCCAGAAAAAAGTCCTTTAATTGAAATAAACACACAATTCTTTATTGTTCTAAATTAAACCATACTTACCATCACGCCCATTCCAGCTGAAGCCAACGATCTCCTGAAATAAAAGAAAAATAATAAAGCAACATCATCCTTACCTTTCCATGGTTCCCATGACAGCTTCAGCTCTGCTACATCGAGATGACAGGCTGGACCGCAGCAGAACGCTGCCATCCAGCCTGTCATCCCGCAGACACTGAGAAGCGCAGGCTTGCTTGCGCTCCACAGTGTCTCTCTGTGAGGGCATCCAGATGAGCCGAGTTAATGTCCAATGAACTCGGCTCACCTCATGCACGTCACTGACAGCGTGGGAAAATTCTCCTGCACTCAGCGCTTCAGCGTGGGAGAATTCTCACACTGAAGCGCTGAGTGCAGGAGAATTCTCCCACGCTGTCAGTGACGTGCAGGAGGTGAGCTGAGTTCATTGGACATGAGCTCACCTTATGCACGTCACTGACAGCGTGGGAAAATTCTCCTGCACTCAGCGCTTCAGCGTGGGAGAATTCTCACGCTGAAGCGCTGAGTGCAGGAGAATTCTCCCACGCTGTCAGTGACGTGCAGGAGGTGAGCTGAGTTCATTGGACATGAGCTCACCTTTTGCACGTCACTGACAGCGTGGGAGAATTCTCCTGCACTCACCGCTTCAGCGTGAGAATTTTCCCACGCTGTCAGTGACGTGCATGAGGTGAGCCGAGTTCATTGGACATGAACTCGGCTCATCTGGATGTCGTCACAGAGAGACGCTGAGCAGCGCAAGCAAGCCTGCGCTTCTCAGTGTCTGCGGGATGACAGGCTGGATGGCAGCGTTCTGCTGCGGTCCAGCCTGTCATCTCGATGTAGCAGAGCTGAAGCTGTCGTGGGAACCATGGAAAGGTAAGGATGAGGTTGCTTTATTATTTTTCTTTTATTGCAGGAGATCGTTGGCTTCAGCTGGAATGGGCGTGACGGTAAGTATGGTTTAATTTAGAACAATAAAGGATTGTGTCTTTATTTCAATTAAAGGACTTTATTCTGGGTGTTTGTGTTTTTTTTAACTTTGACTATGGGATTAGTAATGGGGGTGTCTTATAGACGCCTCTCCATTACTAACCTGGGCTTGATGTCAGCTGGCATTATAAGCTGACATCAACCCCAACCCTATTACCCCCTGCCACCGCACCAGGGCAGTGGGAAGAGCGAGGCTAAGTGCCAGAATTGGCGCATCCTATGAATGCGCCATTTCTGGGGCGGCTGACGGCTGGTGTTTCTAGCCTGGGAGGGGGCCAATATTCATGGCTCCCTTCCTGGGCTATTAATATCAGCCCCCAGCTGTCTGCCTAGCCTTTGCTAGCTATTAAATTAGGGGGGACCCCACGTCATTTTTTTTGGGGGGTCCCCCATTTTAATAGCTAGTAAAGGCTATGTATTCAGCTGGGGGCTGATATTAGTAGCCTGGGAAGCTCCGTGGGTATTACCCCCTTCCCAGGCTTCAAACATCTGCCCCAGCCGTCTGCTTAACCTCCGCTAGAGCCTAAAATTAAGGGGAACCCTACGCCAATTTTTTTAATAATAAATCCTTTATTTTAATACTAAATGACAAGTACAGTAACCAACACTATCACTGTACTTCATATATATGTGACTGACATGTTTCTATCTATCTAATCTATGTGTGATGCTCTATCTTTCTGTTCTAAATGGTCGGGTACCGCTGCTGAATTGCCGGCCGGCTTTTTTAAAGAGACGGTGCATGAAAACACTATTATTTTTTTTGATAAATCCTCTACGCTAAATGACAAGTACAGTAAGCAACACTGTCACTGTACTTCGTATATATGTGGCTGACATGTTTCTATCTATCTAATCTATGTGTGAAGCTCTATTCTGTCTGTTATAAATTGTCGGGTACAGATGCTGAATTGCCGGCCGGCTTTTTTAAAGAGACGGTGCATGAAAACACTATTATTTTTTTTGATAAATCCTTTACGCTAAATGACAAGTACAGTAAGCAGCACTTTCACTGTACTTCGTATATATGTGGCTGACATGTTTCTATCTATCTAATCTATGTGTGAAGCTCTATTCTGTCTGTTATAAATTGTCGGGTACAGATGCTGAATTGCCGGCCGGCTTTTTTAAAGAGACGGTGCATGAAAACACTATTATTTTTTTTGATAAATCCTTTACGCTAAATGACAAGTACAGTAAGCAGCACTTTCACTGTACTTCGTATATATGTGGCTGACATGTTTATATCTATCTAATCTATGTGTGAAGCTCTATTCTTTCGGTTCTAAATTGTCGGGTACAGGTGTATGCCGCTGCTGAATTGCCGGCTTTTCATGTTCCACTGTTGGCACTGTTCCCATCGATTTGGGCAATCACTGTAATGCCACAACCACCATGGCTGTGGCATTACAGTGAGTGGCAGACAATCCCTGCATGATTGGTGCTCTAAATAGCGTCAGACATGCAGGACACGCTTTTGGTGCACGAACAGTTATCGAACATAACCTCAAACAGCCGAATTTTTTGCAAATCGTTCGGGTTCGTCGAACAACTCGAACACCGCCCAAAACAGCTCGAATTTGAGATTGGTGAACAGTTCTAGTCGAACACCGCTCATCTCTACTAAAGAGTAGTAATACAATGAAGTCCAGCAAAGCCAGAAGGGCGGAGCAGGATTAAATAGGCCAACAAGGTCATGTGACCAGCAATAGAAAAAAACTAAGAGCAAGGTTCTAACACTTGGTTTGCTACATATCGTCTCCTGTACGTTGCCTGCCTGCAGTTTCCTGATATCCGCCTGCCTGACTGTGGTTTTCTGATGTCCTCCGCCTGCATGCAGTTTCCTGACATCCACCTTACTTCCTGCAGTTTCCTGATATCCGCCTGCCTGACTGTGGTTTTCTGATGTCCTCCGCCTGCATGCAGTTTCCTGATGTCCTCCGCCTGTGTGCGGTTTCCTGACATCACCTCGCTGCAGTTTCCTGACGTCCTCCACCTGTGTGCGGTTTCCTGTTGTCTGCCTTCCTGCTTTTACCTGACGCTCTCTGACTGTCTGCGGTTTCTTGGCAGCCATCTGCCTGCCTACAGTTTCCTGTCTACAGTTTCCTGCTTGCCTTTGGTTTCCAGCATTCCACCTGTCTACCTACTGTTTCCAGTCCCTCTACTCACTAAAATGCTGAACCCATGCCATTGGCCCATGTGTCCACCTGGACCTTGGGCTTAGAGGATCCACCTCACCCAGTGAGCTTCTTGATCTTCTCATAACAATGCTTATTTTGTGGATACTGTAGGTGTCTTCCAAAGGGCTGCTGAATTTCATGTGCCTTGTTTGAAGTGTTCAGTTCATTTCTGGAATGGGTAGGATGTGATGTAGCCAGGATATCATCGGTAATTCATTAACATAGCATAAAGGGAATTGGTGTCACCATCTTCAGTTAAATAGGGGGTTCTATTGGGTGAAGATGCTCTGTTTATTGTAGATTCTGTTGGATTTTGGTTGTGCCAGGTCAAAAAAGAGCAGATGACAAAAGGCCCATTTTGGGTGCGTTGAGAAGGGTCCACTATATGTCCAGTGGCCTGCTTTAATTGTTATGTGGGTTTAGGAAAGGCACATACATGTGCACTATTAAAAGATAGGGATGGTTCTTTTTTGTCCCTGTGTAGGAGAATGGAGTATATACCGTGCAGCATCTGGACTCGAAGAAACCCTGCGGAACTATTTCTAAAGAGAAGAGATGCGCAGGTGACAGAATTAGGCAGTACCATTTATCAGGTGTGAGTGACGAAACCGGCCTTCGATATAAAAAGTCAGCGTGCCAAATCGGAAGGAGATTTGGCACCAAGAGAGGTGGCAGACGCTCTTGCTGCAGCTCCAGCGGCCGAGATAGTAGGCCGCAGCAGTGGGTACCAGTCAGGACCGGACCTAGACGACAACAGTCAAGCACTGAAGACCAAAGCTACGCCAGTCAAGCACTGAAGACCTGAACTACGCCAGTCAAGGTTTCCACCCCAGACAACGGCGGTCAACAGTCTGAGACCAGCCCCCACCGATGTGGACCAAAGGGACACTCGTCGATGGTCAAGCACCAAAAAGCCCTGAGAACACCCAGTCAGAGACTCTAACATGGGGCAGTGATTGAAGGAGACTTGTGAGATGGGTCATCACTTCCTGCACAGACATACAGTACCAGGCATGGTTAGAGGGAGGGCTGCAGACCAGAGGTGGTCCCCCGACACAAGAGCAGTCCAGAGAGCGTTAAAAGACTTTGTGAGGGTTGTGCGTCTAACAAGAAGGAGCAGTGGCCTAAGTCAATGCCCAGGAAGCCACATCAATTTCCAGAGAGTGTTCCTGCCAATACTGTGCTTGCCCCTTCCCCCCACTAGAACCAGTTTGCACTTTAGACTCCGAACTGATTTATTATTTTATTGTATTCTAATTCATATATCACTATTATGCAATTGCTTGTCAAATACTCTGTAACTATTGTTCTTTTGTGATATGTCAATTTCAATTTTTCACTTCTGGTTGGCAGGCCATTTTTTTTTTCACAATTAAAACATCACAGTACACCTGTTTTGTCTCCCTATTAAATAGAAATTATTTGGACATCGCTCATTCATTTAGAAAAGGGCAAAGCCACTCAAACAGGGATAATTATTACACTTAACGATGTGAAAATGCCACGGCTACTTCCAGTTTCACCACCTGTCTATAAACGACAGCAAGACCTGCATCTTTTCTTCCCCCCCAACCCCCAAAAAAGGGATAATTTTTAGACTGTTGAAACAATTTAGTTAGCCTAAAAAGTCTGATACTGCAATGTGTTGTGAAATACGCTGCTGCTTACCTTTGTCTGCCATCTCTAGTGAGATAGGGGGCTTCTCCGGAAGGTAAGCCCTGAAGTGGATTGGCCTTTTTATGCCATTACACATCACTATGTGGCATTGCTGAAGTTAGAGCTAAGTGTAGACACCTACTTTAGTGTTGGTTTTCGGCAGTATCCGTACGAGGATACTAATGCCAGTGCAGGGCGCTGTTCACTGCCTTATTGAAGGGCAACACCACAAAACTTACTGGCCCTAATTATATGGCAAGAACAATCTGCATATTGTAACTAGCCATCAGATTGTAGGACACTCTTTCCTCACTCGCTATTCTTCCGCCCATCTAGGTTTATGGTTAGGTTGGATCCACAGCAATCAACAAGTTTTCTTGGTTGTGCAACACTTCTGTACGTACAAGACGTATGCATAGTGAGAAGACATCACAGCTCACAGCCTAGCCATCCAGATACGGAGAAAAAGCCATAAAACACTGAAGAACTGTACAGATAGTGTGTGACACCACAGCTGGGAGGAGAATAGTGAGGACTGTCATAGATGTTTTATCAGGGCATCTAGGGGATTTGAAGTGCCATTGATTTGGATGAAATCAAATGTCTTGGAGAAGTTTGGTGAAGCTGGTAAATGTAAATGTAATCTGCTCGTCTGTATTCATTATTTTATGTTCTTACACACACACCCCTTTTCTACCCCTAGCTAGGGTTGGGTTAGAGTTAGGGTAAGGTACAGGGTCAGATATAGGGCTAGTGATAGAGCTAGGTTATCAGGTCCCTCAGCATTTGAACAACCATTACACAATGGAGTTGTGCTGTTCCAGCTCCATACATTGAATAAATTCTGCTACCAGGGACCTGCTAACATCGGATCTCCAAGGGTGACTGTTGCCTGATCCACAACTGATCTGAAATTGATTTCCTGACTTGCGTGCACGCTCTGAAGACCGTCGGTGATCTGAAGACGACCGGACAGGTTACGATGAGGAGCGGAGGAGCCGGTATTAATTTTTTTACATTTTGATGGCCTTTTATGCTTCTGAAAATAAATTTTGCTGAATCCGCTTGGAAGCAAATTACAAACACTCTACATTTTGGTGAATGTGGATTTTTGTAAAATTCAAGTAGAATTCCACTCCAATTTATTCGCTCATCTCTATGATATAGGTACAGTTTCGAAATGTAGAAGACATAGCTAGTTACTATCAGCAATAAAACAAACAAAGAGTATTTTTTATAATATTTATCTAAAAAAATATACATTTGGGGACTATCAAGTTTTCTCCATCCTGCTTACAGTCCCAGTTCTTCTCCACTTTGTGCACAGGATGTCCATTGATAGATGTTTCACACTGAAGTCTCGTAAAATATGACTTCCACTCTTTTCAGTGGTTCATAGATCTCGTTACTGCGTGTTCCAACTTTAACTACTTTAACAGTTCCAATACTTTTCCACTTGGTGGCCAGGATGTCCACGGCACGGTTACTTGCCTCCTGCACCACTGGATTATAGATTTGACTTGTGAGTCTCCTCAACCCTTTAAACACGTCTTCTAATTTTGACGGATAGAGTTCTTCATAGGGTAACGCGTCTCTGATCATAGTGAGGTGTTTCAGGACAGCGTCTACCTCGTCTACCATATACAGCATTTCGGTACTGTGGATCATCATCTTCACCAGAAGGGCAGGTTCTTTTTGCCCAAGTTGCTCATATATTTTGCAGGACTTTTCGCCATCAGCACATAACAGTTCTTCTACGTTGTTACATCCGATGTAAGGCAGACAATGCAACAAGGCTGCAATACCGGATGCCTTAACCTGCTGGTCTTTGCTGTGTAACTTTATCAGTAAGTCAGGCAGGCATCTCCTGACGTGGTGACTGAAGCCTCTCTTGTCCCTGTTGCAGTTCTGGGCGAGATCTGCAAATAGTGAAGTAGAGTATGTGCGGATCAGTGGGTTTGGGGCGTTTAGGTAGTCAGTACAACGATGGACAATCTTCCCAAATTTCCTGCCAAGTTTTGATCTTTTCAGCAGTATGACAAACTTTGATAGGGCTTGTAAGCTTTTGATGACAACTTTTAGCTTCCTATGATCCGTTAGTTTACTGTAAAGGCAGCCATAGATGACGTCTTTCAGTTGATGCACCTGTCTTGGTGCACCTATACTAGCATTTCCCATAGCTTCTACAGCAAGACAGACCTCAAGCTCGTCCGAGCTGTCCATCTTTGAAGCCATGAATAAGATCAAGTCTTTTGCCATTTTTCCCTCCAGGAGCTCAGGATGAAGTAGGAGCTCCGAGAAGAACATGATGCTGATGAGTTTGCTGGTTCTTACAGCCGATCTCATTGCTATAAGCAGGTAATGGATGACCTTTTTCCTTTCCTCATCAGTTAAGACACAAGTAATGTAACGACACATCGCAGCCTGGGTTGTGTCTGTGTCTTGGAGGACATGAGAGTCATCCTGATGGTTAATGAACCCATAGCTAGGGTGCAGAAGATGATAATAAAAATCAAAGCTGTCAGATGGTCCAGCTTGGTGTTGTGTATGGACAATCAAGTCATCCACTGTCAGTATATTCTGCGCTGCACTTATCTCATTCCAAACTCTGATGGTTTTGGTGGAAATCAGATCCAGTGTTTTCAGTTCGCTGCTCTGTAGATGCTCCTCATCGATTTCCAAGAGCTCCATGATGTCTTCAGAGCGGTGTACAGCAATGTTAGCCAGGAGCGTCATAGCTGCACCAGTTATTCCCTGATGTCTCTCACTTTCTGCATTGAGCATGAGACAGTAGGTCTCATCAATCAGCTCATCAGTCAGAAAGTTCTCAGCGTCCGCTCTGGCAGATGTTACGGTTGCCAAGAACAGGAGGGCATTCACCAAATCCTGTCCATCCAGATCATGCAGATGTTCTATAAGCACGCTGGTCATGGTCTTCATTTCTTCCGGCTCATATGATGTGACAATGCCTGGAATAGTGTCCTCCAGGAGTGGGACAGCGAGCAGATCCAGCAAGGCCAACAGGTCTTTATGTTGATCGCTGGATGCCATGCTGGAATGCTTCATCATGTAATCAGAGGAAATCTGCCAAGAAAGGAATATTATGTTAGAAGAAATGTCATGTAAATTATCAATGGAATTAACATTCATTAATTGAAGGTAAATTATCATTATTTCTACAATATAAATGCAAATAATAAAATGATATTTCACATTACAGCTGGAGAACAGATGAGGATGCAGCCAACGCCATATTGAAAACCAATGGATGCTGTGGGTTTTCGTTACATCCATTACCCATTGGCACAGGGGGCTTCACCGTGCAGGGTAAGGTAAGCCCTCGGCCTTCTTATTCCATTACACATCACTATGTGGCATTTCTGAAGTTTGAGCTAAGAGCAGACTCCTTTTGTAATGTTGGTTTTTGGCAGGATCGGTACAAGGATACTAATGCCGATACAGTGATCTGTTCACCTCCTTATGGGAGGACAACACAAAACTTACTGGACTTAATGATATGGAAAGAACAATCTGCATATTGTAATTAGAGATCAGAACCCGTCAGTAGTTACTAATCTGCGGTTTATCACTTTTTGGCATTACTCTAGTGGGGGGAGCCCAGGTAATTTACGGAGTGCGTGTCTCCAGAAGCACAAGCTGGATACAATGTATTGGGCGCTACAATGTACCAGCACAACACTATTTGCAATTTTTACTCTGCAATATCCACTGAAAAATAACCCATAGAGTCAAAGTTGTTTCTTCACAGTAGGTGAATTTCTAGAGATGTGTAATGTCTAAATGGGGTCACTTGAAGGAGGATTCTGCTGTTCTGGCACTTAGGGCCTCTGCAAACTATTCCAGTAGAAAACCTGCTCCAAAAATCACATCGTGCTCCTTCCCTCTGGAGCCCGGCCGCGTTACCATAGAGTAGATTCTGCCCACATATGGGAGATCACTGCACTCAGGAGAAATTGTACCACTCATTGTGGCTTCCAGTTTCTCCTGTTACCCTTGTGAAAATGAGAAGTTTAGGGCTAAAGCAACATCTATGTTACACAGAAAATGTCATTTTTCATTTCTTTCTAAAGGGTTAACAAGCTTTCTGAATGTGGTTTTGAATACAATCAAGGGTGCAGATTTTAAAATTGGGTCTTGTTTGCTGGTTTTCCTGACATATAGGCCCCTCTAAGTTACTTCAAAGGTGAAATGGTCCCGAAAAATCTAGGTTTTGTCAATTTCATTAAAAAAATGAAAAATTGCTGCTAAACTTTTAACCCTTCTAACTTCCTAACAAAGAATTTTTTTTAAGAATGATGCAAATGTAAAGTAGATATGTGCAAGGGCGTCCATAGAAATCATGGAGCCCATAGCAAAAGTCTGAAAGGGCACCTACATCACCCCCACCATAAAAACAAGAAAAAAGCTAAAATAATCAACAGGTCCTCTTAAACCCAGGCATGCATGTATTGGTTATAGGCCAAACCTTGTATAAGGAAAAGATTGTCTGGAAATAGAAGGCAATGGCATTTTTACAGCTCGGCTTTGATTTATTTCACATTTGAGTAAAGTAAAACACTTACATCTAACAAGATATGTTCCTTGTAACAGTCAAAATAAGTAGCAGGGATGAGAAGATAAAGCAGGACAACCTGAAACAGCCAAATATATAGAAAGTATTTACTTTACATGGGAACTGAACCTTCAACAAATTGTATCAATCAGTGATAAAATGATCAATGAGCGCTATTCCTCCCATCAAGTGCACACATTGCCACTTATGCTTAAATGTTACACAATATTATAGTTACCCTTTAACTACTTTTACATGTGATGTCAATAGTAGCAATAAAGAATTCAGCTGATATCTTAGTAATAGACAGGGATCTTCTTGTCAAGATTTCAGCTCTGTAGTAGTTTATCCACCCTAAAATGAAGAATAGATTGGTCAGATTTTATTCTTTTATTTTTTAGTAGGAAATGTTTGTTCTATTAACCTCAGAATACTTACAGTAATAGCTGGTGAATTCCACAATGGAAATCAGGTTTCTTAGCCAAAAACAAACTTTAAAGTAGCGTTTTCACTGCTCCAGAAGGAAAAGTGTGATAAATTCCGAGCAGTAGAGTGTTATTCCAACCTATAATCCAAGTCACAGATTAGATTTTACCATTTTATTTCCCCCAGTCCTGTGTGTACAGCGATGGTAGACCCCATCAGCACAAACCACAACTTGACACAGGTTTTATTTTAGATCTAAACCAAATAATTTTCATCTTTAAGCCACGTTCACACGTCCAGTATTTGGTCAGTATTTTGCAGCAATAAGAAATGCTCAAATAGGCAATTAAGTGACACAATCAGCCAACAAGTAACCGAATGATAGTCGTTAAATGCCATAAGTTGGCTTGTACAATCCCGGCCTAAATCAATGGTCGGTGCCAACAGCCAGCACCTCCGCCATTATACTCACCCTAAAGATGTCCGGCTCTCTGCTGTGTCCTGTACACGCTGAAGGTCTCTTCTCAGCTGATGGACGGTGGTGACTGACGTCCCCTCTGTGGTCCTTGACCAGACAGAGTCAGGAGGAAGATCTGAAGGGGATGAAGACATATTGATGCCATTTTACCTCATGCCATAACAAATGGTGTCATGTACCACAATAAGTGGTACCATGTGCCATAATACTTGGTGCCAACAGCCATGGTCCGACCTCCTCCACTTATCTAATCAGTCTAAGTAAGAGGGACACAGGAGCCCAGCACCTCCGCCATTATACTCACCCTAAAGATGTCCGGCTCTCTGCTGCGTCCTGTACATGCTGAAAGTCTCTTCTCAGCTGATGGACGGTGGTGACTGACGTCCCCTCTGTGGTCCTTGACCAGACAGAGTCAGGAGGAAGATCTGAAGGGGATGAAGACATATTGATGCTATAATACATGGGGTCATAATACGTTGTGTAATATCCACTACGCTCTTGTTTATGAAAAAGAACCAATGGAGTCAAAATTGTCACTACACTGTAGATGAATTCCCAGAAGGGTGTAATGTCCTTAATGGGGTCACATGAGGGGGGATTCTGCTGTTCTGACACTTAGGGCATCTGCAAATGAACTTTGCAAACTATTCCATTTAAAAACAAGGTCCAAATGTCAAATCGTGCTCCTTCCCTCTGGAGCCCGGCCACGTGGCCATAGAGTAGATTCTGCCCACATATGGGAGATCACTGCACTCAGGAGAAATTGTACCACTCATTGTTGGGTACTGTTGCTCCTGTTGCCCTTGTGAAAATGAGATATGGAGGACTATGAGGAGAGCAGTATACTGTATGGGGGACTATGCGGCACATTATAATATATGGAGGACTATGGGGAATGCATTATACTATATAGAGGTCTATGGGGGGTGCATTATACTGAAGTGGAGGTCTAGGGGGAGTTCATTATACTGTATGGTGGACTATGGGGAGTTCATTATACTGTTTGGAGGACTATGGGGTTCATTATACTATATGGAGGACTATGTGGGATGCGTTATACTGTATGGAGGACTATGGGGAATGCATTATACTATATGGACTACTATGTGGAGGGCATTATACTACATAGAGGACTATTGGAAGTGTATTATACTGTATGGAAGACTATGGGGACTGTATTATACTTTATGGAGGACTATGGTGAGTGCATTATACTATATGGAGAACTATGAGGAGTGTATTATACTGTATGGAGGATTTTGTGGAGTGCATTATACTATATGGAGGAATATGGGGAGTGTATTATACTGTATGGAGGACCATGGGGAATGCATTATACTGTATGGAGGACCATGGGGAGTGTATTATACTGTATGGAGGACTATGGGGAGTGTATTATGCTGTATGGAGGACTATGGGGTGCATTATACTGTATGGAGGACCATGGGGTGCATTATGCTGTATGGAGCACTATGGGGTGCATTATACTGTATGGAGGACCATCGGGTGCATTATACTGTATGGAGTTCTATGGGTAGTGCATTATTCTGTATGGAGGGCTATAGGGAGTGCATTACACTGTATGGAAGACTATGAGGAGAGCATTATACTATATGTAGGACCATGTGGAATGCATTATACTGTATGGAGGACCATGGGGAGTGTATTATATTGTATGGAGGACTATGGGGAGTGTATTATGCTGTATGGAGGACTATGGGGTGCATTATACTGTATGGAGGACCATGGGGTGCATTATGCTGTATGGAGCACTATGGGGTGCATTATACTGTATGGAGGACCATTAGGAATGCATTATACTGTATGGAGGACCATGGGGAATGCATTATACTGTATGGAGGACCATGGGGAGTGTATTATACTGTATGGAGGACTATGGGGAGTGTATTATGCTGTATGGAGGACTATGGGGTGCATTATACTGTATGGAGGACCATGGGGTGCATTATGCTGTATGGAGCACTATGGGGTGCATTATACTGTATGGAGGACCATGGGGAATGCATTATACTGTATGGAGGACCATGGGGAATGCATTATACTGTATGGAGGACCATGGGGAGTGTATTATACTGTATGGAGGACTATGGGGAGTGTATTATGCTGTATGGAGGACTATGGGGTGCATTATACTGTATGGAGGACCATGGGGTGCATTATGCTGTATGGAGCACTATGGGGTGCATTATACTGTATGGAGGACCATCGGGTGCATTATACTGTATGGAGTTCTATGGGTAGTGCATTATTCTGTATGGAGGACTATAGGGAGTGCATTACACTGTATGGAAGACTATGAGGAGAGCATTATACTGTATGTAGGACCATGGGGAATGCATTATACTGTATGGAGGACCATGGGGAGTGTATTATACTGTATGGAGGACAATGGGGAGTGTATTATGCTGTATGGAGGACTATGGGGTGCATTATACTGTATGGAGGACCATGGGGTGCATTATACTGTATGGAGCACTATGGAGTGCATTATACTGTATGGAGGACCATTGGGTGCATTATACTGTATGGAGGACTATGGGGAGGGCATTATACTGTATGGAGGACTATGAGGAATGAATTATACTGTATGGAGGACTATGGGGAGTGTATTATAATATATGGAGGACCATGGGGAGTGTATTATACTGTATGGAGGACTATGTGGAGGGCATTATACTGTATGGAGGACTATTGGGAATGCATTATACTGTATGGAGGACCATGGGGAGTGTATTATACTATATGGAGGACTATGAGGAGTGAATTACACTGTATGGAGGACTATGAGGAGTGCATTGTACTGTATGGAGGACTATGAGGGGTGCATTATTCTGTATTGAGGACTATGAGGAGAGCATTACACTATATGGAGGATTATGAGGAGTGCATTATACTGTATGGGGGACTGTGAGGAGTTTATTATACTATATGGAGGACTATGGAGAGTGTATTATACTGTATGGATGAATATGGAGAGTGACTATACTGTATGGAGGACTATGAGGAGTGCATTATACTGTATGGAGGACTATGGGGTGCATTATACTGTATGGAGGACCATGGGGTGCATTATACTGTATGGAGGACTATGAGGGGTGCATTATACTATATGGAGGAGTATGTGGAGTGCATTATACTGTATGGAGGAATATGGAGAATGCATTATAATATATGGAGGACTATGGGGAGTGTATTATACTGTATGGAGGACTATGGTAATTGGTTTATACTGTATGGGATACTATACTGTATGGATGGTATACTGTATGCATTATACTGTATGGGAGTGCATAATACCATATGATAACTATGCCGAGTGGTTATACTATATGCAGGGCTATAATATTATATTATTTGAAGGGCTATGTGGGGGCCATTATAATATTTGGAGGGCTATGTGGGGCCATTATAATATTTGTAGGGCTATGTGAGAGCATTTATACTTTATGGAGGGTTATGTTGAAGCCATTATACTGTATGCAAGCATTTACACAGTGGGAAGGTTTGTATGGGGTCCATCATACTGTGTGGGGGCCATTATACTGTTTGGAGGGCTAGTGTGGGCCATTATACAGTGTGGTGAGGTGTGAGGCCATTATTCTGTATGTAGGCCCATTACACTGCATGGAGGGCTGTGTGAGGGTCACAGTTGGGGGATCATACTGTGTGGGGGCCATTATACTGTTTGGAGGGATAGTATGGGCCATTACACAGTGTGGTGAGGTGTGAAGCCATTATTCTGTATGTAGGCCCATTACACTGCATGGAGGGCTCTGTGAGGGTCACAGTTGGGGGATCATACTGTGTTGGGGTCACCATACCTTTCCAGGGTATTTGAAGGGAGGGGTGCAGAAGGGTCATCATACTGTGTGTGTGGAGGGTACTGTGGTGGATTTCACTGTGGGGGATATCATACAGTGTTTGTGAGGCACTTTTGTGGGTATCGTACCTTATGGGTGCAATTAAACGGGAATATATGTCTTTAGTAGGAGGAAATGTACTTTGTACAGGCTGGAAAGTTGTGAGATATGCTCTTCTGTGACCCAGACGAATATTATTATTTATTTTTTTGTTGGAAGGGATCCAATTAGAACTTCTGCTATGGGGTACATCCCTGACACTCACCCTAAAGATGTCCGGCTCTCTGCTGTGTCCTGTACACGCTGAAGGTCTCTTCTCAGCTGATGGACGGTGGTGACTGACGTCCCCTCTGTGGTCCTTGACCAGACAGAGTCAGGAGGAAGATCTGAAGGGGATGAAGAGATATTGATGCTATAATACATGGGGTCATAATACGTTGAGCAGCTTGCCATGCCCCATACACAGTAAATAGCTGGCTGCCATTATTATTACTATTCTTTATTTCTAAAGGGAACCTGTCACCTGATTTCTCCGGCCCAAACCCCGGGAGCATGAACTGCAGTCTGCCAGCACAATTGCAGCAAGGTACATTATGTACAATGAAGAGCGAGCGGGAAACCATCGCCAGAGACAAGACTAGTCCAGCACTAGTCACTCGCCCACTGGCGGAGAATCATAGAGTGACTGCAGACTTGTAGAGCGGACCACCCTGGTAATTCCAGAGTGCTGTACATGTGGAGAGGGTTCACATATATACGTACAGTACAGCAAGAGATGAAGGCATTTTTGCTCTTTATCCCCCCTCCCACCTTATAATCTCCATCTATCTATCAACGTTCACATCAGCGATGTTGTCTCGTGATCGCAGGGCATCAGTGGGCTGTCATGACAAACCGGAGTCTGCAGAAGACCCCCGTGCCTTTCATTGTGAATCTCCTGAGATCGCCGGCTCATAAAAAAAAAATACACATATTTGGTATCATCGCGTTAAGAAATGTTCAATCTATCAAAATATTAAGTAATCAGATCAGTAAACGGCGAAACGAGAAAAAAATCCAAACGCCAGAATTACGTTATTTTGGCCACCGCAATATTGCAATAAAATGCAACTAGAGGCGATCAAAACATTGTATCTACCCCCGAAATAATGAAAAATGACCGCTCCGTGCACAAAAAATAATCCCTCACCCGGCCCCAGATCCCGAAAAATGATAACGTTACGGGTCTTGGAAATAATAATATGGAAAAAATAATGATGGGATAAAAACGAGCAGTCTTATAATTACCAGCACAGAATAGATTTACCTCCAAATGGAGAAGTCCTCAGTCAATGACTTCAAGAAAATCCAGAAATAATCCGATAATCCAGAAGTAATTCGATAATCCAGATGTAATCCACTAATCCAAAAGTAAACCGCTAATCCACAAGGAAATCGCAAATAATTCGCTAATCCACAAGTAAATCGCAAATCCACAAGGAAATCGCAAATAATTTGCTAATCCACAAGTAAACCGCTAATCCACAAGTAAATCGCAAATAATTCGCTAATCCACAAGTAAATCGCTAATCCACAAGAAGAAGATCTAAGTAAGTGCTGTCAGAAGACGAACAAATACCAAGTCTGACCGGTGTGAGATGGGACGGAATGTTTATAGGTTCCGCTCTATTGTGACATCACTCACCAGTGTGACATCACTGCCAGCTTCCATATAAGGTAAGTGATGATGTCACAATGCAGCGTAATAACCAATACTTTTTAACCCCTTAGATACCGCCATCAATTGTGACAGCGGAATCTAGATGGCTATTGCAGGGGAAGGGCTTACTCTTAAGCCTATGGTAACCTGAGGCCAAGTAATGGCTTTAGGTTAGCCATCTTTGGGGCCTGGAATATGCAGGGTCCTACATGTGAACTGTCAATATAAAACAGACAGACCTAATATTCTGCAGTACTGAAGTATTGCAGGATATTAGATCAGTGACTGTAAAGTAAAAGTTAAAGCTACGTAAAAAATAAATCTAAATAAAGTATGAAATAAAAGTTTTCTGCTACTAAACTTGAAAGTGAAAAAAAAAGTACACCTTTGTGGTATCTTCCCATATGAAATGACCCAAACTGTAAATGACGCGCCCCCTGGGCCATGTTGTGTAGCGTTGCGCACGCGGGGAATACCCGGAGCCGGATCCGATAGGGGTAGTAGTCCTCGTGGCGGTGACCCGGTCCGTGCCCAGGGTGTCAAACTAAGTGGCGTTATTGGTATGATGGTATTAGTGTCCGACTACGCCACCCGTTGAATGCGGCTATGAAGCCGCCGCTGCAGGGCAGTCCGCTGAGGCCGATGGTACGGATGTGCAGCGTGGATGGTATAACCCCCAACGGGAGGGGTATGGCCTCAGGGCAGAGGATGAGAATGATGTTGGGAGAGATGGTGTGTATGTCCCAGCACTGATGGTGCCCGTGCGACGAGGAATCACTGAGACGTGCAATTGCAGTTTTCACAGCTTTACTCACAGTTCTTTATCAGGTCCCTTGTACACAGTTAGGACCACCCGAGCCGTGCTGCGTCCACCAGGTGCGGGACTCGGCCAACTCCCAGGCAGTTCCAGAGCGTGGTCCTGAGCTCCCTTTCTGATTTGTCCTTCCCTCTGGCCTTCCCCACCAGGGATCCACCTATGTCCGGCTCCCTCGGGCCTCTTGTTGGTAAAACCCTTGTCTCTGGGTTCCCTGACCCTATTCTTGGTTTGCCTTCCGGGTGGATATAGTGGGTGGTCGTGGCAGATCCTGCCCACGACCTCCGGTCTCTGGCTAAGGATTAGTGCCCTCCACCAGCTTGGGATCCGGTACCCTTGTGCCAACCCTTCACCCTTCTGGTTGTATTTGGGCTCTTGGGGTTCCCTCTTCTCCCCCTCTGGGTCCTTCTTTCTCCTCTCTCTCTCTCTCTTGGCCTTGGAGCTGCTCTGCTTGTCTGACTGACTGACTGACCCTGATCTAAGATGGTTCCCACCTTATATACTCCCTCTATGTGTGAGCTCAGGTGACCAGCACCCAATGAGCTCCTAGCATTACCCAGACTGCTCCCCCTATCTGCCCCTACACTACTGGGATGTTCCACCCCCCCTCCCACTCCAGCCAGGGACAGACACTGTCGTACCTGCACATTTCTCTAGTGGGAGTACCATTGATCTGTCCCCCGGAAATGGGATGTGTGTAGTGCATGCAGCCTACTGAGCTCAGTTCCACACTCCATCCTTACCCGGGAGTGGAATATCACACCTCTGGGTCGAGGTGCAATACCCCTGTAGCAGCCGAGCCCTCAGGGTGCTACATAATCTCACAGAAGAACGCTACAATGACAAACAACAAAGCATGACATGGCTGACAGCAGAGAAGAATACATGGGGATATAATAAATACTTCAGATTTCAAATAAATAAAAAAAGATGTAGGACTTACTTTGCCAAAGGCGCCCCTACCCAAGACTTGGTGGATGTTGAAGCGGCTGATGTTAAGCCTGGCATAGGGGCTGGATGATCCACGGTCTCCGCTGCATCCAGGTGTTGGCTCGTCCAATCGCCTCTTCTTGAATCCGGTCACGCTGGGCTCTTCTCTCGCTCTCTTCCCTTCGTTCTCTTGTCCATGTCCAGTAGACGCCATTCTCATAATTATCTTCCCGCCTGCAGACCTCGGTCAGATCGCTTCAGTCGACAGTTGAAAGTAAATGGCAGTTGGTCGTGTGCAGGTGATGCTAGAGGTGACGGAACCCTCCTGTGCTACCTACCAGGCAGCGGCTCATGGCCTGCTCTGCCCTATACACTGATGTGGGCATCATGGGTGACAGTTTAGAGTCCAGAGGAACGGCAGAGAACTTCATGGCGACTGTTAGTGATTTTTTTTTATATTTATTCCCATATACATCAGAAATAAAAAAAATCATATAAAAAATAATACTATTAATTTACTAGCTCTTCCCCTTACCAATATAATTATTCCATATTCCAGAATTTTTTTCTTCTTTTCATCTCATTATAAGATGCCACTTTTTATATGTCGTAGTTAGAGATTATTTTTCTATACACTATGTGGACAATTATTAGGCAATTTATATTTTTGATGATTACTTTTAATATTAAACAACTACAGTGCTGTCGGCCAATGCAAAAGGTTAATAAAAGTAAAACCTGAATATTTAAGAAAGTAAAAGTGCGGTTTTGTCTTTCTTTGGAGAACAATGTGTGCAGAATTATTGGGCAACTAAATAAGAAAATATATATTTTCCATCTCAATTACAGTGTACTTATTTTCATCTGTTAAAATAGAATAAGAACCAAACAGCTCAAAATGTACAAAATATATATCAGATGTTCAAAAATAATATCAGTGACCAATATATTAATATAGTCACCTTACATCCTTGGAGTCTGTCAGTTTTTTAATCTGTTGATGATTAACTTCATAGGCGACACCAACCAGAGTTTTCTAGACACTAGTGATGAGCGAGCATGCTCGCTACTGCTCGGTGCTTGCCCGAACATCTCACTGCTCGAGATGCTCAGCGCTCGCCGAGTATTTCCGGGGTTGCTTGGCGGGAGCTCGGGTCCCCTTCCTGCAGGTTTGGCGCCCTTTAGAGCGCCAATCAACATACAGTGATTGCCTGCCACTCTTTATAATGCCGCAGCCATGATGGTTGTGGGCATTACAGTGATTGGCTGGCCGCACAGTGTCATCGGGTCTATATCAGACCTGGCGCCGCTGTGCTCGTCACAGTCACTCTGTAATCAGACAGTGTAGGGAGAGCTGCTGCTGCGTCACGGAGAGATTTGCTTGTGTATTAGGTAGTGTAGGGAGAAAAACCCGTACATTACACATATCCATCTTATCAAACAGTCATTTTGAGGACTAACTAATCCATCTGCAGAGATATCAGGCAGGCAGTGTATATAGGCAGGCAGGCAGGGTATATAGCAGACTGCAGTGCATATAGCACAAGAGGCTCCATTCCAATTCTGCCTCCTGCTGCTGTTAGATATTTCTATACAAAGGCCCAGGTCTCAGAGGCCAGGAAAGCTTTTTTTGGATCTTAATCCTCATTATTTGCTTAAAAAGCAATCCAGAGAACACCATTTTTCTGTGCCATTTCCTTGTTGAGCCTGCAGAATACAGCCAGGTCCTTTCCATATTACAGCGCTAAAAATCCAGCTATTTAAAACTGTGTTTTCTCCGTCACACGGATCACATATACGTTGTCAGAAAATACTGCCATTTCTGGCCTCCATTAAAAATTTCTTTCAGTGTGTCATTGAAGCAATTCACACCAGTTTGCTGTTCAAACTACTTACCTACAGGCCAGGTATTTAAAACTGTGTTTTTTCTGTCACACGGATCACATATAAGTTCGTTCCAAACTCAGTCATTTGTAGTGAGCGTGGAAGATACTGTCCTCCATTTAAAATGGGCAAGGCACGTGCAAGGGACGGGGTACTAGACGTGATGGTGATGGTGCATGCAGAGGCCGAGGACAAGGCCGTGGGCAAGCTGAAATTGTGCCACAACAAACACCCACATCTTCTCGCCTGACCTTCCTGTCCCAATTTCTATGGGACCACAGCACACCACTATTGAACCCAGAGTAGTGTCAAAAGGTTGTTGGTTGGATAGCGGATAATGCTTCCAGTCACTTAGCCACCACCACCACCCTGTCTTCCACATGGTCAAGTCTCAGTAGCCGTGAGTCTGGACCGCATATTCCTCAACCTGATCCTCCTTCCTCCCACCTTGTCGAGTGCCCGGAGACAACTGATCCCACACTTGGACACTCTGAAGAGCTGTTTACTTTTACATTTATAGATTTGGGCCTCTCGCCCGGTCCACTTGAAGCGGGGCAAGAGGAGATCGCGTGTAGCGATGCCCAAATATTTGAGCAGCCACGGTCACACAAAGGCGACGGTGGGAAAGTGTCACAAGAGGTGGACGATGATGAGACACAATTGCCAGAAACTCAGGAGGAGGACCAGGGTGCGGAAGTGGAAGACGAGGTGGTGGATGATATAGTAACTGACCCAACCTGGCAGGAGGACATGCAGAGCGAGGACAGCAGCACACAGGGGGAGCGAGGCAGAGCACCCCAAAAGGCAGGAAGAAGCAGTGTGTTGGCCGCAGACAGAAGGCAGGCAACCGTTCCCCGTAACACCAATACGAAGGAAGTTGCCAGTACAACTGTTAGGTCTTCCCGAGTCTGGTTGTTTTTTAAAGACTCTGCCGATAACCCCAAAAGGCCATTTGCACCACCTGCCAGGCCAGCATCAGCAAGGGTGGCAAAACGACCAGCCTGACCACCACCAGCATGATCAGGCACATGGCAGCAAAGCACCTGACTTTGTGGGCCGAACCCCAGAGTCCAGGAACAGTGTCTGCAGGTGACACCATTGCTTCTTCCACTCTTGTGCATTCAAGCCAATCCCCTGTCCATGGTGCATGATAAGATGCCTCCAGCCCTGCACCATTCGTTGAGCACTCTCAAGTAGCAGCCTCAGTAAGCACGTCCATGTCCTTGTCCCAGCAGCGTGCGTTCAGTCGTCCATACCCCTGTCCTTGGAACGCAAGCGTAAATATGCAGCCAACGCCCCACAGGCCACACTACTAAATTCTCACATTTCATGACTGCTTGCGCTCGAAATGTTGCCTTTTACGCTCGTGGAGACGGAAGCGTTCCCCAACCTGATAGCGGCTGTCCCTCGGTACTCGGTCCCCAGCTGCCACTATTTCTCCTGGTGTGCCGTCCCCGCATTACACAAGCATGTGTCCCAAAACATTAGCTGTGCCCTCAAATACGCAGTTACTGGGAAAGTCCACCTAACCACGGACACGTGGACAAGTGCTTGAGGGCAGGGACGGTACATCTCGCTGACGGCACACCGGGTTAACATAGTGGAAGCCGGGACCCAGTTGGACCTTGGGATTAGAGATGAGCGGTGTTCGAATTGAACTGTTCGCCAATCTCAAATTCGAGCTGTTTTGGGCGGTGTTCGAGCCGTTCGACGAACCCGAAAGATTTGAAAAAAATCCGTCTGTTCGAGGTTATGTTCGATAACTGTTCGTGCACCAAAATCGTAACTGGATTTTTTCACAGTAATGCTGATAATCAATGTTAATACACAGTTTGAGTGTACAGCAGGGCGGGGATAGGGGCATGGGATGGATCTCTGCAGAAATAATGAAGATCTCCATTTTTTTTTCTCTTTCCCACATTTACAGTGGGGAGGTGCAGTCTGTCAGCCTATCAGCAGCGCACACACGGAGCAAAGTGCTTTTTTTCACACAAGCAAGGGCATGTGTCATTGGCTGTGTATGTCACATGTCCTTGCCCTATAAGACACAGCCATTTTCCCCGTCGCCACCATTTTCTCACTGCTGCAGCTGAGTGTTAGGCCGCACCGCTGCTGCTGTGTGCGCGCTATACAATATAACTGTGAGAATTGCAAGCGAATTTTATCTGAAATAGACAGATAGCTTGGAAGTAGGGACTAGTTCTAATTGCAGCCCAATTGAGGGCTAGGTTACAGCATATCCTACGACTTTTAGCAGGCAGGTCTGTGCTCTTAAATAGACAGATAGGTTGGGAGTAGTGACTAGTTCTAATTGCAGCCCTATTGAGGGCTAGGTTACAGCATTTCCTACGACTTTTAGCAGGCAGGTCTGTGCTCTTAAATAGACAGATAGGTTGGGAGTAGTGACTAGTTGTAATTGCAGCCCTTTTGAGGGCTAGGTTACATCAGTTCCTATCACTTTTTCCTAGGCAGGTCAGTTTTAGTGCTGTGCAAGTGTTTTTCACAGCATTTGGCTAAAACTAGCTAAGCAAATCCTTTAGGGCCTCTTGCAGTGTGTGTTAGTCAGTGGAGTAGCCTATCTGTGTTGTAAGCTACACCACCTGTGTATGTAATACACATTTTTTACTGCACGTAGCCAAGTAAAACCTTTTGGGCATATTAGCAGTGTGTGGTACTCATTCTATTAGGCCATCTATACTAAGCTCCACCAGCTTTCAAATTACTATTAATTTTTAGCTGCATCTTGCCTGTAAAATAATTTTGGGCATAGTAGCAGTGTGTGGTACTCATTCTATCAGGCCATCTATACTAAGCTCCACCAGCTTTCAAATTACTAATAATTTTTAGCTGCATCTTGCCTGGAAAATAATTTTGGACCTGTAGCAGTGTGTGGTACTCATTCTATTAGGCCATCTATACTAAGCTCCACCAGCTTTCAAATTACTAATAATTTTTAGCTGCATCTTGCCTGTAAAATAATTTTGGGCATAGTAGTAGTGTGTGGTACTCATTGTATTAGGCCATCTATACTAAGCTCCACCAGCTTTCAAATTACTATTAATTTTTAGCTGCATCTTGCCTGTAAAATAATTTTGGGCATAGTAGCAGTGTGTGGTACTCATTCTATCAGGCCATCTATACTATGCTCCACCAGCTTTCAAATTACTAATAATTTTTAGCTGCATCTTGCCTGTAAAATAATTTTGGGCATAGTAGTAGTGTGTGGTACTCATTGTATTAGGCCATCTATACTAAGCTCCACCAGCTTTCAAATTACTATTAATTTTTAGCTGCATCTTGCCTGTAAAATAATTTTGGGCATAGTAGCAGTGTGTGGTACTCATTCTATCAGGCCATCTATACTATGCTCCACCAGCTTTCAAATTACTAATAATTTTTAGCTGCATCTTGCCTGTAAAATAATTTTGGGCATAGTAGTAGTGTGTGGTACTCATTGTATTAGGCCATCTATACCAAGTTCCACCAGCTTTGAAATTAATAGTAATTTTTAGCTGCATCTTGCCTGTAAAATAATTTTGGGCATATTAGCAGTGTGTGGTACTCATTCTATTAGGCCAGTGATTTTCAACCAGTGTTCCGCGGCACACTAGTGTGCCGCGACACATGGTCGGGTGTGCCGCGGGGAAAGTTCCCCAAACTATGGTGCCCCCTGTGTTTTGTTTCCCGGCAATGCGCTCGATGCGCAGTCACGCCTTCTTACAATGTAGGAGACGTGTACAATAACACATGCGCAAGCTTTGAACCTTGCGCGACTTAATGACGTCACCGAGGCCGACGCGTCATCCTGAGAGCGGAGAGACTCTCGCATTTGCCCGCCGCCAAGGTAATGCCCGCCAGTAATGCTGACTATATGAGCTTTTGCCTGAGTATATGAACTGTTGGCAGAATACTCAGCATATGAGCTGGTACTTTTAGTACTCCAGCAGTATACTGCATATAACAATGAGAAATGTAAAATGAGAAATACTATAGTCATGAGGCTGGAGTACTACAAGTACCAGCTCATATGCTGAGTATATGAGCTGGCACTTGTACTCTGGCCTCATGGCCATAGTACTTCTCATTGTACCCCTTTATATTGCAGTATATGAGCCACATAATAATCAGCACCATATACTGTGGCGCTGTACAGTGCACATCACCACAGTATATGATGCTGATAATCATGTGCTCATATACGTGGGACTGTATTTATGAGGTTACATGGGATTGAATATATGAGGGGTTATCCTTTTTTATTTCACTTTTTTAAAATAAATAATTTATTGAAAGGACCTCTGCCAGGCATATTTCACTCTTGAGGGCTAAAAAAGTAGCTCTTGTGGTGGTAAGAAGCTGATTTAAAACTCCCAAGAGTGAACTCCGTGAGAGTTGTATGTATGGAATAATAAATGATATTAGTACCGTTCTTCAGCAGTCATGTCCTGCTTGAATTGACTCTAGTGGCGTAGCACTTGGCAGCCGGCTCTATTCTACTTATAGAGAAAGCTGAGTGCTACGTCACTAGTGTCAATTCAAGCAGGAAATGCAGACCGTAGTAATAGAAGTTATTATCACACACATACAGCTCTCGCGAAGTTCACTCTTGGGGGGTTTAAATCAGCTTCTTGTCACCACGAGAACTGCTTTTTAAGCCCTCAGGAATGAAATATGCCTGGCAGAGGTCCTTTAAGTGTGGCAGATAATGTAATACTCTTCTATTTTAGTGTGTGGCTACGCACACTATCTCAGCAGTGATGGAGAAGTATTTGAGAATGGAAAAGGCAAATGCCGAACAGGACCCTGGACACAATTCTAACCCAAATGAAGGCCCTAGTATGAGAGTTCGACAAAAGAAAAAAGACAAGACGGTGAGCTCAAGGCAATACAGTGAAAGCTATCTTTCATTTGGATTTACTTCCACTGGGGAACGCGACAGCACCAACACCACTGTGCTTGGTGTGTGGTGAGAAGCTTTCCAATAGCGCTATGGTGCCAAGCAAACTTAAACGCCATCTCCAAACGAAACACCCTTCCGTTCAAAATAAACCGATGGAGTATTTTGTACACTTACGTACAAACAATGAGAAAGGGGCAACTTTTTTGAGAAAAAGCACAAAGGTAAATGAGAGAGCCCTCAAAGCTAGCTACCTTGTTGCTGAACTCATAGCTAAATCAAAAAAGTCCCACACTGTGGCAGAAACATTAATACTACCAGCTTGTAAAGCTATTGTAAATGAGATGCTTGGCCCTGAAGCAGCTAAAGAGATAGCTAAAGTGCCTCTCTCTGATAACACAATTGCCAGACGGATTGATGACTTGTCTGCGAACATTGAAACAGTTGTTTTGGAAAAGGTGCGCATCAGTAAGAAATTTGCCTTGCAACTTGATGAGTCGACGGATATCAGTGGACACTGTCAGGTGTTGGCCAATGTGCGTTTTGTGGATGGTGAAGCCATTAGAGAAAACTTCCTATTTTGCAAGGCACTGACAGAAAAATCAACAGGAGAGGCAATATTCCAAGTCACATCGGAATATCTTGATAAAAGTGGACTTACATGGGAAAACTGCACAGGTGTCTGCACTGATGGAGCCGCAGCCATGGTCGGGCGCATCAAAGGCTTTGTAAGTAGGGTTAAAGAAAGAAACCCAGATGTTCTTGCTACCCACTGTTTCTTGCACCGCGAGGCCCTCGTTGCAAAGACCTTACCAGCAGATCTAGCTCCTGTGTTGGATGATGTTGTGCGCATAGTGAACTTTGTGAAGACGCGACCTTTGAGATGTCGCTTATTTGCATCTTTGTGTACAGAAATGGGAGCGGAACATAAAATCTTATTGCTTCACACGGAGGTCAGGTGGCTGTCACGCGGCAAAGTGCTGGCCCGTGTGTATGAGTAGCGAGAGGAACTTAAAATATTTCTTACAAACGAGAGGTCCGATTATTCAAAGCTGCTTGTAAGTGATGAGTGGTGTGCAAAGCTGGCATACCTGGCTGATAGATTTCAATATCTGAATGAACTAAACACACGGATGCAAGGTCGAAATGAAAACCTGCTTACAAGCACTGATAAAATGAACGGATTCCGTTTAAAGGTGCAGCTCTGGCAACAACATGTGCAGGGTGGCAACCTTCAGATGTTCCCACTCACCGAGAAACTGCATGATGACAATACTGCTGCAATGTGCGAAGCGACTGGCAGACATTTGAAAACTCTTGAGGAGAAGTTATCGTTCTATTTCTCTTCAGCCTTCACAGAATGCCTTGACTGGGTTAGGGACCCATACAGCTCATTATCCATTGCTGGAAAGGACATGACTTTAAAGGAGCAAGAGGAACTCGTTGAACTGAAGCAAGATCGAGCTTTAAAGCTAAAGTTTGCTGATCTTCTTTTGGACAGTTTTTGGTTATCTGTTGCCAAGGAGTTCCCCATTCTGGCCAACAAAGCTATTTTGACATTGCTCCCATTTTCAACCACATATCTATGTGAGCTGGGCTTCTCAAGCTTGACTGCGATAAAAGCTAAAAACAGGGAGAAACTGAGAACTGTTGAGGAAGAGCTTCGTGTGTGTCTTTCCACCATTCCTGCCAGGATATCCCTTTTGTGTTTATCGAAACAGGCCCAGGTTTCACACTGAGTGAGTAAAATAAATTTAGAATCTATATTATTAACTATATGTATAATATGACTGTTTTAGTGTCATTTTGTGCTATTTTGTTTGGTGGTGTGCCCCAGGATTTTCTAAGTATAAAAAGTGTGCCGCGGCTCAAAAAAGGTTGAAAATCACTGTATTAGGCCATCTATACTAAGCTCCACCAACTTTCAAATTACTAATAATTTTTAGCTGCATCTTGCCTGTAAAATAATTTTGGGCATATTAGCAGTGTGTGGTACTCATTGTATTAGGCCATCTATACCAAGCTCCACCACCTTTGAAATTAATAATAATTTTTAGCTGCATCTAGCCCGGAAAATAATTTTGGGCATAGTAGCAGTGTGTGGTACTCATTGTATTAGGCCATCTATACCAAGCTCCACCAGCTTTGAAATTAATAATAATATTTAGCTGCATCCAGCTCGGAAAATAATTTTGGGCATAGTAGCAGTGTGTGGTACTCATTGTATTAGACCATCTATACCAAGCTCCACCAGCTTTGAAATTAATAATAATTTTTAGCTGCATCTAGCCCGGAAAATAATTTTGGGCATAGTAGCAGTGTATGGTACTCATTGTATTAGACCATCTATACCAAGCTCCACCAGCTTTGAAATTAATAATAATTTTTAGCTGCATCCAGCTCGGAAAATAATTTTGGGCATAGTAGCAGTGTGTGGTACACATTGTATTAGGCCATCTATACCAAGCTCCACCAGCTTCGAAATTAATAATAATTTTTAGCTGCATCTAGCCCGGAAAATAATTTTTCTTCCCAATAGTGGTAGCAATAGAAATATGGGGTGCGCGCCTGGCTAACAAAAATATACGCTTCATAACAAAAAACACCAGCCTAGCGCACTGCATTAATAAGATGGCATCATCGTCTCTCCTCGTGCTAGGCCTACTACGCCGGCTAGCATTCCTGTGCCTAAAACACAATGTATGGGTCCGCGCTAGCCACGATGCTGAGGAGTCTAACCCTGCTGCTAACGCTTTATCACAGTTCAATTGGCAGATTTTCACAGAGCTCCTCCCCAACGCCCACCCATCGGGCAATAGTTACCCACCCTCCCTATGGGATCTAGTGGCGAATAGTTGATGCCATTAATCAGAGCGTCAGTTGCCCCGTTGACGTGGCAAGCATACGGTAAGGCATGGGAAGAGTGGACACGACTACTAGCAGGCAGACGGGTTGACCAATGTGAACAAGCCAGATTACAAGTCACCATAGAATTTCTCCACCAGCTAATGATGATGGGCATATCAGGGGCGTGAGCGCAGCGGTGTCTGACCGGAGTAGCATTTCACTTCCAACTACTGAATTGGGGAGATGTGACAAAGAGATTCATCATCAGACAATCCATAAAAGGGTGGAAAAGGGGTCAGCCAAGTCAGGAGTGTAGACGTCCCGTCCCGTGTCACTAAAACTGATTTCACACATCATATCCCTAACACCATTAACATGACACTCACAATTTGAAGCAACACTACTGTCTACTGCATTTGTGATCGCCTTCTTTGGGGCTCTATGCATAAGCGAATTAGTCCCTCAAACCAAAATTACCACCAGTGGAAGCTTATTACAGCAGGACGTAGTCATAGCCAATAATGCAATACGTCTACGCATACGCAAATCGAAAACGGTTCCAGCGGACAGGGGCACTTGGGTACTTCTACAACCCACAAATGGTACACTGAGTTGGGTAACAATAGTAAAAACATATATAACCATCAGATCACAAGTAATTTCTTCCTATCACACATTGATGGAACGCCATTATCAAGATACCAGCTCCAAGCTATATTTAATAAATGCCTAACATCGGCAGGGAACCACCCGAAAGATTATGGGACACACTCATTCCGCATAGGCGCGGCCACGGAAGCAGCAAGAGCAGGACTGTCAGAAACGGAAGTTCAGAGGACAGGGACATGGCGATACACGTTTGGCGAGGTACATAAGACCGGACTTGTTATCCTAACGTGGTTTGTTTCTTTTACAGGTGACGCTAAGCCAACAGTGTGGGTGATAGGCCACTCGTATTTATATTGGGCAGAAAAAAGGGCGAAAGTCCGCCCAGGTGGGAGGAAATTAGAATTTCATAACACATATTCCAACTGGAGAGGTATTAGAGGCCTGCAATGGCCACAGGTACTAATGGAGGTAATCAAGGTAGGGAGAGAGGCAAGAGGTCCGGTCATCTTAGTCATACAGGCCGGGGGAAACGACCTAGGTCATCACAAGAGCGCATAATTAATGGCAATAATGAAACTAGACACTGAGCGCTTCAGAGAATTTTTCACAAAACTAACTATAGTATGGTCAGAGATTGTGCCGATAGCGGTATGGCAAGGTGCGCAAAACATCACGGCCATCGAATGGACAAGGCGGGTAATAAATATTTGGATGGCAAAATTTAGAAGAGACAGAGGCGGTGTAGTGATACGACATCGACAACTGGAAGGAGATAAAGCAGTCCTCATAAGGCCCGATGGTGTTCACTTAATGGATATTGTACTGGACATATTCCTGTCAGGACTCCAGGACGGAGTGGAACAAGCGTTAAGAGTGATGGATGGGGGTCAGAGTCCTGCATACGAGTACGCAGGATCCTTCGTGGCCTGGAAATAGAAAGGACATGTTGGAGAGTTACACTTATTGACCAACTTGCCCATGTGGAGACACAGGGCATGCTGCAACAAGCTTAATTATTTTAGAAATAAAATGCCTTTCTAATGGAATGAGTAAAAAGAGTTAATAAAGCTGTGACCGATCCTCACCCATCCAGTTGTAAGAGTTACATTATTGTATTGTCAAGGAAAGGGGGGCGGTAGGGGGGCTGAGCATCTGGGTTTGGTCGGGGGTCGCCACAGTCTGCCTAGGCTAGATGCAGTTAAAAATTCTTATTAGATACACAGGCGGTGTAGCTTGCTTCAGAGCTGGGCTACTACGCTGACTAGCAGACACTGAAGCTTTGGAGCAGACATCTGAGTAAACAGCTCTTCAGACTCAACCATCTATGTTACCCCAAGCCATAGTGTATGTAGTTTCTTACGGTTAAAAGAGGGGGGGGGGCGACCCAACCCACCTGGAATTGACGATGCCAACGTCACGTAAAACACAGCAAGGGGACTCCAAAAAGAGTCTCCATTTTTTCCAAAAATTGTGGCACAGACACCACTTAAGTGGCATCAATCGCCCCAGAGTTGCTTAAAACGGTTGGTGAGGTGATTTTACCAAATCCTCAAGCTTTTAGTCTCCCCAGGATGACACAGGGGTAGAAAAGTCCTTGCGGATCCATGATTTGTTCATCTTTATGAACGTGAGTCTGTCTACATTCTCAGTGGACGCTTATCTGTCAGCACACCACCAGCAGCGCTGAACACACGTTCAGAGAGAACGCTGGCTGCAGTGAATGACTAGATCTCCAAAGCGTGAGTGGCGAGCTCCGGACATGTTTCCAGATTAGAAGCCCAAAATGAGCAAGGGTCCAGTGACACAGTCATGGCTTTGATGTTCACTTGGAGATACTCCTGTACCATCCTCTCTAGGCGTTGACTATATGTCAGACTTCTTGTCTCCTGTGGCCTTGCAAAGGATGGTCTAAAAAAGTGGTGAAACGATTCCACAAAATTGCTGTTACCAGCAGATACTGTGTTACTGTTACGGTTTGAGTGATGAAGACTTGACAGTCCCACGGTTTGCAAGTTAGAACTGTGAGATTCACTACGTGCACCACTGATGTTTTGTGGAAAAGCACATGTAAGATACTGCAACAGCCTCTGCTGATACTCCTGCATGCGTGAATCCCTTTCTATGGCAGGAATTATTTCGGCAAATTTACTTTTGTACCGGGGATCTAAGAGTGTGACAACCCAGTAGTCGGGATTACTTCGAATTCTGACAATCCGAGTGTCATGTTGCAGGTAGTGCAGCAAGAAGGCACTCATGTGTCTTGCGCATCCAGGAGGACCAAGTCCTTGTTGTGTTGATAGCGAGGTAAGAATCATGCTTCCTTCCTCTGCCCTCTCCCCCCAACCTCGCACAACAGAGATGTGATCAAGGTCTCCCTCATCTGATGAGTCTTCCATGCCCATCGCCAGTTCGTCCTCCACTTCTTCCTCGGCTCCTGCACCTTCCTCAACAGTTTGGCTGCTACCTTGCACCCTGGTTAATCCCTCTCCCCCACCCTCCCATGCCTGCCGCCTTGGTGCTGCCGACCGTCTGGACCTTGGAGATGTTATCCCTTCCGCATACGACTCCTCCTCTACTTCCTCCACCTCCTCTTGTCCCACCACCTGACTCCGAATTCTGTTTAACGTGTGCTCCAGCATGTAAATCACCAGAATAGTCATGCTGATAATGGCATCGTCAGCACTAAACATCTTCGTCGCATTTCAAAACTGTGCAGAAGGGTGCATAGGTCCCTCATCTGAGACCACTCCTGCAGCGTGATTTGCCCCACCTCTGGATCTCGTTGGCCCAGGCTATACGTCAGAACGTATTGCACCAGGGCTTGTCGGTGCTGCCACAGTCGCTGAAACATGTGCATTTCAGCCGGTGAACTGGCAGGCCCAACGACTTCTTTAGAGATGTAAGTCGTTGAGCTGCGAACGGCGGAAGTGAGCACACAGCGACCGTGCCCTCTGCAGAAAGCCATGTAGTCCGGGATAGTGGGCTAAAAATTGCTGGACAACCAGGTTCAACACGTGAGCCATACAAGGCACGTGTGTGACATTGCCCCGGCGAAGGGCCGCACCCAGGTTTGCAGCATTGTCGCACACAGCCTTTCCTGGTTTGCAGGTCCAGTGGAGACAACCATTCATGAAACTGGGTCTACAGAGCTGACCACAACTCCTCAGCTGTGTGACTCACATTTCCCAGACATTTCAAAGTAAACACCGCCTGATACCGTTGAGTCCTGCTGCCAGCATAGTAAGGAGGTGTGCAAGATTCCTTCTGCGCAGTTAGAAAGCGGGTGGCATTACCAGACAGGCTTTGGGTGCAGGTGGAGGACCGAGAGGAGGCTGAGGAGGCAGAAGCAGTGGAGGAACTTCTAGATAAAGAGGATTGACGCACAACTCGTGGGGACGGCAAGACATGCTGGTGTAGCGCAGGCACACCTTTCTTTGAGAAGTAGTGCCGACTGGGCATCTGGTACTGGGGCACTGCGACGGACATAAGGTCTCGAAAATCCTCTGTGTCCACCAGGCGGAAAGGCAGCATTTCTGTAGCCAACAGCTTGCAGATGGTGAAATTCAACCTCTTAGCTTTGTCATGGCTGGGAGGAAATGGTCTTTTACTTGTCCACATCTGAGGGACCGAGGGCTGGCTGTTGTGCTTAGACGGGGTTGAGTAGGGTGTCCCCAGCAAACTGCCGGTCTGTGAGGAAGATGCAGGCAGAAAAGTTAGGTTGCCTTGATCCAAAGGTGGTGCTCTTGATGTCTGAGAGCGCTCAACACCAGCTGGTGTTTCCACTTCCAAATGAAATGATGACCTGCCAATCACACTGGCTGTTGCGGGTAAAGAGTTGGCAGGTCTGCGTCCAAAAACATGTGACTGCTGACCCCCCAGTCACAGATGATGAAGAGGCTGCGGATGCACAAGATGGGGCAGACGGTGGTTGGCCCGGCCCGCTAGGCCGCATTGTAGCACAGTGAGCTTCCCACTGCAACTTATGCTTCATATCCATTTGACTTTTCATGCATGAAGCACTCAAACTATGGATTTTTTGGCCTCTACTTAGCTTTTGGTGACAAATATTACAGATAACACGAGTTGGGTCATCCTTATCGATCTGAAAAAAATGCCCAGGCTATGCAAGGCTTAGAGCCCATGCGACCTGAACAGCCACCACGACTTGTGGTCAGAGGCAGAGTTGTGGTTGAGGATGCAGTTGTTGACGTGCTTCCAGTACTCCGTCTCTGTCCAGTAAGGCGCAAGCTAACCTCGTCGTCAATAGCATCTGTGACGCCCAGCTGCGCTTGGTATCACAGATCCTAAAAGAGTGCATTGATGGAATCCTCCACAAGAGGCCCCCATAAACATTCACACATCTCCACCTTCCACATCAGCCCATCAGAGGGAGCCCGTTAGGGATATAAATAGGGAAGGTGGAGCTAGGCAGTTCAGTTCGTCTGAAGAGTTCCTGCAGTAGAGAAGCCTAAGAGAGGTCAGTGTGCAGTGGAGCTCAGTCCAGTCTAGAGAACTCAGTTAATAATTCAGCAGTGGAGCACGAGGCTCCTGCTAGCTAGATTCAGGGAGCCCAGTTAGAGCTTAAGGTGTGCAGGTGCCATAAGATCGGTGAAGCGCGGCAAGCTGCCATTAGTGTGTATAGCCTAGTGAGGGCCCGAGTAGGCCGAAGGCGAGTGGAGAGTTAGTACATAGGGGGCAGAGGAGCTTAACCAGCTCACCCCGAAGCTTTACCGGACACCGGATCCGAGTTTACCGGGATCTCTATGACCCAGTAAGGCATAACCGGAATCCCTGGAGAACTACAAGTCCCAGGATTGCTAAGGTGCTGATACGTAACAGAGCCAGGAGACGCTTAGGCCCCGCATACTGAGAGCGTGAACTCCAAGACAAGGCAATACCACAAGGTCAGCCATCGCAGGACAGAGACAAAGTTAGGCCTAGCTCCAGGCAGGTCAGAAACTTACTACGCAGAGGCAAGAAACAGGAGGCCCTACACCCGCTCATTGGGTAGGATCCTGATATGCACCCTTCACCCTACAGTGCTCCCGGATGTGCCTGAATTTCCACCAGTAAAAGGTACTGAAGTGACTACCGTGTCCGTTCCCATTCTTGCTCTGACCCAGCTGGGTCTCGCCTGTCCGGCATTCCCCCTGCATAAGCTGCCCTGAGGCCTAGCTTCACCTGTGGGGAGCTATACCATCGAGCTGCCTTATCACCGGCCTCAGTGGACTGCTGCAGCGCTGGGGCTTCTCACCAGATACCACAGGTGGCGTCACGAACTCTTATAAAAGTAACAATTATCCACCCTTTTAAAGAGTGACCCCAGGGTACAGGCCCGGGAGCCGACCACCGCGACATCCCCAAGGCCAGGCAAAGGCCCGGGTACTGAGTCATCCCCATCCCTTGGGCTAGTCACATTCTCCTACACCTCCTCTGCTGACCTCATCGACTGGCTGACTGTGGGTTGGCAGTAAGTGGGATCTCCAACCTCGTCATCATCACCCTGTGTGTTGTCACACCCATCGTCCTCAGAGCCAACCTCTTCCTGCCCTGACCGAAAAGTCAAGTTGTCGCTCCAAACAGGTATTTGAGTCTCATCATCGTCTTCATCGCTGTCTCCACCAACAGGAGTTACAGTTTGGGAACGAGGGTCTACATTATGCTCAGAACCTTCTTCATCTGGTCCTGGATCCGACTCATAAAGATTCTGGGCATCAGTGCAGATCATTTCCTCGTCTGGATTAATAGAAGCTCTGGAGCAGACCTCCGTTTCCCAGGCTATAGTATGAGTAAACAGCTGTGCAGACTCAACCATCTGTGTTACCCCATACTCAGACGGGCAGCTGGAAACTTGGGAGCTGTGAGGAAGCCAGTGCGATTGGGGTGACACCTCTGAGGACTGGAGTATTTGTGATGTTGAAGTTGAGGTGGAGGAGAGCCCACTTGAAGGAGCACTTGACATCCGTTGAAGCACCTGCTGTTTTTGTGCCTCATCTGGAATTTGTAGCGATGGGCGTGTCCGTAAGAAAGGGATCGTACCACATTGTCCACGAAAAGAAGTAGACATCTTAGTTTGGCTGGAAGATGGTCTTTCTTCTGCAGATGTTACCCCCCCCCCCCTCCACCGTGGTTGGGCTCGACCCACCAGCGGACAGGCACCAGTATTGGGAGAGGGGGCTGGCTGTCAGGGTCCACCGCGGCTCTGGCACAAACCTGGGGACACGGAGGTCGCATGGGCAGGAACGGACTGGCTGTGTCGGCTTCGGACTCCAGCGTAGTCCCTCTGCCCGCTCGCTCCCGTAACCTCAAAGGGATGCGCAAGCGGCTTTTCTTCCCAGGGCTGTTCCCCGTCCAGCAGGAACGTGGGGGAGCTCAGGTCGGCCTTCCACTGTACTCCCTTACCTCCCTCGCCCTCTTTCCTTCTTCCATTCTCCATCTAACCCCTCGGCTCTGTGGTGTCCGCTCTCCCTCCAGCTCTCTCCTTCTCACAGGTGGACTACCGCGTGTATTCACACTGTGGCGAATCTTTTGGGCCCAGACATAAGAAGTTGTCGAGGTAATGGATAATATGTGCCCCCTTAGAAACGTCCATTACAACCCATTCGAGGAAGCAACTAAACGCCTCCAATAGTGACCAGGATCTGGAGCACCCCATGGGCAAACAGCGATCTATATAGTATGCTCCTTCCCAGAAGCAGCCCAATAGGTGGACACTATTCGGAGGCACAGGTAGTAAGTAATCGGAATTCCGCATCTATGTATGTTTTGGCCATTATGGTGACCCTTCCCAACTTCTTGATCTGCCTGATTGCCTTGTCAAAGGATGTACAGTATATACTACTGTACTTGGTTCCGCGTCGATGTTGTCGTTTACGGACCTGCCCCTTGGATATGACAAATGGTGGATTAGTCCGAATGTATTGGGTTCTGTTTTTGGCACAACTCACAACGGGAATACCACTACGTCTTGTAAGGAAAGTGTTCTGAATGGAACCGCCATTCTACCTAAAGATATTTCTTTTTTAAATTTTCTTGTCACGACGTCTGGGTGTTGGTAGGCTGATTTTAGATTTTTTCTCCAGCCTTTCTTGTTTTTAGAATGTCATGACATGCCTATATCTGTGTCTCCCCCTCCTTTTACTCCTCCACCTCTTTTCTTTTCGCATGACTATATGTACTTGTCACTTTTCCTTGTGTTAGTTGTGTCTTCTGAGCAGTTTGTCAGCTTTTGGACACCTTTTAAGTGTTTTCTATGTGTTTTCCATGTGTTTCTATGTGTTTTTGTTTGCCTGCCATTGGTTTTAACAGTGTTCGAAGGTGTTCGACGAACAGTTCGGCGAACATACAGGGTTGGCTCAACACTACTTTGGATGGAACACATCCTCCCGACGCCAAGGATTGCGGGCCGTAGATCAATCAGGGTTGCCCCCACGGTCTACAGCTCCTGCACCTCATCCTTCTTAGCCTCCTCCTCTTCAGCCTCCATCTCCGAAATGACCACATCAGTTGCAAGCTGGAAACACTGCAGCACTGCCTCGGCCAAGCGGCAATAGGCAATGCTGAAGCTAATATGCTTAGATGACAAACCGCACAATGCTGAAGAGTTGTGGACAGCTCTGAAAGACCAGGCAGATCTGTGGCTCACACTGCTGAACCTACAGCCAGGCATGGTCGTGTGTGACAATGGCCGGAACCTGGTGGCGGCTCTGAGACGAGATGAGCTCACACACGTACCATGCATGGCCCATGTGCTTAACCTCATGGTTCAGCGGTTTCTCAAATCCTACCCGGAGCAGCTGGATCTGCTTGTTAAAGTACGCCGCCTTTGTGCCCATTTTAGAAAGTCAGCTACAGCTTCCGCCACCTTTGCCGTGTTTCTGCAGCGTTTGCAGCTTCCGGCTCACAGACTGGTGTGTGATGTCCCCACGCATTGGAACTCTACACTGCAGTTGTTGGGAAGGATTTTTGAGCAGAAGAGGGCAGTTGTTGAGTACCAGCATCAACAAGGCCGTCGGTATTCAGTTCAGACTCCACACATAAGATCTCTGGAGTGGACCTGGATGTCAGACATATGTACCATCCTCTAAAACTTTGAGGACTCCACCACGATGGTGAGCGGCGATGACGCCATAATTAGTGTCACCATCCCGCTTCTCTGTCTTCTGAAATGCTCTCTGCTCACAATCAAAGAGGATGCATTGCAGGTGGAGCACAATGAGATGGAGCAAGGAACCATACAGGGTGATTCCACACAGACCAGCCTCATCTCATCCCAACGTGGATTGGGTGAAAATGAGGAAGAGGAGGAGGAGGAAGGACAGGAGCTAGTTTCATGCACTATAGACTGTTCTACCTGCACAGCTGTCATACCGTCTGTTCAGCGTGGATGGCCAGAGGACAGAGAGGAGGATGAGGAGGAGAGCATGGTCAGTCATCCTCTTTGTGAGGACACGGAAGTCTTGCCTGTTAGTAGTCTGGCACGCATGGCTGAGTTTATGTTACGCTGCCTTTCCCATGACCCTTGCGTTCTCAAAATTTTGGGTGACAGTCATTAATGGTTGGTGACACTTCTAGACCCACACTACAAGGAGAACTTTATATCTCTTATTCCTGAGGTGGACAGGCCTGCAAAAATGGGGCTGTACCAGAAGGCCTGTGTTGCGGCACTATTAAAAAAATTCCCATCTGAAAACGCTGGCAGCAGAGGGCACACTTCATTGGACAACCAAGGAGTACAAGCGAGAGAGACGCAACTTCAATCCAGCAGAGGCAGGGGAACACTGTCAAAGTTCTGGGAGAGTTTTCTCAGACCCTCCCATCGCAGAGGGCCTGAGGGGCGGGGTACTCTCACAAGGAGTTCAAAGTTTGGGAAGATGCTGAGGGAGTACCTTGCCGAACGTACCAACGTCCTCTGTGATTCCGCTGTGCCTTATAATTATTGGGTATCCAAGCTGGATATGTGGAATGAATTGGGTCTCTATGCCTTGGAGGTCCTGGCCGGCCCTGCTGCCAGCGTTTTATCAGAGCCGGTTTTTAGTGCCGCTGGTGGAATTATAACTGATAAGCGCATTCGCCTGTCAACTGAAAATGCTGACAGGCTGACTCTTATAAAAATGAACAAGTGCTAGATTGGGCCAGACTTCTCAACACCACCGAATGATAGCAGCGTAACATAAACTCAAATCCAGTGTCTTTTCTTGGGAGGTGTATTCCCATGCACCTCTTCACATCCACACATGGGTATACACTTCCTGATTTTGACTATTTGCTCTTGTCCTCCTCCTTCTCCTCATCTTCCACCACCATATCACCAGGGTGACCGTGGTCCGTGATGCAACACCCACAGAATTTTTTTGAAGGAGTGTTTATGATGCCCGTAAAAAAAATGTTTTATACAGTATGTACATGTATACCCCCCAGGGGAGAATGTTTGTCAGCCCATACACTTAGTGCATGGGCATTACAAGTATAGGAGGCCCGCTCCTTTCTCATGGGAACATTTTTTATGAGGTCCTCCTCCACGTCTCTTCCAAGGGGCATTGAAGTGCCTCCAAATTTTTGGCAGCCCTTGCATTCACTGCATAGGCCAACACTATGGGAGACTCTCTCCTTTCTAATGGGAATTTGTCATTACTGTGGCCCTGCTGTATGTGTCTTTAATTTCTTAGTGGGGTTTTTCCTAAATCTGGCCAGCCATTAGACTCACTGCTTAACCTATAACTGTATATGTGGCGCCCTGCTGCGCTTGGTGCCACAGAACCTAGAAGGGTGCATGATTGGATTTCTCCACAAGAGGCTCTCACTACATCCAAACACCTCCACCTTCCACCTCATACCAGCAGAGGGAGCCCTGATAGGGATATATAAAGGGAAGGTGGAGCCAGGCAGCTCAGTCAGTAGTTAGAATCTAGCTAGAGTTGAGAGTTAGTGCTCAGACAGTGTCACCAATCTGTACACAGTAAGCAATGGTTGTAAGCACGCCCCAGCCCTTTGACTGACAGCTAGTTCTACAGTGCATCAGTGCAGAGCCACCTGTCAGTGGCTCACGGGAGGAATAAAGTTCATTTACTCCCATGTGATGCACATTCAGTATAGTGGCCAAGCACTTCCTAATGGTATTACCCTGCAGATTAACCCTACATCAGCAGGTTAATAGCGTTATCCAATGTGACAGGTTCCCTTTAACTTAAAGGATCATGTTCACAACAGGAAAAGTCTTCAAACGCTTGTTTCTAATCTATTACTAGTTATTGGCCTTCTTGGTTGATGGCGTGTGGTGTGGAGTATTTTTACCGAATACAAGTTTCCATTTTGATAAAAAACAACACATTTTTACCGACATGGAGGCGAATTCCCTCCTCTTCACCAGCCTCCATTATTGGTTTTATCAGATCGCATACTCACTTTATCAAAGTTTAGTGGGTACGGTGCTGCAAACTCCAGCTGACGGACCACCACTTCATTAGGAGCCACGTTTCTGTTCCTCATGTCCCGCAGAATATTGGTCAAGTAGACGTCATCTAACCTCTTTATGGCCGCATTAATCAATGTGCTGTATACATTGATATTTAGATGGAATCCACAAATCTGTAAAACAAGTTACCGATCAGATATGCAAAAAGATCCTTGTCACTTGTTTTCTATAAAAAGGCAAATCAGTTTAAAAATGACATTATTTTCTAGACTTTATCAAGTAGGAGTAAAAAAAAAAAGACACTAAATAAACTATGTAAACCAGCAATGTCATTACCGCCATGTCTTCCAGGAGCTGTAAACCATCTTTTTCTTTAAGGCATGCCCTAGCGAGATTGCAAAAGGTATGGATGTTTGGTGCAATGCCTCTCTGTGCCATCATAGGCAACAGCTGCTGTAAAGAAACCATTCAGACCATCAGTTTTTACACTGTACGTGTGGCATGAAGTGTGGAAGAATCGGCACTAAGTTTCAGAATGTGTCAGTGTTCTCCATGACAGCCAACCAGATGCCACGTTTCATTTTACCAGGGCAATAAAAGAAGAGCTCTGATTGGTTGTTATGGGTATCACTGTCCGTTTCGACAAAAAGTATGTGTCTGCATGAGGCCCGACGCATTTTCAGAAAAAGGGAAATGCTAAAATCTGTATTAAACAGTATTCACACATAAAATATTGCTGCGTCCAACTGAATGTTGCATTTTGGCGGCAGCGCACAAAACGCCTTCATATAGGCTCAGTGCACAATTCCCTGCCGAAGCGCAAATTCACACAAGCACAATGCTTTGTGTTCAGGGGAAAAAAAGGCCATTTTTGATCCGTCCAGCGTCCATTTGTCATCCATAACTAAAAAAAAAACTAATAGAAGGCCAGACACACTTTCCTATGTAATCTATGCAGTGCGTCCGGTAAAACATACCTGCCACACGGATTGTGTCTGATTGTTGTGCAGCCTTTGAAATCTACGGTTATATCTCATTAAAAAAACGGATGGATGAGATAAGCGCCTGTAGCCATTATTCCCCCACAGTCTGGTGGTCAATCCATTCATGTGGAATATTACACTGGGTGACATGGACATCACACAGACCAAAAACACAAATGGAGGAAATCTTCCTTGATGGTGCGGCCAGAAAAAGCAAAAGGCCTCATTCACACATCATGTTGCACGTGGAGTTTTATCCCTTTTTTTCATGGATACATCACATACCCAATATAATCTATGGTGCTATTCACATGTCCGTCTGTCTGTCTTTTTCCGATATCACAGATGAAAAGAGCCGATACAAGTCTATGGGTCTGTGCAAAAACATTCAGCACCCGGATGGCAAAGAATAGGAGAAGCTCTGTAATTCAAGGATTTATTTATCCATCCGTCAAACATTGATGGGAAAAACGGACACACAGACCGAACACTGATGACACACGGAACAAACACTGCTGACACCAGGGCCATTTTTTCCATGTACGTGGTTAAATATGGACATGTAAATGAGAAAATTTGTCATACTTTAGACTCTTTTGCTGGCTTGCCTTGCATCACTTTTTTTGCCCCCCAATTTTCAAGCAATTTAGTGCATGCTGTTGTATTTAAAGCCATGCCCCTTCTGTCAAAGCCATGCCCTATCTTTCAAAGCAATGCCCCTTCTTTCAAAACCATGCCCCTTCTTCAAAGCCATGCCCTTCTTTCAAAGCCATGCCCCTTCTTCAAAGCCATGCCCCTTCTTTCAAAGCCATGCCCCTTCTTCAAAGCCATGCCCCTTCTTTCAAAGCAATGCCCCTTCTTTTAAAGCAATGCCCCTTCTTTCAAAGCCATGCCCCTTCTTCAAAGCCATGCCCCTTCTTTCAAAGCCATGCCCCTTCTTCAAAGCCATGCCCCTTCTTTCAAAGCAATGCCCCTTCTTTCAAAGCCATGCTCCTTCCTCAAAGCCATGCCCCTTCTTTCAAAGCAATGCCCGTTCTTTCAAAGCCATGCTTAGAAACAATTAGGCCGATATATAAAAGTGTAGTTTCTATATGAATCGGTTGGAACTGTGGCGTCCCTGAGGGTTCAGTCGCGACAGGGGTACTGCACCTCAGATCGAGGTGCGGTATCTCCTCTCCGAGGTAAGGATGGAGCACCACACGGGACCCAGCCTCAGCGCTCAACACTACACCACTCCTGTCCTGTGGGGGGCTTATATGCACCAGGGTGCTGCCCCAGCCGGGATAGAGGAGATGGGGGGGGACCAAAGATAGGGGGAACCATGTAGTGGGTGAGGGTGGAGGACACACTTTTAGGTTACACTTACTGATACATATTTAATACACGGCAATCTTAGGTTCAAGGTCTTTGATTGTGATCTTCATCGCTGATAGTGGCTTTCTGCTGGAACCTGCAGCTTGTTGAAGATACACGGTCCTCGTACTCTGGGCTTGAGGTGAGGAGTGGGTTAGAGTTAACCGCTGTCTCTACCCGGTCAAGGTCCCTACCTAAGAAGGCCTGGAGGGGAGCGGAGGAGTAAAGCTCCACAGGCAAAAGGATCCCAGGGGATACGGACGGAGCAGCTTATGACGCGCCCCTGGGCCTGCTGTGTTGTGCAGCGTCTCGCGCACGGGGGCTTACCCGGAACCGGATCAGATGAGGGTTGTAGTCTCCGAGTGGCGGGGACCCGGTCCGTGCCCAGGGAGTCAAACTCGTTGTGTGGCAGTCTTGATAGATGTTATTTGAGTGTCGACTACGCCACCCGTTGATTTGCAGCTATGGAGCTGCCGCTGCAGGGCAGACCGCTGAGGCCGGTGTAGAATTGTGCAGCGTGATAGTATAACCCCCAACGGGAGGGGTATGGCCTCAGGGCAGCCGACGTGGAAAATGGGGGTAGCAGGAACCACTCAGAGACGGTGCGGTGTAATTCAGGGTCTTTACTGGTAACAACGATAGACCCTCCCGGAGTACTTGCTAGCGAACGGGGCCTGGTCAGTCCTTGAGCAGATGGGATCTCCCCTGGCCAGGCGGAGTTGTAGGCCTCCCAAACTGACTGTACTCTTCTGGCTACCTTGCTAGAAGCGGATATAAGTAGCTCACGTCCCTGAGTGTACCGTGTGGTGCTCACCCGTATGGCCGGTGACTCGGGGCCTTCTAATGGCTTCCGCTCCACGATGGCGGTGCTGGTCCCACGCGTGTGACCGTGCCTTCGGGTTTCTGGGCCTGAGGACCTGAAATCCCCTGCCGGTCGGCTTCTGCTGCTGGGTAAGAGTTAGTCCCCACAGCCTCGGACGCCGGGTCCGGTAAGAAAGCTTCTCAGTCAGGGCGAGCTCTGCAGCTGCCAGCCCCTGACTTGTAGTAGTATTGCTCCCACTGAGCTTCTGCTGTTTCTTCCTGTGACTGTTTCTTGTCTCTACTCTCCTTGACTGACTAACCCTGCTTCAGCCCCGGGTTTATATAGGGGAAGTTCTTCCCCTCCCAAGACTGGGCAGGAGGTGTGGCATGCACAGGATCCCTGGCCAAGAGACCTCCCACCTGCTCTCAGACATAACATTGCTTGTTACTGTGGAAACCAGACCCCTGTGGTGCCACATTCCCCCCTAGTGAAATTTAGTACTCCGGGACTAAACATATTTTAGAAAAACATAACAAGATATAACAATAACAATACAATAAAGAAACACATAAAGGTGGTCACGGCATGTCCGTAACCGGGTGCAGTCTTTGAAGAAACAAAGGTGTCCATTTCACCAAAACAGGGAGACGTAACCAGGTAGGGGTCTGTCCTACCCCGAGTCCTTAACAGTCTCTAGTCCATCCTGGGTTACGCTCCAACTATTTGTACAAGGATTCCCGGTAGATCCACCAAGGATTCCTAAAAATAACTAGAAACACAAAATTATACACAAGCAACAATACACAGGTAAACATAAATAAAACAATTTATACACTTTAAACCCTCCAGCGTGCGGGTAACTGGCCTCTAGTGGCCCTAGTGGACCTACGGAGCTGACTGCCTAGCCCTGAACTACAGGGTGTAGGAGCTGTCAAGGGTAAACTGGGCAGCTGTCTACCGGCTCTTTGGCTCACTAGGGATATGGCAGGCTCACTGCAAGCAGAGGGTTGATCCTCCTGGTTTGCGGGTGTGGGGTCTTCTGCCTCCTGGACCGGCTGTTCTTCCAGTTCTACCTGTTGCTCCGTAGGTGCTTGGGATGCTGGTTGGAGGAAGGTGAGTACGGGTACCACAACTGCACCATTGACTTGAGTCCAAGACCGAGGGAAGTCCCTGAGCACAGTACTAACCATATCTTCCCTTTCCTCTACGGGTCGATGGTCTTCTTGTTCCTCCTCAGGGTTCCTCAGTTGTTCGGGACACTTCTTCAGGTGGTCCCGGGATACAATGGCTGTGGTTTCCCCTCCGTCTTTACTGATGGTACAAACCTTCGGGTTTTCGTGGCTTGAGGGCAGTACGGTGTACGGGTCCTTCTCCCACTGGTCGTCCAACTTGTGGAGCCGTCTCTTCCTCTTCAAGACCTGCTCTCCGGGTACCAGGGGAACAGCGGGAGCATACTGGTTGTAAGTTTTCTCTTGTCTTTCCCTAGCCTGACAGAGACTTCGCTCCACGCTCTCCTGTACTCTCCGGTACTGCTGCTGCCTCTCTGTGTCCAAGTCTGTTTCTGGTGAAGTGTCCTCGGGTGTCAGGACTCCCATTTCCAGGTCAACAGGTAACTTACCAGGTCTTGCCCTCATTAGGTAAGCCGGGGTACAGTTGGTGGAACCTACCGGGATGTGGTTGTATAGGTCCACCAGATCGGGCAACTTCTCAGGCCACAGACTGCGTTCTTCCAGGGGCAACGTTTTTAGAAGATCCATTACCACCTGGTTCATTTTCTCACAAAGTCCATTAGTTTGCGGATGGTAGGGTGTCGTCCTTATCTTCCGGCAGCCATACAGATTGCAGAATTCCTGGAAGACCTCCGCTTCAAAGGCAGGTCCCTGGTCCGTCAGCACTTGGTCCGGGTACCCGTGTGGACGGCAAAAGTGCTGCTGGAAGGCTCTAGCTGCTGTTTGAGCCATTAAGTCCTTGACGGGGACGACAACCAAAAACCGGGAGTAATGATCCACGATGGTTAACGCGTAGACGTAGCCACTTCTGCTTGGGGTCAGTTTTACATGATCCAAGGCTACCAGTTCCAACGGTTGCCGGGTGACGATGGACTGCAGGGGAGTCTTCTGGCTGGCACGGTCCTTCCTTCTCAGGTTGCACGGGCCACAGTCTCTGCACCACTTCTCAATGGTTCCCCTCATGCCTACCCAGTGGAATCGCTCGCGCAGCAGGAACTCCAGCTTCTTCCACCCGAAGTGTCCAGCTCCGTCGTGGTATGCCTCCATCACCATGGCTGCGTCTCTTCGTGGCACCACTACTTGCCAGAGTAGTTCATGCGTCCGGGAGTTAACCATTCTGCGGCACAACTTCCCCTTATAAAGGAACAGTCGACTCTTCTCTGCCCATAGTTGTTTGGCTTCCTCCGGAGCGTCTGGTTCAAGGCAAGCCTCCGGGCGAATCAGCATCTCCTTCACCAGTCGGACGGCAGGGTCGCTGTCTTGCGTTTCCGCCCAGTTGTAGTGAGGTAAGGGGTTCAACGTAGCAGCCTGCTTACTCCTTACCCGGTGGGAATATTGGATAGTCCCATGACGGTGGAACGCAGGGAGTTCAACTTCTTCCAGTCCCTCCGGATCTTCTCCTTCGTCCGGCAGGTTGGGCATCCTGGACAGGGCGTCCGCGTTGGTATTGGAGCGTCCGGCCCGGTATTTGATTGTGAACTCGTAGTTGGACAGACGGGCCATCCACCTCTGCTCCAGGGCACCGAGTCTTGCCGTGTCCAGGTGTGTCAACGGGTTGTTATCCGTGTACACGGTGAACCGGGAAGAAGCGAGGTAATGCTTAAAGCGCTCGGTGACTGCCCATACTACGGCCAGGAACTCTAGCTTAAATGAGCTGTAATTCTCGGGGTTCCTTTTGGTGGGTCGCAGTTTTCGGCTGGCGTAGGCGATTACTCGTTCCTTCCCCTGCTGGATCTGGGACAGTACGGCTCTCAGCCCGATGTTACTGGCGTCGGTGTAGAGGATAAAGGGCTGGCTATAATCCGGGTACGCCAGGATTTCGTCCCCCGTGAGGGCCATCTTCAGCTGGCGGAAGGACTCTTCTTCCAGCTCCTCCCATTTGAAGGGCGGCTTCTGGTTCTTGGCCTTCCGGGACTGGCCTATCAGGAGGTCCTGCATAGGTGCTGCCTTTTTGGTAAAACCGGGAATAAACCTTCGGTAGTAGCCTACCAACCCGAGGAACTGCCGCACTTCTTTTACGCTGGAGGGGCTTGGCCATTCCTTAATTGCGGTGATCTTATCAGGGTCGGGAGCCACTCCGTCAGCGCTCACCACGTGTCCCAGGTACTGCACCTTTGGTTTCAGGAGGTGACACTTGGAGGGTTTCACCTTTAGGCCGTAACTCGCCAGAGCTTCGAACACTTCCGCCAGGTGTTTCAGGTGGTCCTCATACGTCTTGGAATATACGATGACATCGTCCAGGTACAACAGGACCGTCTCGAAGTTTCTGTGGCCCAGGCAACACTCCATTAGTCGTTGGAAGGTTCCTGGTGCGTTGCAGAGTCCGAACGGCATGCAGGTGAACTCGCTAAGTCCCATCGGGGTGGTGAATGCGGTCTTCTCCCGGTCCGCCTCTGCTACAGGAACCTGCCAGTACCCGCTAGTGAGATCCAAGGTAGAGAAGAAGTTAGCAGATCTTAAAGCAGCCAATGACTCCTCTATCCTTGGTAAGGGGTACGCATCCTTGTGTGTGATACGGTTGATTTTCCGGTAATCTACACACATCCTCATGGTGTTGTCTTTTTTTCTGACTAAGACTAGTGGAGCTGCCCAGGGGCTACAGCTATCCCTGATCACCCCAGCCTCCTTCATGTCTCTAAGCATCCCCTTGGCGTGTTGGTAGTGGGCAGGGGGTACGGGTCGATACCTCTCTTTTATAGGAGGATGATCTCCCGTGGGGATGTGGTGTTCTACCCCCTTGACTCGCCCGAAGTCTAACGGGTGTTTACTGAACACTCTCTCGTACTCTTGAACCACCCGATAGACTCCTTGTTTCTGGTGTGCGGGGGTGGAGTCAGTACCCAGATGTAGTTGCTGACACCGGTCCTCCATGTTTTTCTTAGAGCCGTTACCTTCCTCCGGGTGAGATGGAGGCAAGGGTTCCACAGATTGTATAGAATTTTGGTTAATGGTATATAATTTGGCTAGCGTAGCATACCGGGGCAGGTACACTTCCCTCTCCCCGATATTTATTATGCGAACGGGCACCCTCCCATGGCGTACATCAACCACCCCCCGTGCTGTCAAAATGGTGGGCCTATTGTCCGAGTAAACTGGTTCTACCATTGCCTGGTAATCCCTACCTCTCAGACCAATAGCTGCCCGGCACCAAATCATCATTTCACTTTTTGGGGGCATGGCAATAGGAAAAGGGTCACACATTCTTACGCTACCAATCTCACCGCCGGAGAGTTCCACCTGTTGCCGTCGCATCAGTGCCCGGATCTCTTTCTGGAGCACCCGCTGCTCGCCGGAGCTGGCGTTCTTGGCAACCTGCTGTAAAAGGAAAATCACCTCTGCAAGACAATTTTCAATTACATTAGTTCCTAGAGTTATCTTTGGGTGACTCTCATGTTTGTCAATATCTACAATGATCAGTCCCTGTGCTGCCAGTTCGACTCTACCGATTTTGATGGTCACTTCTTTAAATCCGATCTGTGGCACGGGCTGGCCATTGCTGGCGATGATACTCAAGTCGTCGTCAGGGTAGCGGGTAATATCCGAGTCATTCCAGTACTGCTTACAGAGCACGTACGGGATGGTGGTGACCTGTGACCCGGTGTCCAGTAGGGCACTCATGGGAATGCCATCCAGTACCACAGGCAAGACTGGACGTCCTCCCACATATCTATCACGCCAGTTCGATGGGCCTGGTGATCTTTTTCCTGGGGGTTGGCCCTCTACCCCAGGTTGTGCCCGTTTAAAGAACAGTACCTTGCCATATGTCCGGGTTGATTGCAGCAGCGGCAGATGGGTCGTCCGTCCTCGCTGTATCGGTCACTGGGTCTTCCTCTGGCCGGTGGGGTCCTCCTTGGTCGACGCCACGGGATGTCCTCCGGTCCGGATGCCAGCTGGATCTTCCCTGGGGTGGAAGCCTGTAAAGACTGCACAGTTCGGGTTAGCGCAGCAACGCTCTTAGCTAGCTCTTGGACCTGATGGTGTAGGTCTGGAGCCGGGTCATTGTCCAAAGCCTGCGCATCAGCTCCCACAGGCCCTGCCGACAAAGGCGCCGCCTCCTGGGGGTAAGTGATAGCAGGGCGCCTGTGGGTCACAACGCCACCCGGTGCCGGTTCTCGGAGCACCCGGATGGCTCTGTCCTTGAACTGTGCAAAGCCCAGATGGGGATCCTGTAAGGCCATTGCCCGCAACTGGGTTCGGTGGGTATTACAATATAGTCCCTCTATAAACTGTTCGGTCAACAGCCTGTCCTCGTTTCCCACTCCATCAGGGTCGGTCTGCTTAATGGCCCTCAGGGCCTCTTGTAGGTTTAGTGCATAGTCCCTTATACTCTCATGCGCTCGCTGCTTGCACCCGTAGAATCTAAGCTTAATCTCGGCTGAGGTGCGGGTATCAAAGGTGTCCTTCAGCCGGGTTAGTATCCCTGCGACAGTCTTCCTCCCAGGTGGCCAGGATTTTACTTCCCTTTTGGCTGCCCCGGTTAGTTGGGCCACCAGGATGCTCACTTTTTGCTCTTCTGTGAGGGGGTACACCTGGAAGAGGCTATCCAGCTTTTCTCTAAAGTCATGCAGGGTATGTGACTCCCCTGAGTACTGGGGTAGCCAAGCTGCTCCCGGCATATAGGGCATGGTGAAGGGCATAACTGCAGCAGCGGTAGCGCTGGCGGGGGTTGAGGCAGTGGAGCTCTCCTCCGTATCCGACATCTTCATCCCCCCAAGTGGACCGTGGCCTACCTTGCGATGATCCTCTTCCGTAGGCCGCGGCTCCGCAGTGGATGGTTGAGGACCTTCCGTCGCGCTCCTGTGACGTCGGCGTCTGCTGGGCTCCTTCCAGGACCTTACGCAACGTCCGGACGTGAGGCGGGGCTTCAGTTCTCGCGCGCTTTCGGAGTCCACGCCCCTCTTCTTCCCGCGCGGCGTCCTCAAGATGGCGTCCAATGGTGGGAAAACTCTACGGATGGCGGGAAGAAGGCAGAAGATGGCGCCGGATGGCGGGAAACTTCACCGATGGCGGGAAGAAGGCTGAAGATGGCGCCGGATGGCGGGAATCTTCACCACAGGTAAGTTTGAAAAGTCTCTTTTTCAGGCACGCAGTACCCGGTGGTTGCGGGCACGAAATCCTGCCGACTACGCCAAAGTTGACGCGCCCCTGGGCCTGCTGTGTTGTGCAGCGTCTCGCGCACGGGGGCTTACCCGGAACCGGATCAGATGAGGGTTGTAGTCTCCGAGTGGCGGGGACCCGGTCCGTGCCCAGGGAGTCAAACTCGTTGTGTGGCAGTCTTGATAGATGTTATTTGAGTGTCGACTACGCCACCCGTTGATTTGCAGCTATGGAGCTGCCGCTGCAGGGCAGACCGCTGAGGCCGGTGTAGAATTGTGCAGCGTGATAGTATAACCCCCAACGGGAGGGGTATGGCCTCAGGGCAGCCGACGTGGAAAATGGGGGTAGCAGGAACCACTCAGAGACGGTGCGGTGTAATTCAGGGTCTTTACTGGTAACAACGATAGACCCTCCCGGAGTACTTGCTAGCGAACGGGGCCTGGTCAGTCCTTGAGCAGATGGGATCTCCCCTGGCCAGGCGGAGTTGTAGGCCTCCCAAACTGACTGTACTCTTCTGGCTACCTTGCTAGAAGCGGATATAAGTAGCTCACGTCCCTGAGTGTACCGTGTGGTGCTCACCCGTATGGCCGGTGACTCGGGGCCTTCTAATGGCTTCCGCTCCACGATGGCGGTGCTGGTCCCACGCGTGTGACCGTGCCTTCGGGTTTCTGGGCCTGAGGACCTGAAATCCCCTGCCGGTCGGCTTCTGCTGCTGGGTAAGAGTTAGTCCCCACAGCCTCGGACGCCGGGTCCGGTAAGAAAGCTTCTCAGTCAGGGCGAGCTCTGTAGCTGCCAGCCCCTGACTTGTAGTAGTATTACTCCCACTGAGCTTCTGCTGTTTCTTCCTGTGACTGTTTCTTGTCTCTACTCTCCTTGACTGACTAACCCTGCTTCAGCCCCGGGTTTATATAGGGGAAGTTCTTCCCCTCCCAAGACTGGGCAGGAGGTGTGGCATGCACAGGATCCCTGGCCAAGAGACCTCCCACCTGCTCTCAGACATAACATTGCTTGTTACTGTGGAAACCAGACCCCTGGGGTGCCACACTTACACCACCTGTATTTCTTACTCTGGCCTAGTCAGAGGGATTCCTGCTGCAAGAGGGGTACCGGCCCCCAATATCTGACTCTGTTACTTCACGTCTCAGTTGGAAAAGCCCAGAGGCCTTCTGGATCCCTAAGGGGGATATGGACGGAGCGGCGTACGCCACCCGTATCCCTTAAACTGCGCTGATGCAGCGGGAACCGGCCTTTCACCAAGTTCATACCACACACACAGTCAGGAGGAGACTTAATGGGAGAACTCACCAAGGAGAGGAACATTCTGGTCCAGGGGTCTCGTTAAGTGCACCTAAACTACCCGGAGTGTGCTGAACCCCTTCCTGGTGGTTGCAGCGCGCCGTGAGGAGCAAGGAAAAGCTTTGTGCTTACTACTGAAACAACGTGAGTAAAGCTTGGAAGACTTCACCCCTTGCCTCCGTTATCCTTTCCTGCGCGGCACCGCACACACACCACCAACCTCCAGACTTTCCTCTCTCTCTGCCCTGAGGCCCTGCTCCGCCTGTGGGGAGTAGTACCAGCTGAGCTGCCACGACACCCACCTCAAAGGACTGCCGCAGCGCTGGTGGTAATCACCGGGAACCACAGGTGGTGTAGTCGACAAATAACCACTCATCTGCTAGCCCATATTTTTAATGTGTGCGCCCTGGGCACAGACCGGGTCAAGGCCGCGACTGCATCCCCCTCTTCCACCGGCCCGCCGTCCAAGTACACCTTTCCCAGGGAGGGCTAACGCTACCTGAGTAGTAGTGGGTCACACAGAACCATTTGCTTTGGATCGTTATTAAGCCATAGTAAAAAAAAAAAAGGTATTCACTTTTAAGAAAAAAAGATATATAAAAAGTCAGGCAGATCTGTCACACACTTTACAAATGATTTCATGCAGCAAATATAATCCCATAATGCGGTAACATCATTCACCTACTGTACCTCAGCCTCTTTACTGTCAGATAGCGTGGATCTTCTCACAAGCCGTGTTAATTATTTTATGATGGCTTTTTAACATTTAAATGATAAAATAAAAACCATTCCCTTACCAAAGCCGACTGCAGCTTCAGAGTTTTACTCCTCTTCAACACCAAAGTGTTAAAAAAGGTGAGATCTGGCTGTACTCCGTAGGCGTCCATAGTGGCCAGGACGGCAGATTCTGACCCCACTTCTGCTCTCATGACTGCCGCTAGGAGGGTGAAGGTCTTTATTGTAGGACAGACGTTGTCTTCTTTCATCTTCTGAAGAACGCCCCCTAAGTCGCCAATCACTGCCAATCGGTCAGATGGGGTATTGACATTTGCAAGTGACACAATTTTTCCCGTATTTACAGACAGGTCCAGGAGGTTTGGCACATTACTGGCATCAAAAGAGGGCACGCTGGGAAAATGGTCAGCCGTACTCACCACGGCCAGTGCCTGTGAGCCTGCCAAGTCCTCAGCTGTGCCATAGTTGCCACTTGGAATTGAGGAATGGCCCAGGAGCATGGGCTGCCCACCTCTTCAGGACTATCCTTTCCTTTCTTCACTTGCTGGCTTTTCCTGTCTTGCTTCTCTTTGCCTGCACTTAAAGTCAGGGCTGCCAGTTCCTTAGAGTGCGTGAGTAAATGTAGAGCGTCAGCGGTGTCTCCAATCCCACAGTCTCGGGGGGCACAAAGAAGCAGGTTATAGGTGATTACATCCGGCTTTACCCCCATGTGCCACATCTGCCTCCAGACCTGAAGCACAAGATGGCGTCTACAGTCATTATCCACATTACATTCACGCAAATATGTACACCCCGTCACAGAGAAAGCAGTAACTGGACACGGACTAGCTGGCATATAATGGCAGTACCCTATTATAATGATGCTCCCATATGTCAGAGGGTCACATTGGTAAAGCCGGTGCCCTCCAGGATGAAAAGCTTTGTGGAGGGCTTGGGCCATCTACTTATGTCATTTCCAAACGTGTGTCTACATAATAAATAGGCAACTTCTACTAGTAAATTCTATGCTATTTTCTGTATCTGTGAAGCCTTGCCCACTGGTTTTCCCATTGTCTCCGAACAGCGCGCTTACCCGTGTAATAAGACCCCGATGCCAGTGCGCCTACCCGTGTAATAAGACCCCGATGCCAACGCGTCTACCAGTGTAATAAGACCCCGATGGCAGAGCGAATACCAGTGTAATAAGACCCCGATGCCAGCGCGCCTACCCGTGTAATAAGACCCTGATGCCAGCAAGCCTACCCGTGTAATAAGACCCCGATGCCAGTGCGCCTACCAGTATAATAAGACCCCGATGCCAGTGCGCCTACCAGTATAATAAGACCCTGATGCCAGTGCGCCTACCAGTATAATAAGACCCCGATGCCAGTGCGCCTACCAGTATAATAAGACCCCGATGCCAGTGCGCCTACCCGTGTAATAAGACCCCGATGCCAGTGCGCCTACCAGTATAATAAGACCCCGATGCCAGTGCGCCTACCCGTGTAATAAGACCCCGATGGCAGAGCGAATACCAGTGTAATAAGACCCCGATGCCAGTGCGCCTACCCGTGTAATAAGACCCCGATGGCAGAGCGAATACCAGTGTAATAAGACCCCGATGCCAGCACGCCTACCCGTGTAATAAGACCCCGATGCCAGCAAGCCTACCCGTGTAATAAGACCCCGATGCCAGTGCGCCTACCAGTATAATAAGACCCCGATGCCAGTGCGCCTACCAGTATAATAAGACCCCGATGCCAGTGCGCCTACCCGTGTAATAAGACCCCGATGGCAGAGCGAATACCAGTGTAATAAGACCCCGATGCCAGCACGCCTACCCGTGTAATAAGACCCCGATGCCAGCAAGCCTACCCGTGTAATAAGACCCCGATGCCAGTGCGCCTACCAGTATAATAAGACCCCGATGCCAGTGCGCCTACCCGTGTAATAAGACCCCGATGCCAGTGCGCCTACCAGTATAATAAGACCCCGATGCCAGTGCGCCTACCAGTATAATAAGACCCCGATGCCAGTGCGCCTACCAGTATAATAAGACCCCGATGCCAGTGCGCCTACCAGTATAATAAGACCCCGATGCCAGTGCGCCTACCCATGTAATAAGACCCCAATGCCACAGCGCCTACCCATGCAATAAGACCCCGATGCCAGCACGGGTATTCAGACTGGCCATTACAGGTTGCAGATGGAAGTGCCGTTGGGAAGGGGGGGGATATGCCAACCGAAGACAGCGAAAATCATGCAAAACGTCAAAAAATAACTTATCAGCATGCTGCCTACTGTAACAGTCCACCTAAAGTGGCCGACCGCTGTATTCCCTTTGTTACTAAAAATCTGGCACAAAATCCTTATCTACTAGCCAGTCTAATCACTAGCCAGTCTAATCACTAGCCAGTCTAATCACTAGCCAGTCTAATCACTGGACAGTCTAATCACTAGCCAGTCTAATCACTAGCCAGTCTAATCACTGGCCAGTCTAATCGCTAGCCAGTCTAATCACCAGCCAGTCTAATCACTAGCCAGTCTAATCACTGGACAGTCTAATCACTAGCCAGACTAATCACTGGACAGTCTAATCACTAGCCAGTCTAATCACTAGCAGTCTAATCACTGGACAGTCTAATCACTAGCCTTGCGCCAAACTTCTAACAGAAATCTCCTATCAGAATCGCAAGAAAGGAATCAGCAGGCGATCTCTTATTAGACCAGTCTGAACTAGGACTAAGTAAAGGAGCTAATACAATATAAAGAGGTGAAGCTGTTACCAAAGCCTTGTTATTCCGCTCACAGTAACGTCTGAGCCAGCGTCGCTGACACCTCTGCGGGCCGATTTATGCTTTTAGAATAGTCACATGAGTATCACTACACATGAGACTTCTGCAGCCGGACAGGAGTCCTGCCCCGGCTTCTGCCCTCCGCCACGCGTCATCTACAAATATGACAGGCGGGTGGCAGACGCCACATCTCTACTTAGATAAATGTCCAGCTTTATCTCCTGTGCATTGGCACAAGGACGGGTATGTGCCTGCGGGCCGTCAGCATCTTCCCTGAGGAGAGCGGGCACCTTCCCAGCCGCCGCACACCGGAGATGCAGGTCCGGTGCAGGAATAACTGTGCTCCTTTGGCAGGATTGCCAGAACTTGTTCCCTCTACTTGTCGGCACCACCTGGACTAACTACACAGCAATAAATCTCCCCTCCTGGCAGTGATGTGGAGCAGGTTGCTCTGTAGCTGCACGCTCCGGCCCCCAGAGCCTGAGTAGTACAGACATACACTACATGGCCGCACTGACCACCAGAGGGAATAACGCACATAATAAAGGTGGACAGGATAGGGGGGAAATAACCACATGGATGCAATTAAAGGGTTATTGCCAAAATAGAAAATCATCTCTTATCCAAAGGTTAGGGGATAACTTACTGATCACTGAGGGTCTGACTGCTGGAACCCCTAGCAAACCCAAGAACAGGCAGCATGCTCAGCCTCCCCTCCATTCACTGTCTATAGGACTGCCCAAAATAGCCAAGAGCAGCGCTCCACTAGTTCTGGCAGTCCCACAGACGATGAGTATGACGCGGCCAGGGGATGGGGACGACTCGGTACCCGGGCCTTTGCCTGGTTTTGGGGATGTCGCGGTGGTCGGCTCCTGGGCCCGTACCCTGGGGTCACTCTTCAAAAAGGGGATTGGAACTTGGATAAAATAAATAAACAGTTTGTGACGCCACCTGTGGTACTTGGTAATGATTACCAGCGCTGCTTCAGACCTCCGGGGGGGTGATGGGATGGCAGCTGAGGTGTTTCTGCTCCCCACAGGTGGAGTGGGCCCCCGGGGCAGTGTGGAGTTTGGTGGGTGGTGATGCTGGGACTTGTAGTGCAGGCGGGATGGCGCAGCAGGAGTAACTGACAGAGACAGGGGATTCGCTTCAATATCTTTACTGGTGCGGATGTCAGGTACGGTCCAGGGTACTCAGTAGGATGGGTGCACTTCAGGACTTCTCCCCAGTGAGCGGGTATAAGGTCTCCTGGTCCGTGTCTGCCTCTCTGTATGCTCCTGGCCAGCCTGCAACTGGGCCTAGCTTATGTGTCGTGCTGCTCCTTCACCTGTCCCTCAGTAGTAGGACCTTCTGCTGGCAACCACTATCCCTGGTCGTCGGGGCCATCGTGGTTCCTGGTCCTGTAATGGGTCTAGCTTCAGGTCTGCCAGTGACTTGTAGTCCTCCTGGAATGCCGGTGGTCCCTACTGGGTATAAAGGACCCTGTAGGCGCGGACCCGGTGTCCGGTTTGTATCTTCGGAGTGAGCCTTGTGATGCTCCTCTGCCCCCTCAACTCCTCTCTCCTCTCCTCTTTACCGTCGGCCACACTCGTGGCCCTCAGAACCCAGCAGCAGACGCGCTGCGTCTTCGCTGCTCTCAGCGTCAGCACGCTCTCAGACTCTCTCTGTCTGACTACTAACTCTGACTGAACTGCCTGGCTCCACCCTCCAGATATATATATCCCTAACGGGCTCCCTCTGGTGGTATGAGGTGGAAGGGTGGAGGTGTTTGTATGTAGTGAGGGCCTCTTGTGGAGAAGTCCATCCATGCACCCTGGGTCCTGTGGTACCTGTTGTAGCAGGGTGCCGCAAATGGAGTGGTGGTTGAGTATACGCACTGCTCCGTTCATTCTTAATGGGAGTGCTGAAGACCAGCCGAGCACAGAGCTTCAGTCATCCCATAGAGAATGTATGGTGCAGCAATGATCGACCATCACATCAGTCACAAAGGACTCTTCAAATCCCCAGTTTTCAGGATTTGGTGAGGCTCCCAGCAGTCAGACCCCATCCATCGGGAAGTTATCCTATGGATAGGAGATATCTTTTAAACTTTGTACACCCCCTTTGAAGGATTATTCAATCTAATTCTAAAGTCGGGGGATACTGACAGCCGCCCTCCACTAATCACACCATGTTGGCATATTGTAGTGATATCCCACCGCATTGTGATGGAAAGAAGAATATAACTGTATACAGAATAACATGGAGATGTTTGATAGAATACAGCAGCCCGGAGGTTATGGGAGCGCCGCCAGCTTCTGTACCTCTGTACTAGATGGTATACAGCAGTGACCGTCCCTACACGGGAGCCTGATCATCAGGAATATTGCCTCTTACCCCCGAGCCCAGGGAATTCTGATTACTAGTGTACACTGTTATATCAGTTTATTATCACCTCCGGCCATGAAAGAATTGTCAAATTATTTATTTTATAGAATTTTGTCTAGCATGGAAGTTATGAAACCTTACAAGTACATGCTCAGTACTCTCTATATACATGTATAAATTAGATACATTGTAAATGAAAATATCATATATTTAGGTGTTTGTGAGCTACATATCCATATACTAGATGGTGGCCCGATTCTAATGCATCGGGTATTCTAGAATAGGTATGCGGCCGACAGGGCGCAGTCAGCAGAGCTGTGTTTAAATTTTGCGCCAAAATCGCTGATTGGTCGAGGCCGGCAACCGTGACCAATCAGCAAAGCGGTGTTTAAATTTTGCGCCAATACTGCTGATTGATCTCGGCCGGTGTCCTCGACCAATCAGCAGAGCGTTGCTTAAATTTGGCGCCAAAATCGTTGATTGGTCGAGGCCGCGGGTCGCGACCAATCAGCGATTCTGGCGCAAAATTTAAACAACGCTCTGCTGATTGGTCGCGTCCGTCAGCCGCGACTAATCAGCGATTTTGGGGCCAAATTTGAACCCCGCTCTGCATCGCTCTGCTCATTGGTCGCGGTCGCCGGCCTCGACCAATCAGCAGAGCGTTGTTTAAATTTGGCGCCAATCTCGCTGATTGGTCGCGGATGGCGGCCGCGACCAATCAGCAGAGCGGTGCTTGAATTTTGCGCCAAAATCGCTGATCAGTCGCAGGCGGCGCCCGCGACCAATCAGCAAGCCATGTTAGTGAGGACTGGAGAGAGTGTTTAAATTTGACACCAAAACCGTTGATTAGTCGCGACCGCGACCAATCAGCAAAGAGGTGTTTAAATTTGGCGAGAATACTGCTGATTGGTCGCGGAAGCCGCGACCAATCAGCAGAAAGATGCAGAGCGGGGTTTAAATTTGGCGCCAAAATCGCTGATTAATCGCGGCTGACGGCTGCGACCAATCAGCAGAGCGTTGTTTAAATTGGGCGCCAAAATCGATGATTGGTCGCGGTCGGCGGCCTCAACCATTCAGCAGAGCGTTGTTTAAATTTGCCGCCAATTTCGCTGATTGTTCGAGGCTGGCGGCCGCGACCAATCAGCAGAGCGGGGTTTAAATTTGGCACAAAAAACGCAGATTGGTCGCGGCCAGTGGTTGCGACCAATCAGCAGAGTGAGGTTTAAATTTGGCGCCAATACTGCTGATTGATCTCGGCCAGCGACCGCGATCGATCAGCAGAGCGGTGTTTAAATTTGGCAGCAAAATCGCTGATTGGTCGCAGCTGGAGTCCGCGACCAATCAGCAGAGCGTTGTTTAAATTTGGGGCCAATCTCGCTGATTGGACGCGTCTGGCGTCCGCAACCAATCAGCAGAGCGTTGTTTACATTTTGCGCCAATACTGCTGATTGATCTCGGCCAGCGACCGCAATCAATCAGCAGAGCGTTTTTTAAATTTGGCGCCAATCTCACTAATTGGTCGCGGATGGTGTCCGCAACCAATCAGCAGAGCGTTGTTTAAATCTTGCGCCAAGCTCGCTGATTGGTCGCGGCTGGTGTCCGCGACCAATTAGCACAGCAGTGTTTAAAAGTGGCGGTAAGATCGGTGATTGGTCGTGGCGGCGTTTTAAATGTAGCGCCCAAATCGGTGATTGGCCGCGGGCAGCGGCCGTGACCAATCAGCAGAGCGGTGTTTAACTTTAGCGCCAAGATCACTGATTGGTCGCGCTCTCCGCACGCGACCAATCCGCGAATCGTATTGGTGAGGAGCAGGGAGCGTAATCGTATTAGTGAGGACCGGTGGATATGAGCGGGCGCTCGGAGCAGAAGTATCCCGACCCGCAGCGCCGCTCCCCGGTCCTCTCTTCACACCCTAGCCGCTGATGTCCCCACAGTATCCGCATGGTGTTACAGAGGTCCGGACATTTGTGTTAAAAATCGGTGATTGGTCGCTGGCGCTGCCTGCGACCAATCACCGATTTGGGCGCCAAATTTAAATATCGGCCGCGACCAATCACCGATCTTGGCTCCAGATTTAAACCCTGCTGTGCTGGTTGTTCGCGGCCGATATTTAAATGTGGCGCCCAAATCGGTGATTGGTCGCGGGCAGCGTCGGCGACCAATCAGCACAGCGATGTTTAACTTTTGCGCTAAGATCAGTGATTGGTCGGGTCTGAAGACCGCGACCAATCATCGAATCGTCTTGGTGAGGACCGGGGAGCGGCGCTGCCTCTGCGGCTACTTCCGCTGTGAGAACCCGGGACATAGCGGGCGCTCGCAGGAGAAGTATCCCGACCCGCAGCGCAGCTCCCCGGTCCTCCCTTTCCTCATGGAGGTCAGCGGCGCCGGCGGTCCTTCCGCTGATACCGGCCGGGAGATGAGCGCCTCGCGCCGCTCATCTCCCGGCTGCATCTCCGTCCCGCAGATGGGTCCGGCGGTCGGGGTCCTTCTGCTGGTACCGGCCGGGAGATGAGCACCTCGCGCCGGTCATCTCCCGGCTGCATCGCCGCTGAGCTCCGTCCCGCAGATGAGCCGCTAACGGCCGCCATCTTTTTTCAGAAATCCCGCGGCGCTGATTGGCCGCTGGCGGACCTATGAGCAACGCGGGATTTCCTGGACAGACAGACACACAGACAGACACACAGACAGACAGACAGACGGGATAAGACGATTATATATATAGATACTCCCTGCAACCACTTTGATGTTGCACTTTACTGCAATGCTGTGGCAGCTAAAAAAACGTCATTCAGGCATTTTGATTTTTTTCCCCATTACAATGTTTACTGATCAGATTAATTAGGAGACTTGAAGCGGCGATCGTCTGATCGCTTGTGCTGTACATACACTGCTATCTATAGCAGAAATCACCATCTTCTATGAACGCCGGCCCATAGGAGGGTCATAATGACATGTATGGGAGGTCATCAGCAGACCCCCAGCTGTCATGACAACCCATCGGTGCCCCACAATCACGTGGCAGGATGTATAACGCGCTTCCAGCCGACGTGCGTTAAATCCCGCTGTCAGCGATTGACAGCTGGATTTAACGGGTTAATAGCAGCAGGCGGAGCAACACTACATCAGCAGCTATTAAAGGCACATGATGGTTGATTAAATCAGTCATCATGTGCAGGGAAATATGTGGGCTCGGTGTGCGAGATCACATCAAAGGCAGGGACATGACCTTTGACGTAAATATACGTCAAAGATGGTGAAGCGGTAGAGCAAAGCACAGGTTGCAGCCTGTTCTCTAATATTCAAAGACTGGCTAAAAATACTCCTGAAAAATACTATGAGGAGGATTTTTACTCTTCTGTAAAAAATGTAGAGCGACCTCTGCAATGCGGTATACATTTCTTTACAATGGGTCCCAATAGTGGACGGATGCCTCATCATCCATCCTGACAGTGGCCACTAGGGGCCACACACCTTCTATGTGTATGCGCCCAACAATGGCCACAAACGTAATGTGCACCTAGCCCAACAGAGTCATCAGAGAATCCAAGAGTCCCACCCTCAGCCGGCATGCCCCATCGTCACTTCAGCAGAAATACTGCAGCAAGAAATATCTGTATTAGTAAAATGAACAGTTGCTCCATGATTCCTCAATGTTTTTGCGTCTCTCATCATGTTGGAAGTGTGAGACATAATTCCCAGGTAAGTGTGCACTGTACGGATATAGGATGTAGGATGTGTGCAGCAAGCCATACCTGCAGAGCTTGTAGGAAGCCCAGCTCTTCATCCTTTATGCATCCCATAAACAGGACGGTGAATGTTTCAGGGCCAACGACACGGAATTTTTGTGCAATTTCCTATAAACCCAAGAAGACCATATTAGCTTGTTATTATCCAGCTCGCGACATCACTGCTTGAGTATTGCAAGAGAAATCTAACCAAAATCAAAATCTCAGGAAAAGCGTCACTTTGCCGTTCCCAGAACAGCCGGGTGGCCAGTGAAAAACACAGTGAAGGAGGCGCAGTGCTGCACCAGTGCCCAGGATCAGTGGGGTCCAGCGCCGGACTGGAGTACCTGGGGCCCACCAGGAAAAAATCAATCTTGGGGCCCACCAGCACCATGCAGTTACCGTATATAGGAATAACATAAGTCCACAAACTCTTTCAAAATGAATCAACTTTATTAACCAATAAATAACCAATATAACGAATAAATAACAAACTAAAGAAACACTCCTGGCGAAAGAGGAACACTGTTATCTTATTCACACCAGTGTGTGATAAAGTGCCAAAACAGAACAATAACAAGAAATACTTTCAAGGTACATTCTCTTAAAGTATAAGTGCCACAAACTGAACCTGCATCCATCTGGCATCCCAGCAGCCGGCATCATTGTAGCAGCACCAAACTTGGCCCACTGGGAAAAGTAAAAGAATTCTGGAAGCATTTTGGAAGTTTGTATTGCACGTTTTCCTCTCCTCTATAATACAATACCATTCAATTGTTAGTGAAAGGCCCAAAGCAACAAATAAACTCACACTAACAGTCAATCAGCAGCAAAATTACAAACGTTTTTTTTTCAGAACAGAAGATGACATTGCATACGTATTAATAATGTCATCATAGTCTAAGTTCCTTGAAATGTCACACTTAATGTTCAACAGAAGGAGGGACTCTAAAAGCTCCTGTCCAATCGAAGCCCTCAGACGATTTTTTACAATTTTCAGCTTTGAGAACATTCTTTCACATGAAACCTGGGTGCAAGCAAGTGTAAGAAGGGTCTTGTAAACTGCAAAAATGTTTCCATAAGCAGCAGAATGTAAATTGTAGTCATATAAAAGTCTGTAGCAGCAGGAAAGACAGTTTTTTTGCGGGACGAGTTGTACTTTCAGATGCAATCATTTATTTTACCATATAGTGTACAGGGAAATGGCAACAAAAATTCCAAGTGCAGTAAAATTGCAAAAAAAGTGCAATTGCACGTTTGTTTATTGGGTTTTTTAGTCACCATGTTCACTATATGGAAAAACCGACGTGACAGGGTGATGCCTCGGGTCAGTACGAGTTTGTAGATATCAAACATGTATACCTTTACTGGTATCTAAGTGGTGAAAACAAATTCATAAGTTTGAAAAATCACACTTTTCACGCCATGTTCTGCGCACCGTAGTGTTCTCATTTTTTTGGATCTGGGGCTTTGTGACGGCTTATTTTTTGCGTCTTGAGCTGACGTGAATCTCTGCTGCTGTGTAGTAGTCACAACACAGGGAGAGGTTAACCATCCAAGTATTTAATATGTATTGCAAATAAAGAATGTTCCCATTCTTAATATCCGAAAAAAGAAATGACTGACAACTATCCCTAGACTAATAATACCATATAGAAGAGAGAAATACCGCCACACCATGACCAGAACACATACCGCCACATAGTGATCAAATACTACCAAGTACAAGGTATATATACTGCCACACCATGAGAAGACCACATATTACCACCACATAGTGACTGTCTGAATAATACCACATACAAGAGACAAATTCCGCCACGCCATGACCATGGCACATAATGGCACCAGATAGTGACTGATAATGAAAATGTAAAAAAGCTCTGTATATAGAGTCAGTGTACAGATAATGTAGAGATTATCAGTGACATTATGCACAGGAGTCCTGTGTATAGGGTCAGTGTAGAGGTAATACAGTGATCACCAGTGACATTACACACAGGAGCTCTGTATATAGTGTCAGTGTGTGTGTATAGGTAATACAGTGATCACCAGTGACATTACACACAGGAGCTCTGTATAAAGTGTCAGTGTGTGTGTATAGGTAATACAGTGATCACCAGTGACATTACACACAGGAGCTCTGTATATAGTGTCAGTGTGTGTGTATAGGTAATACAGACATCACCAGTGACATTACACACAGGGCCTCTGTATATAGTGTCAGTGTGTGTGTATAGGTAACACACATACTCACCAGTGATGTCTCTAGGTGAAGTTCTTTATCTGCCGCAGAGCGATATATCACATCTTCTATGCAGGACTTATCTCTGCAGAAAATAACATAGTTCGCTATAACTGATCACTTCCAGAGCACAATCTACACTTTTCTCAAGATTTCTACACTGCATGAAATGACAAAAAAAGAAATCTAATGAAGCACTACACAGTAACATTGCTCCAGTGTCATTCTGTGCCGGCTCATCTCTGTCAGCAGACATATTGTCAGATGGCAAAGATGTAGCAGAGCTGAAGACAGAAGACCTATGGATTACGTTGGAGTGAGGATTTTTCTTTATTAAAGATGGAGTCCCTAAATGTGTTTTATTTTTAATAAAAAAAAAAATTTCTGTCTTTTTTTTCTGTTTACTAGAAATTCATGGTGGCTATGTCTAATTTGGCGTGACACCATGAATTTCGGGCTTAGTATCAGCTGATAATACAAAGCTGGCCTGGTACTAACCCTATTATTACCCAGGGTGCCACTCACCACCAGGGCCGGTGGAAGAGCCGGGTAAAGCACCTGGAAATGGTGCTATGAGGAATGCGCCACTTTCAGGGGTGGCTGCGGGCTGCGATTTTCAGCGTGGGGGGCCAAGAACGCTTGGACCTTACCATGCTGCGAATCCCAACCCCCAGCTGCCTTGTTTTATCAGGCTGGCGATCAACATAAGGCGGGAGCTGGGCAATGGGCATAATTATCAAATAATATATACCTGACAGGGGCCCATAGATTCTGCTGCCTCCAATAATATATACCTGACAGGAGCCCATACATTCTGCTGCCTCCAATAATATATACCTGACAGGAGCCCATAGATTCTGCTGCCTCCAATAATATATACCTGACAGGAGCCCATACATTCTGCTGCCTCCAATAATATATACCTGACAGGAGCCCATAGATTCTGCTACCTCCAATAATATATACCTGACAGGAGCCCATACATTCTGCTGCCTCCAATAATATATACCTGACAGGAGCCCATACATTCTGCTGCCTCCAATAATATATACCTGACAGGAGCCCATAGATTCTGCTACCTCCAATAATATATACCTGACAGGAGCCCATACATTCTGTTGCCTCCAATAATATATACCTGACAGGAGCCCATACATTCTACTGCCTCCAATAATATATACCTGACAGGAGCCCATACATTCTGCTGCCTCCAATAATATATACCTGACAGGAGCCCATACATTCTGCTGCCTCCAATAATATATACCTGACAGGAGCCCATACATTCTGTTGCCTCCAATAATATATACCTGACAGGAGCCCATACATTCTACTGCCTCCAATAATATATACCTGACAGGAGCCCATACATTCTGCTGCCTCCAATAATATATACCTGACAGGAGCCCATACATTCTCCTGCCTCCAATAATATATACCTGACAGGAGCCCATACATTCTACTGCCTCCAATAATATATACCTGACAGGAGCCCATACATTCTACTGCCTCCAATAATATATACCTGACAGGAGCCCATACATTCTGTTGCCTCCAATAATATATACCTGACAGGAGCCCATACATTCTGTTGCCTCCAATAATATATACCTGACAGGAGCCCATACATTCTGCTGCCTCCAATAATATATACCTGACAGGAGCCCATACATTCTGCTGCCTCCAATAATATATACCTGACAAGAGCCCATAGATTCTGCTACCTCCAATAATATATACCTGACAGGAGCCCATACATTCTGTTGCCTCCAATAATATATACCTGACAGGAGCCCATACATTCTCCTGCCTCCAATAATATATACCTGACAGGAGCCCATACATTCTCCTGCCTCCAATAATATATACCTGACAGGAGCCCATACATTCTCCTGCGTCCAATAATATATACCTGACAGGAGCCCATACATTCTCCTGCGTCCAATAATATATACCTGACAGGAGCCCATACATTCTCCTGCCTCCAATAATATATACCTGACAGGAGCCCATACATTCTCCTGCCTCCAATAATATATACCTGACAGGAGCCCATACATTCTGCTGCCTCCAATAATATATACCTGACAGGAGCCCATACATTCTCCTGCCTCCAATAATATATACCTGACAGGAGCCCATACATTCTGCTGCCTCCAATAATATATACCTGACAGGAGCCCATACATTCTCCGGCCTCCAATAATATATACCTGACAGGGGCCCATACATTCTCCTGCCTCTAATAATATATACCTGACAGGAGCGCATACATTCTCCTGCCTCCAATAATATATACCTGACAGGGGCCCATACATTCTCCTGCCTCTAATAATATATACCTGACAGGAGCCCATACATTCTCCTGCCTCCAATAATATATACCTGACAGGAGCGCATACATTCTCCTGCCTCCAATAATATATACCTGACAGCAGTCCATACATTCTCCTGCCTCCAATAATATATACCTGACAGCAGTCCATACATTCTCTGGCCTCCAATAATATATACCTGACAGGAGCCCATACATTCTCCGGCCTCCAATAATATATACCTGACAGGAGCCCATACATTCTCCTGCCTCTAATAATATATACCTGACAGGAGCCCATACATTCTCCTGCCTCCAATAATATATACCTGACAGGAGCCCATACATTCTGCTGCCTCCAATAATATATACCTGTCAGGAGCCCATAGATTCTCCGGCCTCCAATAACATAAACCTGACAGGAGCCCATACATTCTCCGGCCTCCAATAATATATACCTGACAGGAGCCCATACATTCTGTTGCCTCCAATAATATATACCTGACAGGAGCCCATACATTCTGCTGCCTCCAATAATATATACCTGACAGGAGCCCATACATTCTCCGGCCTCCAATAATATATACCTGACAGGAGCCCATACATTCTGCTGCCTCCAATAATATATACCTGACAGGAGCCCATACATTCTCCGGCCTCCAATAATATATACCTGACAGGAGTCCATACATTCTCCTGCCTCCAATAATATAAACCTGACAGGAGCCCATACATTCTCCGGCCTCCAATAATATATACCTGACAGGAGCCCATACATTCTGTTGCCTCCAATAATATATACCTGACAGGAGCCCATACATTCTGTTGCCTCCAATAATATATACCTGACAGGAGCCCATACATTCTCCTACCTCCAATAATATATACCTGACAGGAGCCCATACATTCTCCTGCCTCCAATAATATATACCTGACAGGAGCCCATACATTCTCCTGCCTCCAATAATATATACCTGACAGGAGCCCATACATTCTCCTGCCTCCAATAATATATACCTGACAGGAGACCATAGATTCTGCTGCCTCCAATAATATATACCTGACAGGAGCGCATACGTTCTCCTGCCTCCAATAATATATACCTGACAGGAGCGCATACATTCTCCTGCCTCCAATAATATATACCTGACAGGAGCCCATAGATTCTGCTGCCTTCAATAATATATACCTGAAAGGGCCCATACAGTGCTGTCAATATGATTAGCGAACCAGGGGGGCCCTCTGTTCTCTGTACAGGGCCCAGGGGGGATAGGGGGCGGGGCTTGGGGGCGTGGCCAATGGGACCCAGGGCCCACCGGGGGATTTCCTGATCCTCCGGTGGGCCAGAACGCCCCTGGTGGGGTCCCTGTGCCCCCCTAATAGGTGACATACTAACTAGCTTAAAATTTACACCCCAGCACCATCTTTCTATCTCTTAAGCTGACAGTGGATGTGTTGGTAGTGTGGCGCCCCTGAGGGTTCAGTCGCCACAGGGGTACTGCACCTCAGAAAGAGGTGTGGTATCTCCTCTCTCAGGTAAGGATGGAGCATCACACAAGACCCTACTTCACACTCAACGCTACACCACTCCTGTCCTGTAGGGGGCCTAAATGCACCAGGGTGCTTCCCCGGCCCGGGATAGAGGAAATGGGGGGGAACCAAAGATAGTGGGAACCATGCAGTCGGTGAGGGTGGAGGAAGCACTTTACTTTAGCATCATATATATACAGTGACCATCTTTATAACCTAGTCTTTTGTCGTGGTTCCTTGGGAAGGTCAGTCAGCACAAAGCTGCGGCCGGCTCAGGGGTCACGGTTCCCGGTCTCAGGCCTCGAGACGGGGGGTTGGGGCAGAGTTGAGTTATAGCTAGCTCTGTCCCCAGTCAGAGTCCAATCAAGAAGGCCCAGGAGGGGAGCAGAGGAGATAGGCTCCACAGGCGAAAGGATCCCAGGAGGGTACGGACGGAGCGGAGTCGCCACCTGTATTCTTCACTCTGGCCTAGCCTGAGGGACTCCTGCCGCAAGAGGGGACCGGCCTCCGATATCTGACAGTGTACTTCACGTCACCGTTAGAAAAGCCCGGAGGCTTAGTGGATCCCAGGGGGACACGGACGCAGCGGAGTCGCCACCTGTATCTCTCAACCTGTGTATATCCAGTGGGACCCAGCCTTACTCCACGTTCACATCACATACCGTCAGGAGAGGACTCAGTGGGAGAATCTAGGAAAGAGAGGAACACCCCAGCGGGGTCTTGACAGGTGCTCCTGATCTACCTAGGAAGAGCTGAACCCCCTTCCTGGTGGCCGCAGCGCGCCGCGAGAAGCAGAGAGAAGCTTTGCAGCTGCTGTTACAACTCTCATGTTAGTTTTTTTTTTGTTTGCTGGTCACATGACCATTTTGGCCTATTTAATCCGGCTCCGCCCTCCTGGCTTTGCTGGACTTCATTTGTATTTACTACTGTTGAGCTAGCTTGTTGCTCTGTTGCCGTTCTCTGTTAGTTTTGCTAGGTCTTCTGACCTCTATGCTTTTTGTTGTGTGTTTATCTTTGACTGCTACTATTTCTGCTAGGAGGTGTCCAACGTATCCCAGTCCCTAGATCTTGTAGGGATCCCTCCCCCACATCTATAGGTCTGCGTTCAGACTAGCCGAGGACTTTAGCGGGTCTGATCGCAGGATCAGGTTCCCCGTTACATCGTAGGGATCTAGTTTAGTTCTATTGTAGGGACAAATTTCCTTCCTTTCCTTAGTTTCTGTAGCAGATCATAACAGCTGCTACTTCATCAAAGTGAGTAAATCTTGGATGACTTCACATACTGCCTCCGTTTGCTCATTCCTGCGCGGCACTGCACCCACCACAACTCCCCAGATCCTCCATACTGCCCTGAGGCTTACTCCGCCTGTGGGGAGTAGTACCAAACAAGCTGCCAGAACATCAGCCTCAGAGGACTGCTGCAGCGCTGGTGGCCATCACCAGAAACCACAGGTGGCGTAGTCGAACATCCACTCATCCAATAGCCCATTCTTTTTATGTGACAGCCCTGGGCACGGACTGGGTCGCGGCCACGACGACACCCACATACCCCCACCATATACTGACCCAGCACCGAGTAACCCCACCGCTCAAGGAGGGTGTCGCAAAGTGGCGTAGTCGGCAGGATCGCGTGCCCGCAGCAACGGAAGAAGATAATCCCATTGCCGCCGGGTACTGTGCGCCTTTCACAAAAGACTGTCGTTACACACTCAATGTGGCGCCCGCCCAAGAAGAACGGACACCATTAGGTGCCAAAACAACAGCAACTTAAGACCTCCTATCGTGGGCCAGGTTTCCCAATGGTGCGAAGAGCTAAGACCGCTCCTTGCATTAGAGACTGTCCGCATAGTTGTGTCCGTCAAAACGGATGGGACTTCCCAAGGAGTGCCCGTCAGCCAGCCGCCCAGGAGCCTCCCAAAAAGGAGGAGGCGAAAAAGGCCGCACCTTGCAGCAGAGATGGACGCAGCCAAGGAGATGTCCTCCGAGTCCTCCGACGCTGGCCCACCAGCTGCCACCTCCCTCGGTATGGAGGGAATGTACCTGACCCAGGAGGAGGCCGAGTTCCTCCGCGGTGAAATCCAGGACCTGACCCGGAGGGTCGAAGAGGCCAAGCGACTGGCCGCTGCGGAGTGGAGAGAGGAGGTGCTGCAAAAGATCCAGGCCTGCCGCCAGAGCTTATCATGCCTGTCTACAAAGGCCTCGGCCCAGGGGGAGGAAGCCCCGGAGGCCTTGTGCAGCCCAAGAACGGGAAAGGCGGAAACCCCTAACCCGGGCGCGGGGCGCACCAAAGCCCTCCTCGATCTCCTGCCGGCACCCCTTTCCCCGGGTGCCATCGTTTGGGAGCAACTCTTGGCTCTGAAGGCTGAGACCCAAGCCACCGCCATCACTGGAGGCCTGATATGCCACACGACTCCCGGTCCAGAGATCCCTGCACTTTCTGGGGTGTCCACCTGCCCCAACCCGGACTGGTCCGCACCAGCAGAGGGCCCGCAGCAACCCCTCCTGTCGCCGCTGCCCGCGCCTCCGGTCGCCTGCCCGGCGGCAGAAGAGTTTGCCTGGGACAACCAGGAGGGTGACCTGATGGGCTTCCCTCGGGAGACCCAGTCTGAAACGCGGAGGCGGGAGGAGTTCTGCCGCAGGGAGCTTCTCCAGCTCGAGAAGGAGCATCGACAGAGGGAGATCCGCTGCGAGCACCTGGAGGTGCGCGCCAAGGCCGCAAAGTCGCAGGCCCGCCAGGCAGAGGCCGCCCGTTCAAGTCCCCGGGAAGAAGGCCTTATTGTGCGCTTCCACCAGAAGGCCGGATGGGGCTTCATTCGCAGCCCACAGTTCCACCGGGACGTCTTTGTCAACCGGCGGGACGTCGAGCCGCGGCTGAAGCAGGGCCACTAATAATTTTTTTATGTACAATCAGGAATTTTATCTCCAATGTAGAGGAGTATCCATGGGATCTAGCTATTCTCCATCGCTAGCAAATATGGTAATGTCCCATTCGGAATAAGTTCAACTGCACACTTTCGCTAATCCATGGGCCCGTGATGTTTTCTGGTATGGCAGATACATAGATGATTTGATCTTTATCTGGCGTGGGGATGTGTCTGCCATACCGGAATTCATCAAGTATTTAAATAACAATGAATTTAATCTTTCTTTCACTTACACCTCTGATTCTAAGTGTATATCATTTCTTGATCTAAAATTGGAGATTCTTGACGGTTCCATCACTACTTCCACATTTTCCAAACCCATATCTGGGAATACCATTCTACATGCCAAAAGCGGACATCCGCGCCATACTATAAAAGCTATACCTGTGGGGGAACTGACAAGAATCAAACGTAATTGTAACAATGCCAACAAATTGGATGAAGAATTCATCAGGTGTAAAAATAAATTGAAATCTAGGGGTTATCCGGGTTGGTCTCTAAAGAGAGCAGAAAAAATTGTGGACAGTAAAAATAGACTGGATCTGATTGATCTGTCTAGGACAAGGATTAATCGCAATGATATTACAGCACATAAAAATCGAAATGTTATTTCCTTTAGATATAGTTCACAATTTCAACTGATCAAAAATATAATACTGAAACCTCTTCCTATTTTATATGAGGATACTGTATTATCTAAAATTCTTGATTCTGGAGTTTTGGTGGTGGCAAAAAAAGCGCAAACAATAGGGGGGCTATTGGCATCTAGTCGCCCAAATAATCTACAAAAACGGCATACCTGGCTTAATTGTAAAGGGTTTTACAAGTGTGGTTACACCAGATGCGGCATTTGTCGCTATGTAAAAATCACTAAAAACTTCCTAATGCTGATTCTAGTGAAACACAATATAAAAAGCTATCTGAATTGCAACAGTAATTCTGTGGTTTACATCATAAGATGTGCCAGTTGTGAGCTGTTATATGTGGGATGCACCATAAGAAAACTAAAACAGCGAGTGGCAGAACATCTCTCTGATATTTTTAATGTCACTAATCAGAACATTTCTTGCGCCTCCAGACATTTTATTGAGCAGCATAATAGAGAGACATCCTCATTTCAGGTCTTTGGCATTGAAAAACTTACCTTTGATCCTCGAGGCAGGGATAATAGGAGACGCCTACTTGATCGAGAAGCATTTTGGATGTATCATCTGAACACTTGCCAACCAAATGGACTAAATTTACGGAGGGAACTGCTGTTCCATTACAGCGAGTAACTTTTCTATGCATATGTGATTTCTTCTTTGTCATGTGATTGTTTTTACTATGCATATACTTTGGAAATTGGTTTTATATTTCTGTATGCTAATTTATGCATCATGTGACTTCCATTTTGTATGTGATTGGTGAACAATGGTTTATATACCATGGGTATGCCATTTGCAAGCCAGTCTTGACAAAGAACGCATCTTTAGCGTTCGAAACGCGTTGCCCTGGCTACACTATGTGACTATGGAATCTGTTTTTAAAGAGCTTTTTTCACAATAAAGTAACCTAATTTTTGAACTATTCATGAAGCTGGTAATCCTTTCTCTTTATGCTTTGTTTGCACCCGGTTTATTTAGGATGACATTGTGCCTGCGGATGATGAGCAGTCTACAGACTGGATTGTGGATGGTTTGCACCTGTTTAGGTGATCACTATTGATTTTATACAAAGCCATTTCTACCTCTGACCTCAGAAGTAAAACCTGTCTGGAGTGGCTCTCCTGGAGGTCCAACTCAGGATCTCCATGCCCTGCAGCCACCCCAGGGCCTACGTTGAGGGTTTTGGGCAGGTCCCTCATGCTGCTGAACTGACACTTTTGTACAAGTATTCTATATCTATAATGTCTTCCTAATGTTTTATATGTTTATACTATATCTATATAACCTGCAACGTTAAAAGTATTTGAGCCTCCCATAAAGGGAAGATAGTTATTTGTTTAAAAAGCATTTAAAAAGTTTGAATGTCTGTACCAATCTTTTGCTCTATTGCAGCCCGCGGACGTGCTGTGTTTCACCAGGGGAGAATGTGGCGCCCCTGAGGGTTCAGTCGCCACAGGGGTACTGCACCTCAGAAAGAGATGTGGTATCTCCTCTCTCAGGTAAGGATGGAGCATCACACAAGACCCTACTTTACACTCAACACTACACCACTTCTGTCCTGTAGGGGGCCTAAATGCACCAGGGTGCTTCCCCAGCCCGGGATAGAGGAGATGGGGGGAACCAAAGATAGGGTGAACCATGTAGTGGGTGAGGGTGGAAGAAGCACTTTACTTTAGCACCTTAAGCATCATATATATATACAGTGACCATCTTTATAACCTGGTCTTTAGTCGTGGTTCCTTGGGAAGGTCAGTCAGCACAAAGCTGCGGCCGGCTCAGAGGTCACGGTTCCGGGTCTCAGGCCTCGAGACGGGGGGTTGGGGCAGAGTTGAGTTATAGCTAGCTCTGTCCCCGGTCAGAGTCAAATCAAGAAGGCCCAGGAGGGGAGCAGAGGAGATAGGCTCCACAGACGAAAGGATCCCAGGAGGGTACGGACGGAGCGGAGTCGCCACCTGTATTCTTCACTCTGGCCTAGCAAGAGGGACTCCTGCCGCAAGAGGGGACCGGCCCCCGATATCTGACAGTGTACTTCACGTCATCGTTAGAAAAGCCCGGAGGCTTAGTGGATCCCAGGGGGATACGGACGGAGCGGAGTCGCCACCTGTATCTCTCAACCTGTGTATATCTAGTGGGACCCGGCCTTACTCCACGTTCACATCACATACCGTCAGGAGAGGACTGAGTGGGAGAATCTAGGAAAGAGAGGAACACCCCAGCGGGGTCTTGACAGGTGCTCCTGGTCTACCTAAGAAGTGCTGAACCCCTTCCTGGTGGCCGCAGCGCGCCACGAGAAGCAGAGAGAAGCTTTGCAGCTGCTACTTCATCAAAGTGAGTAAATCTTGGATGACTTCACATACTGCCTCCGTTTGCTCATTCCTGCGCGGCACTGCACCCACCACAACTCCCCAGATCCTCCAAACTGCCCTGAGGCTTACTCCGCCTGTGGGGAGTAGTACCAACCAAGCTGCCAGAACATCAGCCTCAGAGGACTGCTGCAGCGCTGGTGGCCATCACCAGAAACCACAGGTGGCGTAGTCGAACATCCACTCATCCAATAGCCCATTCTTTTTATGTGACAGCCCTGGGCACGGACTGGGTCGCGGCCACGACGACACTCCCATACCCCCACCATATATTGTCCGGCACCGAGTAACCCCACCGCTCAGGGAGGGCGTCGCAGTAGCAGATAGTTCAAAGCTGTCCACCTTTCTCGAATTTAGTAAGTGACCCCCTGGTCCCCACAGAAGAACTGAACTCTGGTGGTGCCTTCTGATGGCTGCTAAGTCCCCGGCCAGACATGGTGCACTGGTGATTCCCCGTGGAATGATTACAATGATGCTGTTCCCTCCCGGTTAATCTACGATAGAGGCATCTTATAAGGACTCCATTGTGGGTGACCAGGACTGTGACCTTGACTTACCTTAAATAGCTCACAGCTCCCCTGCAGTCCTGAGCTCAGCGTGCAGACCTTCAGCGAGCTCCGGTAAGTGATGGGATTAAGCGCAATGTTCTTGACCATCAATTCTTTCCGCAGCTTCAGTGCGTGCTGCAGACCCGAGTCTTTCCATGGTGACTCCGCGCAGGCGTTGAACAGGGCAGTATATGTGGCATCTGTGGGAACCAGACCTCGCTTTTTCATCTAAATGATGTAACAAGAAATGAGTCTGTACTGTAAAAACTGTATGCAATAATAGCAATAATAATGTAAGTACATAATATACAGGGCATTATCAGATAATGTACAGGTACTTTACTGCATTACGTTATTGGTCCTCCCAATTAACAGAACAAATGGTCCATGGTGCTCACTGGGGCGCTGACGCCCCTTCACAGCAAGATCCATATAAGTGTGTGTGCCTGGTACTGCCGGCCTCGGTCAGATCCCCACAGCTTGTACACTGATGGACAGCGTACACAATGAATGTTATATTGAGGGCATAACAGTCATGTCAGATGGCTACTGCTATGTGTATATTCTATTCTGGCCCTGTGTGTCCTGCAATTGTCACCAGTTCTCTCCTCTGCAGGCTCTAGTGCTAAGCTTCAGTTATCTCTCAGCTAGTGGGTAGAGAATGCTGCACTGACTGCTCACGTACACATCGCACACAGGCGGGATGGATTCCCGCTTTCCATTCAGCACATGTTCAGAAGCAGTGGCAGTGATATGGTTGTGTAGAAGTGCTCAGCACTGAAGTGAGATAAACTCCTTACTAGAATAAGCTGCAGCACGATCTGCCCGTGTCTCCCTCTGATTGTCCTATCACTGTGCTCCTGCTCCAGCCTAACCTGATTTCATTAATCAATAGTGCAAGTAAAGATAAGACACTTTGTAATATACATTATCAGATAAACCTTCTTCTTTTGTCGCTTTAAAGACATTTTTTGGTCTCCTGCACTAATCATTCACTCTCAATATCTGCTAAATCTGTGGGAGAAGGGAAGGGAACCTGTCACGTGAAAAAACGCTATCAACCTGTAGATATGGGGTTACTCTGCAGGTTAATAGCATTCTGAACCTGCCCGGTGCCGGCATTTAGACTCCCTCTGCCAGGAGGAAATGAACTTTATTGCACCTGGTAGCGTTTGGGTATCAGTCATGGGGGCGGCACTGGTTCAGTCACCGCTCTGTGTATAGAGAGTGACGGCTGTCACCGTGCCCCCAGCCCTGATTGACAGCCGGCCCTAATGCTGAGCTGCCATCAGTCACTACAGGGGTCGCAGTTACAGGCGCCACTTTCTATACACAGAGCAGTGCCACCCCGGTGACTGGAAGTGGAACGCTACCGGGAGGAACGTGACAGGTTCATTTCAACAAAAATGTCTGCGATGCCCCTATAAACCTATGGAAGGGGGAGATGGAGGGAGAAAAAGCAGAGCACAGAAAAGGTAAATGCTGAGGCTTATAATGCAGAGAAAAAATGCAGGATACCCATCATATAATGTACACTCCCCATACATTCATGTACACTCAGGAGTGTATAATGAGTGGCAATTATTCCTTATATAGTTCTCCTTATTCTAAAAAGTCATCTGAAAGTGCTGTTAAATCGTAAGGGAATCTGCCACCCGGTTTTAGATGCCCCATCTGAGAGCAGCATGATATAAGGGGTGAGACCCTGATTACAGTGATATCTCACGCTTTTTGCTGCTTACTGCTATTTTGATAAAATCAGTGTTTTATCTGCTGCAGCTCTAGTAGTTCTCTGAATGCTGAGCTTTGTATAACCCCACCCACACCACTGATCGGCAGCTTTCCTCCAGTCAGTGGTGGGGATGGGGTTATACAGAGCACATGAATACCGAGGACTACCTAGCAGAATTTCATACAATTTGCCCAACAGAAGAAAATTCATATGTAAAAGAATACAACGACTATAATACTGCCCCTATGTACAAGAATATAACCACTATAATACTGCCCTCTATGTACAAGAATACAACGACTATAATACTGCTCCCTATGTACAAGAATACAACTACTATAATACTGCCCTCTATGTACAAGAATACAACTACTATAATACAGCTCCTATGTACAAGAATATAACTACTATAATACTGCCCCTGTATAAGAATATAACTGCTATAATACTGCCCCTGTATAAGAATATAACTGCTATAATACTGCCCCTGTATAAGAATATAACTGCTATAATACTGCCCCTGTATAAGAATATAACTGCTATAATACTGCCCCTGTATAAGAATATAACTGCTATAATACTGCCCCTGTATAAGAATATAACTTCTATAATACTGCCCCTGTATAAGAATATAACTGCTATAATACTGCCCCTGTATAAGAATATAACTGCTATAATACTGCCCCTGAATAAGAATATAACTGCTATGATACTGCCCCTGTGTAAGAATATAACTGCTATGATACTGGTATGAGTGGCGGTATTGCCATCATTATTTGCGCTGTTTTTGTCCTCCATTAATCCCTCCTCGTCTTAAACCTGTTTTGGGCTTAGATGAGGGCTCAGCTCTGGGCGCTTGTATGCGGTGACTTCTCTGGATGCCACATTTCCGGGCACTTGCTCTACAATGGCCTCCCTTCTGTTCCTGTATGGCCTCCGCTGGGTGCGGCCTCACTCGCTGGGAGGAGGTCAGTTACCGGACTCTGGGCTTGGACCTGGTGCCCTGTAGGTAGGAGCTGTGACTTGGAGGACCCCTGCTATGACTGACTCCTGACAGTGTTCAGGGCCCATCCTGCCGCTATAGTGACTCGCAGACCCGGCCGTACAGGGTTACTGGGCGTTCACCTCTGAGTGATGGAATCAGCGCGCAGACGATTATTGTCTCAGCCCGGAGCGGTGAGAGCCGGGGCCCTATAATCCGGCACATTCCAGCCGTTCATCCTAATCCGCCTACAGCGGCCGCTAATGTGCGCCCTCCAGGCAAGAGAGGAGGCGAGTCCCCACACCGGCCTCACATGGAGGCTCGCACCATGGGGATCGAAGCTTCAGCATCCCGCCCGCCGGAATAAACTGCACTCGCTTTCTTATATACCTTGTGTTTTATTCTTCACCATTTACTTCGTCAGGGAATAAAAACATTTAAATAATTGTTACGGAAAACAGCGCCACCCTGACCCATGGGTTGTATTTGGTATTACAGCTCAGGGTCCTGCAATACCGCCTGTGAGCAGATGTGGCGCTGTTTCTGTACCAGAGCAGCCATGTTTTTCCACTCTGAGCAGGGCTGTGTCCAGGAAATCTCTAACCATAGGGATCTGGTTTGAGCGGGTATTTCCCCTTTAAATGTTATGGTCACGTTTGGGGACTTTCTTTTGTATTTAAATGCATTTATTTTTGAGCCAAATATTTTTTGCAAATTGGTTCCATTAAAATTTTTCACCGTTTGGCTTTTACAGGCCTTTTAAGTGGCTGTGGAATGAGTCAACTGAGGACCTGTCAGTGAGCTCCTCTCACTGACACAAAGTTCTGCTCAGCTTTCATGTAGGCTCAGTAAAATGACAGCTTAAAAAAAAAAGCTGCAAGCTCACTGATGAATTCTCAGTTAACTCATTCCGCAGATGTCAGACGCAAAAAATTTAATAAATCCCATTTTTAATAAAATTAAAATATATGCATTTAAGAAAATGTAAAAAATGCCAGGTAAGTGTGAACGATGTCTTGTACGTGGCCAGGTGGATTGTCTGTACTTACCGTACAGGCAGGGGCGTACATAGGAATCATGGGGCCCCATAGCAGAAGCTCTAATTGCCCCCCCCCCCCCCAAAAAAAAATTTAAATAATTGTCGGGGTCACCAAAGATCAGATCTCACAACTTTCCATCCTTTACATAGTAATTTTCCTCCTGCTGATGTCCTAGATCTCTCTTTCATTGCCCCATAAAGTGTGATGCCAAAAAAAGGGCCCCCCAAACACAGTATGATACCCCCATGGTGAATTCCTCCATATGCACAGTATAATGACCCTACTGTACCCCACCTCAACTCCCAGGGTAAAGTATGCTGACCCCAACACAGTATGATCCCCCAACTGTGAGCCGCTAGAGAGGATGGTACATAATAAGGGACGGCTCTATACATAATAAAAGAGGAAACTATATAACTAAGGAAGGCGCTATACATAATAAAAGAGGAAACTATATAACTAATGATGGCGCTATACATAATAAAAGAGGAAACTATATAACTAAGGAAGGCGCTATACATAATAAAAGAGGAAACTATATAACTAAGGAAGGCGCTATACATAATAAGGCTACATTCCTGCATCTGTGTGCAGTGTCGGTGTGCTGCCCTGTTTTACTGACGCATTGAGCATGTCCTATTCTAATCCTCAAAATCGGATCAGAACAGGACATTCTCTGCCCTCTTAGATCTCATTCTCAGATCCGTGATTTTCATGGATATGTGAATGGATCTATAAACTGTACGAGTCCGTGGACCATCCGATAAAAAGATCTGGCAGCACACGGACATTTCACACAAATGTGAGAATGTGGCCTAAGGGATTTTACAGATAACATCATCACTCCAAGTCACACAGTGCAGATACAGAATAATACTTACATCCAGGCACTTACCGCTGACGTCTCATCTGATCAGAGGTGGTTTCTGCTGCTTCTTCTCCATCTGGTCAGACCTTCATGTCGACATCTCCCAGCCACGATGATCAGTACAGCCCTAAAAATAACAAGGTCAGATATTGTCGGCATACATGTGTCTCCCCCGCTCTGCGTCCTCGAATACAGATATGTATCCCCCCCCCATTAATATACTATTAGCCACTTAGTAATCAAAATATAAAGTGATAAGCAGCACTGTGCCCCCCATTAACTATAATCTGCACCGGCCAATAAAATAAATCATTCAGTCTCTGTGACTCTCCCCAATTAACTGTAAGGCTATGTGCACACGGAAAATATACAAGGCTTTACAGTACAAGCAAAGTGAAACCCCCATCATTGCTCTCTACCAGCACCCCCATCATTGCTCTCTCCCAGCACCCTCGCAATTGCTCTCTCCCAGCACCCCCGTCATTGCTCTCTCCCACCACCTCCATCATTGCTCTCTCTCAGCACCCCCATCATTACTGTCTCCCAGCACCCCCGTCATTGCTCTGTCCCAGCACCCTCATCGTTGCGCTCTTCCAGCACCCCCATGAATTCGCTCTCCCAGCACTCCCATCATTGCTCTCTCAGCACCTGCATCATTGCTCTGTCCCACCACCCCCATCATTGCTCTCTCCCAGCCCCCATCATTGCTCTGTCCCAGCACTCCGATCATTGCTCTGTCCCAGCACCCCATCATTGCTCTGTCCCAGCACCTCCATCAATGCTCTCTCCCAGCCCTCCCATCATTGCTCTCTCCCAGCACCCCCATCATTGCGCTCTCCCAGCACCCCCATCATTGCTCTCTCCCAGCCCCACATAATTGCTCTCTCCCAGCCCCCCACCATTGCTTGCTCCCAGCACCCCCATCATTGCTCTCTCCCAGCAACACGTCATTGCTCTCCCCTTCCCTACCATCCCCATCATTGCTCTCCCCAGCCCTATCAGCCCCATTATTGCTCTCCCCAGCCCCATCAACTCCATTATTCCTCTCCCCAGCCCCATCAACTCCATTATTGCTCACCCCAGCCCCACCATCGCCATCATTGCTCTGTCCCAGCACCTCCATCAATGCTCTCTCCCAGCCCTCCCATCATTGCTCTCTCCCAGCACCCCCATCATTGCGCTCTCCCAGCCCCACATAATTGCTCTCTCCCAGCCCCCCCACCATTGCTTGCTCCCAACACCCCCATCATTGCGCTCTCCCAGCCCCACATAATTGCTCTCTCCCAGCCCCCCCACCATTGCTCGCTCCCAGCACCCCCATCAATCCTCTCTCCCAGCCCCCATCATTGCTCTGTCCCAGCACTCCCATCATTGCTCTGTCCCAGCACCTCCATCAATGCTCTCTCCCAGCCCTCCCATCATTGCTCTCTCCCAGCACCCCCATCATTGCTCTCTCCCAGCCCCACATAATTGCTCTCTCCCAGCCCCCCACCATTGCTTGCTCCCAGCACCCCCATCATTGCTCTGTCCCAGCACCTCCATCAATGCTCTCTCCCAGCCCTCCCATCAATGCTCTCTCCCAGCACCCCCATCACTGCGCTCTCCCAGCACCCCCATCATTGCTCTCTCCCAGCCCCCCACCATTGCTTTGTCCCAGCACCCTCATCATTGCTCTCTCCCAGCAACACGTCATTGCTCTCCCCTTCCCTACCATCCCCATCATTGCTCTCCCCAGCCCTATCAGCCTCATTATTGCTCTTCCCAGCCGCATCATTCCTCTCCCCAGCCCCATTATTGCTCTTCCCAGCCCCATCAGCCCCATTATTGCTCACCCCAGCCCCACCATCCCATCATTGCTCTCCCCAGCCCCACCATCCCATCATTGCTCTCCCCAGCCCCACCATCCCCATCATTGCTCTCCGTAGCCGCATCATTCCTCTCCCCAGCCCCATTATTGCTCTTCCCAGCCCCATCAGCCCCATTATTGCTCACCCCAGCCCCACCATCCCATCATTGCTCTCCCCAGCCCCACCATCCCATCATTGCTCTCCCCAGCCCCACCATCCCCATCATTGCTCTCCGTAGCCCCATCATTCCTCTCCCCAGCCCCATTATTGCTCTCCCCAGCCCCATCAACCCCATTATTCCTCTCCCCAACCCCATCAACCCCACTATTCCTCTCCCCAGCCCCATCAACCCCACTATTCCTCTCCCCAACCCCATCAACCCCACTATTCCTCTCCCCAGCCCCAATATTTCTCTCCCCAGTCCCATCAGCCCCTTTATTGCTCTTCCCAGCCCCATCATTCCTCCCCCCACCTCCCCACCCCAGCATTTCAGTAAAAAAACAAAACAAAACAAAAAAACAACAACTTACCTCAGCTCGCTCGCCTGCAGCATCCTCCTGGTTGCCGGCAGCTTTCTTCCTGACCCAGGCGCGCGCTGCATGATGACGTCATCAAGCTGCGCGCGCCTGGGTCAGGGAGGAAGCAGAGGACGAACCCTCCAGCTCCGCGGCTATTCTCCTCCTGACAGCAGCGGAGCTGCAGGGATCGCTCCCTGACCGCGGCGTGCAGGGAGCAGCTGCATGGTGGAGACCCGGCGCTGCTGCACCGGCGGCGGTATGTCCACCCCTGGACTGCTATGGGGTCCCCCGGCTCACGGGCCCCATAGCAGTCGCGTGGTCTGCCGCCATTGGCGGTACGCCACTGCGTACAGGAGCTGGGAGCACTGGCTGTAGCCTCCTCCATCTCCTCGCACTTGTCTGCCGCCCTCTGGCGGTCGCTGTAGGTCATGGCGCACACGGCGGCTCCGGACTCCACCAGGAACTTACACACCTGGACGTTGTTGCAGGAGGCGGCGCAGTGCAGCGGGGTCCTGACAGCGACACCAAGCGGAGAAAACGACAGAAACCGCCACAGAAAACCCCCTGAAAAACTAGACCGTCTGTCCTCAATCACCCAGACCCTCGGGGGCTCAACTTTTCTATTTCTTGGGCCAAGAATTTTTTTTCTTTTTCTCCCATTGATGCAATCTGCCCGGGGGCTGAGTCACGTGCTGGCCGGGGGGGCGGGGTAGTGCTTAATAAGTGCTCTCAGGCCTCTAACAAGGGATGGGGGGTTTTCTGCCGACCCCTTTAATGCGAGCCGATATTCGGGGCAGCAGCCGGCGCTGTCTGCTGCGTTTACCTTCACTCCGAACTGGACGAGGAACTGGACGATCTCGGTGTGGCCGGCGCACACGGCGGTGTGGGGGGCTGTGAGACCCTCGTCGTTGGGCTGGCTGGGGTCTTCCACCTGCAGATGAGGGGGATGGAGGAGATACAACATTAGTGCTGGCAGAAATCCAGAGCGCGGGAGTCATCAGCACAATAAGCGAAGGAGCGGGACGGGCCGGGGAGACGAGCGCGGTAATGAGGGGGGACGAGCGCGGTAATGAGGGGGACAAGGGCCGCATTCAGCAGAGGAAAGGAATGAGGGGGGCTTCTAATTCTACCAATCAGAGGCGGATAATATCTGGCTGCAGGACAGGAAGGACATCACCGCCCAGCAGCTCTCATCACATTGCCCTCTGTTCACACCTGAGCTGTGTCCACAGTTTATAACTGAAGCAATAACTGTCATAAAGCCGCTGTAAATGGGACAGAAAATCTGCACCAAAATCTGTGCAAAACTTAACTGCAGATTTGGCCACAGATTTCACTCTTTGCAAACCATTAAGTGAAATTAGCAGTGACAATCCACACTGAGAACTTGTGTGGGCGCTATATGATGTGTGTTGTAGGTACTGTATAGCGGTAATGTGTGGGCGCTATATGATGTGTGTTGTAGGTACTGTATAGCGGTAATGTGTGGGCGCTATATGATGTGTGTTGTAGGTGCTGTATAGCGGTAATGTGTGGGCGCTATATGATGTGTGTTGTAGGTACTGTATAGCGGTAATGTGTGGGCACTATATGATGTGTGTTGTAGGTACTGTATAGCGGTAATGTGTGGGCACTATATGATGTGTGTTGTAGGTGCTGTATAGCGGTAATGTGTGGGCACTATATGATGTGTGTTGTAGGTGCTGTATAGCGGTAATGTGTGGGCGCTATATGATGTGTGTTGTAGGTACTGTATAGCGGTAATGTGTGGGCACTATATGATGTGTGTTGTAGGTGCTGTATAGCGGTAATGTGTGGGCACTATATGATGTGTGTTTAGGCGCTGTATAGCAGTAATGTGTGGGCGCTATATGATGCGTGTTGTAGGCGCTGTATAGCGGTAATGTGTAAACGCTATATGATGAGTGTTGTAGGTGCTGTATAGCGGTAATGTGTGGGCGCTATATGATGTGTGTTGTAGGTGCTGTATAGCGGTAATGTGTGGGCGCTATATGATGTGTGTTGTAGGTACTGTATAGCGGTAATGTGTGGGCGCTATATGATGTGTGTTGTAGGTACTGTATAGCGGTAATGTGTGGGCGCTATATGATGTGTGTTGTAGGTACTGTATAGCGGTAATGTGTGGGCACTGTATGGTGTGTGTTGTAGGTACTGTATAGCGGTAATGTGTGGGCGCTATATGATGTGTGTTGTAGGTGCTGTATAGCGGTAATGTGTGGGCGCTATATGATGTGTGTTGTAGGTACTGTATAGCGGTAATGTGTGGGCGCTATATGATGGGTGTTGTAGGTACTGTATAGCGGTAATGTGTGGGCGCTATATGATGAGTGTTGTAGGTGCTGTATAGCGGTAATGTGTGGGCGCTATATGATGTGTGTTGTAGGTACTGTATAGCGGTAATGTGTGGGCGCTATATGATGTGTGTTGTAGGTACTGTATAGCGGTAATGTGTGGGCGCTATATGATGTATGTTGTAGGTGCTGTATAGCGGTAATGTGTGGGCGCTATATGATGTGTGTTGAAGGCACTGTATAGCGGTAATGTGTGCGCACTATATGATGTGTGTTGTAGGTGCTGTATAGCGGTAATGTGTGGGCGCTATATGATGTGTGTTGAAGGCACTGTATAGCGGTAATGTGTGCGCACTATATGATGTGTGTTGTAGGTACTGTATAGCGGTAATGTGTGGGCGCTATATGATGTGTGTTGTAGGTACTGTATAGCGGTAATGTGTGGGCGCTATATGATGTGTGTTGTAGGTGCTGTATAGCGGTAATGTGTGGGCACTATATGATGTGTGTTGTAGGTACTGTATAGCGGTAATGTGTGGGCGCTATATGATGTGTGTTGTAGGTGCTGTATAGCGGTAATGTGTGGGCGCTATATGATGAGTGTTGTAGGTGCTGTATAGCGGTAATGTGTGGGCGCTATATGATGTGTGTTGTAGGTACTGTATAGCGGTAATGTGTGGGCGCTATATGATGTGTGTTGTAGGTACTGTATAGCGGTAATGTGTGGGCGCTATATGATGTATGTTGTAGGTGCTGTATAGCGGTAATGTGTGGGCGCTATATGATGTGTGTTGAAGGCACTGTATAGCGGTAATGTGTGCGCACTATATGATGTGTGTTGTAGGTGCTGTATAGCGGTAATGTGTGGGCGCTATATGATGTGTGTTGAAGGCACTGTATAGCGGTAATGTGTGCGCACTATATGATGTGTGTTGTAGGTACTGTATAGCGGTAATGTGTGGGCGCTATATGATGTGTGTTGTAGGTACTGTATAGCGGTAATGTGTGGGCGCTATATGATGTGTGTTGTAGGTGCTGTATAGCGGTAATGTGTGGGCACTATATGATGTGTGTTGTAGGTACTGTATAGCGGTAATGTGTGGGCGCTATATGATGTGTGTTGTAGGTGCTGTATAGCGGTTGTTAGAACCTTGCTGTTAGGTTTTTTTTCCTTTGCTGGTCACATGACCTTGTTGGCCTATTTAATCCTGCTCCGCCCTTCTGGCTTTGCTGGACTTCATTGTATATCTACTTTCTAGCTAGCCTGTGCTCTGTATCTAACTCTGTTAGTTTGCTTGGTCTACGGACCTCTAGGTTCTATCTATTTTGTTTGTTCGTCTGTCTGCTACTATTTCTGTTAGGAGGTGTCCCATATTCCTCCCAGTCCTTAGTACTTGTAGGGATTCCCTCCCCAAATCTATAGGTCTCCGTACAGACTAGATTAGGACTTTAGCAGGTCTGATCGCAGGATCAGGTTCCCTGTTACATCGTAGGGATTCAGCTGAGTCTTATAGTAGGGACAGATCTCCTCTCTTTCCTTAGCTTTGGTAGCAGAACATAACAGTAAGTCCAGCCTGTAAATTCTCTAAGGAAAGATTTTTTTTTTTTTGTTCCATCATGGTGTCGGTTCAGGATTTGGCTAAACACCTGCAGGGACTCTCTCTGGAAGTGGCCGAGCTCCGTCAGCACGTGAGTAACTGTCCTGGAGCATATTTCTTGGAGCCTAAGGTATGTTTGCCGGATTTATTTTTTGGTGAACATCGAGAATTTTTTTCATTTAAAAATGCTTGCTTATTATATTTTCGTTTGAGACCCAAGTCCTCTGGGGATGAATCCCAGCGCGTAGGGTTCATAATGTCACTTTTGCGCAAAGAGCCTCAGGAGTGGGCCTTTTCTTTGCAACCTAGTGATACATGCTTCAGATCAGTGGATCGTTTTTTTTCTGCTTTAGGACTATTATATGATGATCCTGACCGTGTGGCATCAGCTGAGACTGAGTTGAGACGTTTAAAACAAGGATCAGGTAATATGGAAAAATATTGTACACATTTTCGTCGTTGGTCCACTCAAACAGGGTGGAACGATTCTGCTCTGAAAAGTCTATTTCTTGCTGGGCTCAGTGAAAGGGTTAAAGACCTGCTAATTGCTTATCCTACACCTGAGGATTTGCAACAGGCTATGCAATTAGCTATACGGGTGGATAGGAGACTGCGTGCTAGGGTTAATGAGAGCAAATCCTCTGCTATGTCAGTTTCTGGTTATGAGAATGTGTGTACTAACAGTGGTGAACCGATGGAGATTGGATCGGTGGCACCTCGCTCTCAAGAAAAACACCGTCGTTTTTCAGAAGGCTTGTGTTTCTATTGCGGGAAATCTGGTCATTTGATTAAAGGCTGTGAGCTTCGTATGAAGAAAGAAAAAAAAATGGTCAGTCACGCCCGTATTGCCTGTTTAAATTCCAAGGGTGTATTTTTAGCTGCTTCCACGATTGCTCAGGAAAAATTAATGGAATTTCGGGTGTTTGTTGATTGCGGGTCTACACTGAATGTAATTGATGGGGGATTCGTGGAAAAACTCAATTTAAAACCTGAACCTTTATCATCCCCCATTGCTGTGGTTTCTGTGGATGGCTCCCCTTTGAAGAATATTACTCTCAAGGTCAGTGAATTTCCTCTCACTATTAATGGTGTTCACCATGAGAAATTGGATTTGGTAGTCTTGAATAACTTGCCTTCTCCGGTGGTCTTGGGATTGCCCTGGTTAAAATTTCACAATCCTGTACTGGATTGGTCTACCAGTGAAATTAAATCCTGGAGCCATAAATGTTATGACAAGTGTTGTAACGGGCGTATTGCAGCTGTGGATAGGGGAGAATTGCCTGTTCCTATTCAGGATTTTTGGAGAGTTTTTTCTGAGAAGGAATCGCAGGTTTTGCCTCCCCATAGAGACTATGATTGTTCTATTGAATTTGTCCCTGGAGCGACTCTTCCTAAAAGTCGTTTATTTAACCTTACTATTCCTGAGAGGAAGGCTTTGGAGGAATACATACAGACAAGTTTGGCCGCCGGTCACATTAGGCCCTCTAAGTCTCCTGTGGCGGTTGGATTTTTTTTTGTAAAAAAAAAAGGACGGCGGTTTACGTCCTTGTCTGGATTTTCGTGAGATTAACAAAATTACGGTACGCAATCCTTACCCACTGCCATTGATTCCTGATCTGTTTAACCAGTTAGTGGGGGCCAAGTGGTTCTCTAAAATTGACCTTAAGGGGGCATACAATCTGTAGCGCATGAAGGAGGGTGATGAATGGAAGACTGCTTTTAACACTCCTGTGGGTCATTTTGAGAATCTGGTTATGCCTTTTGGTCTTACTAATGCTCCTGCATTTTTTCAGAATCTGATTAATGACATCCTTAGACCTTTGATCGGTAAAAATGTGGTTGTGTATTTGGATGACATTTTGATTTATTCGCCAGATCTGGAGTCTCATTGGCGGAGCGTGCGTGAGGTATTACAGTTATTAAAGGACAATTCGCTTTTTGCTAAGCTGGAGAAATGTGAGTTCGCTGTACAGAGAATTAGTTTTTTGGGCTACATTATCTCCAGCAAAGGTTTTGAGATGGATCCGGTTAAGGTTCAGGCTGTGCAGGAATGGCCTAGGCCTATTGGTTTGAAATCAATACAGAGGTTTTTGGGTTTCGCCAATTACTATAGAAAATTCATAAAAAATTTTTCTAGTATTGTCAAACCTCTGACTGATCTCACCAGGAAAGGTGCTGATGCGGTTCAGTGGTCTTCTGAGGCCATTGAAGCTTTTGTGTATCTCAAGGAGAGGTTCACCTCTGCTCCCATCCTTATGCAGCCTGATGTTACTAGGCCGTTTTTGGTTGAGGTTGATGCTTCCTCTGTGGGGGTTGGCGCAGTATTGTCTCAGGATAACGGGGATGGATTACATCCCTGTGCATTTTTTTCAAAAAAATTTTCGGAGACTGAATTGAATTACGATATTGGTAATCGGGAATTATTGGCTATTAAACTCGCATTTGAACACTGGCGCCACTTCTTGGAAGGTGCGGAATTTCCCGTTCAGGTTCTTACGGATCATAAAAATCTGATATATCTTGACGCTGCCAAGCGCCTGAATGCCCGTCAGGCTAGGTGGGCACTGTTTTTCTCGCGGTTTAATTTCTCCGTTACTTACATCCCAGGTACTAAGAATGTTAAGGCGGATGCCTTGTCTCGCAGTTTTTCTCCCATAGTCGGTGCTGAGAAAGAGGAAAACATTTTACAAGAAGGTGTTGTGATAGCTGCTTTAGACTCCGTTTTGGAAGATGAGATTCTTAAAGCTCAGGAGAATGCCCCATCTAACACTCCTCATGGGAGGTTGTTTGTGCCTGGGACCTTTAGGAGAGATTTGTTTGTTGAGTGTCACGAATCTCGGTTGGCAGGTCATCCCGGAATCTCTGAGACCAAGAGACTGGTGGGTCGCAGTTTTTGGTGGCCTGGATGGCAGAAGGAAGTCATTAAGTGGGTGCGCCAATGTACTATATGTGCTAGATCTAAGTCCTCACATACTCCTGCTGCGGGGTTGCTTTGTCCTTTGGAGGTCCCCAGTGCTCCTTGGACACATTTGGCTATGGACTTTATAACTGACCTTCCCCCCTCTGAGGGTTTTACTGTCATCTGGGTGGTCGTGGACCGTTTTAGCAAGATGTGTCACTTGGTTCCCTTCGTCAAACTGCCCTGCGCTAAAACTCTCGCTAAGGCCTTTGTCAAGGAAATTGTCAGACTTCATGGCGTTCCTACTGACATTGTTTCTGATAGGGGTCCTCAGTTCGTGGCTCGTTTTTGGCGTGCTTTTTGTGACAGGTTGGGAATTCATTTGTCGTTTTCGTCCGGATATCATCCTGAATCTAATGGCCAGACAGAAAGGAAAAACCAGGATGTTGAGCAGTTCTTGCGTTGTTTTGTGGCAGACAATCAAGAGGGGTGGTCTGAGTTTCTGCCACTTGCCGAATTTGCTCTGAACAATCATACATCTTCTTCTGCTGGTTGTTCGCCTTTTTTTTGTTGTTCTGGGAGACATCCGTCGTTTGGGTCGTTCTCCAAGTTGGGATCTGCCGTGCCTGAGGAGGAGAATTTTTCCGGTGATTTGGAAAGAGTTTGGACGGATGTGCGTGGTAATCTTCAGGAGGCCAACAGAAAATCTAAAGACTACTTTGATAGGAAACGACAGGAGGTTTTGTTCGCTGTTGGTGACATGGTTTGGTTGTCCTCTAGGAATCTGCGGTTGAGGATTCCTTCTAAGAAATTGGGTCCCAAGTTTGTAGGGCCCTTTAAGGTGCTTCAGGTTGTCAACCAATCTGCTGTTAGGTTGGAGGTTCCTACCTCCTGGAGAATTAATCCGGTCTTTCATGTCTCTCTGTTAAAAAAAGCTGTTGTGTCGGATGGTGACGCCTCTGCCTCTGTTCCTCCGGTGGTGGAGGACGGGGAATATGAAATTTCTCGCATCCTTGACTCTAGACGGTATAGAGGTAGTTTGCAGTATCTTGTGGCCTGGAAAGGTTTCGGACCCGAGGATAACTCTTGGGTGAGGTCAGATGATGTTTCCGCGTCCAGACTTATCAGAGCGTTTCACAGGAGATTTCCTGATAAGCCTGGTCCTAGGGGATCCGGAGGATCCTCTTAGAAGGGGGGGTACTGTTAGAACCTTGCTGTTAGGTTTTTTTTCCTTTGCTGGTCACATGACCTTGTTGGCCTATTTAATCCTGCTCCGCCCTTCTGGCTTTGCTGGACTTCATTGTATATCTACTTTCTAGCTAGCCTGTGCTCTGTATCTAACTCTGTTAGTTTGCTTGGTCTACGGACCTCTAGGTTCTATCTATTTTGTTTGTTCGTCTGTCTGCTACTATTTCTGTTAGGAGGTGTCCCATATTCCTCCCAGTCCTTAGTACTTGTAGGGATTCCCTCCCCAAATCTATAGGTCTCCGTACAGACTAGATTAGGACTTTAGCAGGTCTGATCGCAGGATCAGGTTCCCTGTTACATCGTAGGGATTCAGCTGAGTCTTATAGTAGGGACAGATCTCCTCTCTTTCCTTAGCTTTGGTAGCAGAACATAACAGCGGTAATGTGTGGGCACTATATGATGTGTGTTGTAGGTACTGTATAGCGGTAATGTGTGGGCGCTATGATGCGTGTTGTAGGTACTGTATAGCGGTAATGTGTGGGCGCTATATGATGTGTGTTGTAGGTGCTGTATAGCGGTAATGTGTGGGCGCTATATGATGTATGTTGTAGGTACTGTATAGCGGTAATGTGAGGGCACTATATGATGCGTGTTGTAGGCACTGTATAGCGGTAATGTGTGGACGCTATATGATGTGTGTTGTAGGCACTGTATAGCGGTAATGCGTGGGCACTGTGTGATGCGTGCTGTATAGCGGTAATGCGTGGGCTCTGTGTGATGCGTGCTGTAGGCACTGTATAGCAGTAATGTGTGGGCACTATAGCGGTGATGCATGCTGTAGGCACTGTATAGCTGTAATGCGTGGGCACTGATGCGTGCTGTGGGCACTGTGTGATGCGTGCTGTGGGCACTGTGTGATGCGTGCTGTAGGCACTGTATAGCGGTAATGCGTGGGCACTGTGTGATGTGTGTTGTAGGTACTGTATAGCGGTAATGTGTGGGCGCTATATGATGCGTGCTGTAGGCACTGTATAGCGGTAATGCGTGGGCACTGTGATGCGTGCTGTAGGCACTGTATAGCGGTAATGCGTGGGCACTGTGATGCGTGCTGTAGGCACTGTATAGCGGTAATGCGTGGGCACTGTGATGCGTGCTGTAGGCACTGTATAGCGGTAATGCGTGGGCACTGTGTGATGCGTGCTGTAGTCACTGTATAGCGGTAATGCGTGGGCACTGTATGATGCGTGTTGTACGTACTGTATAGCGGTAATGTGTGCGCACTATATGATGCGTGTTGTACGTACTGTATAGCGGTAATGTGTGGGCGCTATATGGTGTGTGTTGTAGGTACTGTATAGCGGTAATGTGTGGGCGCTATATGATGTGTGTTGTAGGTACTGTATAGCAGTAATGTGTGGGCGCTATATGAGGTATGTTGTAGGTACTGTATAGCGGTAATGTGTGGGCGCTATATGATGCGTGTTGTGGGCACTGTATAGCGGTAATGCGTGGGCTCTGTGTGATACGTGCTGTAGGCATTGTATAGCGGTAATGCGTGGGCACTGTGATGCGTGCTGTAGGCACTGTATAGCGGTAATGCGTGGGCACTGTATGATGCGTGTTGTACGTACTGTATAGCGGTAATGTGTGGGCGCTATATGATGCGTGTTGTAGGTACTGTATAGCGTTAATGTGTGGGCGCTATATGATGCGTGTGTAGGTACTGTATAGCGGTAATGTGTGGGTGCTATATGATTCGTGTTGTAGGTACTGTATAGCGGTAATGTGGGCGCTATATGATGCGTGTTGTAGGTACTGTATAGCGGTAATATGTGGGCGCTATATGATGCGTGTTGTAGGTATTGTATAGCGATAATGTGTGGGCGCTATATGATGCGTGTTGTAGGTACTGTATAGCGGTAATGTGTGCGCACTATATGATGCGTGTTGTAGGTACTGTATAGCGGTAATGTGTCGGCGCTATATGATGCGTGTTGTAGGTACTGTATAGCGGTAATGTGTGGGTGCTATATGATGCGTGTTGTAGGTACTGTATAGCGGTAATGTGTGGGCGCTATATGATGCGTGTTGTAGGTACTGTATAGCGGTAATGTGTGCGCACTATATGATGCGTGTTGTAGGTACTGTATAGCGGTAATGTGTGGGCGCTATATGATGCGTGTTGTAGGTACTGTATAGCGGTAATGTGTGGGTGCTATATGATTCGTGTTGTAGGTACTGTATAGCGGTAATATGTGGGCGCTATATGATGCGTGTTGTAGGTACTGTATAGCGATAATGTGTGGGCGCTATATGATGCGTGTTGTAGGTACTGTATAGCGGTAATGTGTCGGCACTATATTATATATGTTGTACTGTATAGCGGTAATGTGTGGGCACTATATGACGGCATTTTGTATACTTATACAAATAAATATTGGCATCCTGCTTTGCTTTTTGCTCACGGCCCCGTCGCCTTCTCTCCTCTGCCGGCGCCCCGTCGCCTTCTCTCCTCTGCCGGCGCCCCGTCGCCTTCTCTCCTCTGCCGGCGCCCCGTCGCCTTCTCTCCTCTGCCGGCGCCCCGTCGCCTTCTCTCCTCTGCCGGCGCCCCGTCGCCTTCTCTCCTCCGGCCGCGCCCCCTCGCCTTCGCTCCCCTGCCCGCGCCCCCTCGCCTTCTCTCCTCTGCCCGCGCCGTGCCCCTTCCTCACTAATGTTATTTGCTTTCCTTAGATTTGCTTTCTGACAACATTGTGCTTTCGCTGACCCACGCTGCAGCCGCAGAGGTCGTCCTGCAGATCATCTCGGAGTGTTACCCCCAGGTAATAATAAATACTATTAATTACAGCCCCATCTGTGACCTGAGCAGATCCACACTAGGCTATGCCACCGGAGATCCTTGGGGACCCCCACAATCTTTTTGTCACTCTTGGGCTAATGATACATGGGGTAAGAACCAGCGCCCCCCTGTCCATAGGCTGCTTGTGAAATTCTCTATATATATTTTTGTAGCTTCAGTCTTTGGACCTGAGTTGTCGTCGTCTCTCCAAGCTGACTGGTTTTGCTCATCTCTTCTACCTGACCCGGCACCTGCAGAGTCTGAACCTCTCCTATAACGAGGTACGTCGCCTCCTTGCGCAGGGATCGGGTCTGCTGCCGTCGTGACGTCTTTTCCCATTACCCCGTATATGCCATCGATCGTGGGGTACCGGTGGGTAACAGTGGCAGTCAGTGGCCTCCTGAAGACCCCCGTCCTGCCATCTCTGTACATCTGTGTTCCCAGTATAGTACAAGAAATCAAACAGTCGCAGAGTCCAGGGCAAAAATAAGTAAAAATTTATTTAAAAATGAATAAATAAACTAAAACCCATAATTTTCATTTGTCTCGCTTTTCCCAATTAAAAACTAAAGAAATAAAAAAAAAAAATAAATAAACAGAAAAATTGGTAAATCGAAGCCGTAAAACTCCATCCTATGAAAATATAAAGAACCCAAATTGTAAACCGTTTAAAAAAATCAAAATCAAAATAATTGATTTTTCGATCGCTGCACTTCTCAAAAATGGAATAAAAAGCAATCGATCAAAATGGTATGAATAAAAATACAAAAAGACCCTCACCCAGCCCCAGCAACAGAAAAAGTTACAAGTCCCAAAAATGGAGGAATAGAAAGCCCATACTCATCCTGGGAAAAAAAAAACCCAGGCCATATAGACGGAACAATAAAATGGTTTGTGGCTCTTGGAAGAAGGCGAGAAACAAACAAATCTCTGTGTTTTCTGGTGGTAGCTGGTGACGGGAACATGTTCTTTTTTAGCTTTGCAGAGTTGAAGAGCTGGATCTGATCCACAACCTGGAGCTGAGAGAGCTGTGGCTGGAGGGAAACCCTCTGCACGGGGCGGTGGAAAGCTTCTCCGCCTGCTACAGGTGCCCGCACCTCTCTGCTATTACATTATTATACAAATGCAAATCACCGATTCAATGCTTTTATTTTTCTTTTTTTGTGTTGCACAGATTGGTAACTTATTTTCCCACCATTGAAAAACTAGTAAGTATACACCTAGGAAGACTGTAAAGCATCAACTGTATCCTAAAAAAAGGGGTATTTCCATCTCCAAGATCCTATCCCACTATGTAGTAGGTGTAATAATAATATTAGCAAATACCTCCAATTAAAATTGTAGTATTGTTCTTCTGATTAGCTATGTCGCTTACCCCATGTGCACTGCATTGTAGTAGTTTAGGTATCCATGATTACGACCACTAACAACTGTCGCTATGAGTGGTCGTGACCATAGATACCCAAGCTACTACAATGCCCTGCACATAGGGTAAGTGACATAGTGAATCAGAAGAACTATACTGTTTTCTAATTGGAGGTATTTTCGAATATTACTATTATTAGATCTACTACATATTGCGGTAGGATCTTGGAAATAGGCTGTATCTTTGCCTTTAAAAGGATAGTTCAATCTGCTGCATGGTGTGCTACCCCGTGTACCCCAGCTTTATAACTTTCCCCCTGTGAGCCTTCCATCATACCAGTCACCTTTCCTGTCCTGTATTATATCCGCTGTCTCCATTCTTGCAGGACGGACAGTTTTTTAAAGAGAATCTATTTTTTGAGCCAGAAGAACCCCAACCTCTCCCACAGGCAAAGGTAAGTTGTATTCTTCTTTCACTTAAAGGGCTTGTCCAGAGCCGTTCACTTCCACATCGGATATTAGCGGTGCTGATGACGTTGCGATCCGCAGACCTACCGAGACGCTAGCATGATGGGCAGGTATCGTGCACCCGTCCGGTTCATTAGAATAGGACATGTGCCCAATATCTGAACACACGGGTCATAACGTCAGCAGCACCGCTCACTTCCAGGGCGTTGGTAAGCAATGCTGAAGTTCTTTTAATAAGCCCTTTAAAAGGTGTTGTCCCAATGGGATATTCTATGGATATACCTTAAAGGGGTTTCCCAGTTTTGGAAACTCCCTTTTCTTTTGGCTGCAGTTTGTTAAAAAAAAAAAAAAAAAAGCGCTTTACTCGCCAGCCCCAGGTCCAGCACTGAGTCTCCGCCGCTGCTCCAGGTGTCTGTTATTGCCTGCAGCTCTGACGTCACGTCAATAGTGCTTGTCCCTGAGCGTATTGTGCCGCTACTGGCTGTGATGGCAGCACTACTGATAATGACACACTAAAAGGCGCAGCGGAGACTCAGTACCGGACCCAGTGAGGATGAATAAAGCACACTTTCTTCAACAAAAAAAAATTGCAGAGGGGGAACAGGAGTTTTCCAAAGCTAGAAATCTCTTTAAATATCTGAGATGGACCAACCCTTTTATTGTCCCTTATATGATAGGTTAGATCTAAAGTAGTAAGGTGGTGGGGTGCCATCTTTAGTTGCCTCAATATGTAGGTTTGTGTATATAAATAAAGATATTTTTCTCTACGGCACAGTGCAAAAGTTTTAGTTGGAATAAATGCTGTAGAGTAAAGAATGCTTTCAGAAAGAGAAGTGCTAACGCCTTCACCCTCCAAACCTGTTTTCACCTTCATGACCCGGCCAAATTTTACACTTCTGCCCAGTGTCCCTCTGAGGTAATTACTCTGGAACGCTTCCACATATCCCCCTGATTCTGAGACTGTTTTTTCCTGACATATTGTACTTCATGATAGTGATAAAAGTTGTTCAATATGACTTGCATTTATTTGTGAAAAAAACGGAAATTTGGCGAAAATTTTGCAATTTTCCAAGTTTTAATTCTTATGACCTTAAATCAGAGAGATGTCACACAAAATAGTTAATAACATTTCCCACATGTCTACTTTACATCTGCATCATTTTGGAAACATAATTTTATTTTTGTTAGGAAGTTATAAGGATTACAAATTGACCAGTAATTTCTCATTTTCCCAACAAAATTTACAAAACCATTTTTTTTAGGGAACACATCACATTTGAAGTGACTTTGGGGGGCCTATATGACAGAAAATGCCCAAAAGTGACATCGTTCTAAAAACTGCACCCCTCAAGGTGCTTAAAACCACATTCAAGAAGTTTATTAACCCTTCAGGTGCTTCACAGGAATTAATGGAACGTGGAAGGAAAAAATGAACATTTTACTTTTTTTTTCACAAAAATTTTACTTTACCCCCAATTTTTTTTATTTTCACCAGGGTTACAGGAGAAAATGGACCCTAAATTGTGTTGCGCAATTTCTCCTCAGTACACCGCTACCCCATTTGTGGAAGAAAACCACTGTTTGGGCGCACGGCAGGGCTCGGAAGGGAAGGAGCACAGTTTGACTTTTCAAACACAAAAATGGCTGGAATCGAGAGCTGCCGCCATGTCGCTTTTGGAGATCCCCGATGTGCGTAAACAGTGGAAACCTTCCACAAGTGACGCCGTTTTGGAAACTAGATCCCCCAAGGAATGTTAGCTGTGCGGGGTGCACCTTGTACTCCCAGGTGCTTCACAGAAGCTTATAATGTAGAGCCGTGAAAATAAAAAGTTAAATTTTTCACACAAAAATGTTCATTTAGCCCCAAATTTTGCATTTTCACAATGGTAACAGGAGAAAATGCACTGTAAAATGTATTGTGCAATTTCTCCTGAGTACGCCAATACCCCATATGTGGATGAAAACTACTGTTTGGGCGCACGGCAAGGCTCGGTAGAAAAGGAGTGCCATTTGACTTTTTAAATGCAAAATTAGCTGGATCATTAGCCGACGCCATGTTGGGTTTGGAGAGCCCCTGATGTGCCTAAACAGTGGAAACCCCCTCAGAAGTGACACCATTTTAGAAATTATACCCCTTTGGGAATTTATCTACAAGTGTAGTGAGTTTTCCAGATACAAGCAGCAGTGGATGTTGCTGAGTGAAAATTGCAAATCTGCATTGTAGTGGCCAGTACGTTGTAGTCCTCAGTACGCTGTAGCCCCCAATACATTGTAGTGACCAGTACATTGTGTCCAGCCCATGCTTCTGGAGACTCACACATGTAATTTAGGCCGGCTGTCATCACTACAGAAAGGCCAAACATGTGGACGCTAAATGTGGTTTAGGCTCAGATGACTGCCTTCTGGACATCTGTCAAGTCAGCAGTCTTCCCTATGATTCTGGAACCTACTGAAACAGACTAAGGTGCCTTTTTAAATGCTTCGGAAGCCTTTGCAGGTGTTTTTTGTTAATTATTCTAATTTACTGAGATAATGATTTTTGTGTTTTCATTGGATGTAACCCATAATCATCAACATTAACAGGAATAAACGCTTGAAATAGATCACTCTGTAATGACTCTATATAATATGAGTTTCACTTTTTGTATTGAAGAATTGAAATAAATTAACTTTTTGATGATATTCTAATTGTGTGAGAAGCACCTGTAAATGCGAGTATTATAACACTATTGCAATACTGCACCCCTGTATATTCCCCCTGGAGTTCACCAAATTCTGTACTATACATAGTAGACGAAACATAATAAATTCAGATACACGGCTGCTAGATATTAATTGAATTCTTTATTGGCTTCATACAAGATATCAAATGTAGAATTTCCCACCAGTCGTGTGGGGCAATAGTCATGTGGCCCTGATGATGATGGGCTCACGGAGAGTCGTCCGTCAGAACTCAGGAGAGGAAAAACCCCCGGTGGAGGAAACCTCTAGGGAACCATGTCTGAGGGCCTGCCCTTCCCTTGGGCGGTGCTGGATGATGGCAGCTTGTGTTGTAGATCGGGGTTGATGCAGCAGAAAATTCACTTATTCAGTGATTACATCTGACTGCAGAAAGTAATGAGAACAGAGACCGAGCCCGGAATCTGCCTCGTCCTGAAGTGCGGCTCCTCTGCTCCTGACATGGCGGCCGCTACATCATTGACTTCTTATAGCCGTCACCTCCAGCTGTACCCCGTCTTCCTAGTGGGACCCCAGCTCGCTTATAGTGATCTGTAGAAAGAGGGAACAGAACTGATCATGGAGCAGCCGAATATTTAATATTCGAGACGTTCACACGATTTACTCCCGGTCACTGCTGCTCAGTACACTCCTCTTACCTGGATTATATTTGGTCCATGGTGATGACAGAAACACCGACACTTGTTATAGCTGCGGGGGTCATTCTTGTTCTGGTTCACACCTCTGTGTACAAAATAACAGAAAACCCCTTATAATCCTGCTATAATTAATCTCTTAATACATCTTTATAGGGGCTGGAGCTAAGCTTTACTGATAAACGGCTCCAATAATGGCAGCCCCCCCCCCCCCCCATCATATTTATACATTCACTATATTGAGGGTATTATGGAAAGTCCATGGTTACTTACTGGTGCAGGCTGGTCTGTGGTCCAGGGTCGTGTCCGGTTGAAGGTCAGGGCGATCTTGTGGACAGTCATTGACTCTACATGCCGTTTATAGGCATGGAGTCACTTCCTGACCTTTTTGGGAAATGCGCTGATCCTGCCGGTCTGCAGGCAGGATATCAGATGAGTCCTCATCAACCGATGCCGGAACTCTGCTCTGGGTTCACCGCCATCTGCTATAAGCTCGTAGGCAAACGCTATGGCGAATAAGCCACAGTCATAGCTGTTTCTCTGCTGATCCACATCGATAAATGTCAGATGTTTCAGGGGCTCTTCGACCACTTCACTGTACAGGTTGATAATCTGCTCACAGATGGACGGAGTCAGATTTCCGGAGTTGATGCTGTCGGCCACAAAGATTTGGCCATTTTTGTAGCAGGTGGTCAGCCAGTGCACCCTCTCCTCATCATAGTGGATTTGTACAGCATTCTTCAGTACACTGTACCCTGGCACTAGAAGAGCGCAGGGGGGCTGCAGGCCATCAAAACCCTCAAACTGACTCTGCAGCAGGTCCTGGGCCATCATGACGATCTCATCATCCAGGAAGCCTTCCTCCCCTTTGCTCAGCAGGATGGTTAACTGCTCTGGAGACAGGATGTCCTCCTGTTTCCCGATATCGGGCAGCTCCACTTGTGGGGTCTCCATCTCCGGGGTTACCTCTCTCAGTAGATCAGAAAGGTTTTCTGTAGCAGCTCTCTTGGCCGGTGGCAGCATCTCGGGCTGACTGTCCTCGGAGGTTGGTGCTTTTCTTTTTAGATTGTCCCGGGGTCTTGTTTGTAGCAGCCCCTCGTGTGCACCTTGTGCACATTCTGGATCGGCAAGATCCTCTCCACTTTCTGCAATGCTGGCAGTGGATTCAGTATCACCTACTATGTAGGTTGGGCTCTTCTCACCGCTGTCTTGGCTGATGACTTGGTCTTTACGTCTGGTTATAGCAACTGACCTGAAGCGCCTGACTGCTGTAATGGTGGCAGATTTCGTGGCCAGGAAGGAATCCTTCAGCAGTGTTCTCCAATTGCGATGGGATTTCCTGAATCGGGTCAGAAGGCTAAAGCCAATTGACTTGCAGGAAGAGAGAGCCTTGACCAGCAGCCGCTGGCCATAACGGGGACGTCCATGAATCCTCATGATGGCGTCGCTTTCTTTCTCCTTCTTTCTCCTTTTATTCCTTTAGCTTTGTGTATCCAATAAAGAGTCACACAAAAGACAGCCCCGACTCTGCGCTCAGGCATTCTATACACTTTACTCCCATTGTGATGTCATAGAGCCGATGATGACACCAGAGTTCCATGTAGATCGTGACATCACCGCCATGTAGATGATGACATCACAGCTCCAGGCCCAGCTGCTAAGGGCTCCCCAGTAAGATTGATGGTGACTCTACAGCTACATGCAGTTATTTTCTAACCCTTGTTCACACATTTTCAGCCGCATTCTCCATATATTGGAATGAGGAGGCGCGTCTGTGTGTAGCCAAATCTCCACCGACGTATATAGAGATTGCAATAGGGGGGTATTGGTGGTTTATGGCACTTGCTGTAAAGAGTAAGTGCACAATATGACCCATGTTACATGTAGTTTTACCAGAAAGGTTTGCAATTGAACTTGTTAAAGGCGTCATGTTTTTACAGTATGTTCACACGTTGCGTTTTTGCTGCTGTTTTTTTCTGCAGCCAAAACTTGATGTCTTGACAGTAAAAAATCTGCAGACAAAAAACAGTTTTTTATTGCGTCTTTTTGCTGCGTTCTTCAGGATCCCAAAGTTCAGCTTTGCTTCCACCATACAAGCATGAGCAATGCAAGGTGTTAGGCCACCAGCAACAGACGGATGTGACACCAGAAAACATTTTGGGGGAAAAGGGGCAATTTGATACAATTATTTAGTGGAAAAAGATTTTTATGTCTGAAAAACTAGTGACTATTCATGAAAAAATACACAACTGGAAGTGTAAAAACAGCTAGGGGAATTGGTCAGTCATAGTTTACCCAAGACTTGGCGGTGCATTGAGATATCAGGTATTGTTTACTTTTACACATATCACTAATTTAATTAAAATGTACTAATCCTATCTGCCATCTCGGGTGATGAAACCAAGACCTTTAGGTTTAAATGCGGGAAAATCACAGAAATAAATGGGTTTCACGTCCAGCCATGCCTGTTTTGTTTTTTTTTCCACTAAAAGCGCTGCAAGAACTGTTGGCAACGTTTTCTGCTGCATTTCTGCTGCTTTTTTGCACTTACTTGTTACTTTCTATGAGTGAAAAAATGCTGCCAAAATGCTGAAAGAATTAACATGCATCAGTTTTCCAATTCAGTCAGGAAGAGTAAAAAAAAAATAAGCGTGAACCTGAGATTTCTGAAATCTCCTATTTTTTGCCGACATTGTAAAAAGCAGCTTTTAATTTGCATAAAAACACAATGTGTGAACATAGCCTTAGGCTGCACTCACATGCTGCTTTCTCTAATCCCCTCCATGACAGCACCAACAGGAGGTTGCCTCCCCATCCTAATTAGGGACAGGAAACAAGAGGTTAAATAGCCCTTCCCTCTAACCTCAGTGTTTTTCTTGTCCCTAAGGGATGAAGAGGTTTCCTTCTGGTGGGGCTGTGGCCGGCAATCTGCTTCCCCAAAAATCAGTACCTTTCAGCCGGGTAGCCGTGGATCGATCGCCCTGTGCCTTCCTTCCATGTCCGCTGCTCTTTCCTCCCGGCGGGACAGCACCTTCCTCCAGAGCTCATTCAATGCTGGATGGTGAGAAGATATTGGCTAGGGGCCTCCTGTAGCTCCCCAGCCAGTTGCGATGTCTCCCCCTCTCCCTGAGCGCAACGCTCTCCTCCGGTGTATAGCTGCCGCATGGAGAGCTCATAGGAAGTGACGCGCGCCGGTCCATTCAATGGCCGCGTCGTCACTTCTGGTTGCGTTCCAGGGTGGAACGCACTGCCATTTTGGAAATTTGAAATTTCAATTAAAAAAGTGCAATAATCAGGATTGGTGGACCTGATATCAGGAGAGGGGGGGGCCTCATCCTATTGGATGAGGACAGCGCTGGATCTCAGTTCCTGTATAAAAGGACCCTGATGGAAGACACCATAAGGAAGGACTGAGGTTCTAAAGATGGATGTGTCTGCCCCTAAAGCTGCATCTGCAGAGCCCAGCACAAACTCTGGCCCAGTGAGTATGTCTGGTATGGGTAAGTCCGTCTCGGTGCAGGATCCATTCTTATGTTTTCCTTATCGCCAGGAGGAGCTGAACGATCACGAGTGCACCCTGCTGCTACTTTCTGAATCTATGGCTCGGCGATCTTCGTCAGTGCCGTGGACTTGGTATGTAGTGTCGGAGTGCATGTGTGACCAGTCTGCTCCTCCTGGCGGTGGTCTTGCAGCCATTGAAGGGCAAAGGGCATGTGCGACTGGCCCCTCTGTTAACTCCTCCTGGCGGAGGCAGGGTGCATATGTGACCGGCCCCTCTGTTTACTCCTCCTGGCAGAGGCAGGGTGCATGTATGACCGGACGCTCTGTTTACTCCTCCTGGCAGAGACAGGGTGCATGTATGACTGGCCGCTCTGTTAACTCCTCCTGGCGGTGGTCTTCTGGCTACAGGAATACTGAGGCCGCCAGTGGTGGTATCCGCTGCATAGGTTATGATTGATCTCGTCTCTTCCAACCATCATGTAATTCACCAGATTTTTAATATACCGTATATACTCGAGTATAAGCCGAGTTTTTCAGCACATTTTTTGTTCTGATAAAGCCCCTCTCGGCTTATACTCTGGTATATACTCGAGTATATAGAAATTCTGGTGGTGGATAGTGCTGGGGGAGGTTGCGACGGTGGAGGAGCGGGGCACACACAGTAGCCGCTGCTGCAGCTACCACGTGTGCCCGCTGCTAAAAAGAAATTAATATTCCCTCTTCTCCACTCCCATGGGCGTGGAGAAGAATGAATATTCATTCTCTTTAGTAGCGGGCACAGAGAAGTGTTGAGCCGCAGTTCCTGCTGACAGTGCCCGCTACTAAAGAGAGTGCATATTCACTCTTCTCCACGCCCATAGTCCCGGCGTGGAGAGGAGTGAATGTGCCAGCAGCTCAGCGTCTGAGAGTGCATGGCAGTGACGTCATGCGCTGCTCAGATGCTGACATGAGCTGCTGCAGCAGAAAAGGACGCAGAGCAGAGGTGAGGAAGGAAGGTGAGTATAAGGGTATGTGCACATGGGCGTTATTGGCAGCGCTTTGAACGCAGCATACTTTATTGGGGATGAGGGGACATGCATACCAGAATTGGGGGATGAGAGGTGCCATACATACCAGAATTGGGGGATGAGAGGTGCCATACATACCAGAATTGGGGGATGAGGGGTGCCATACATACCAGGATTGGGGATGAGGGGTGCCATACATACCAGGATTGGGGATGAGGGCTGCCATGCATACCAGGATTGGGGATGAGGGCTGCCATGCATACCAGGATTGGGGGATGAGGGGTGCCATACATACCAGAATTGGGGGATGAGGGGTGCCATACATACCAGAATTGGGGGATGAGGGGTGCCATACATACCAGGATTGGGGGATGAGGGGGCCATGCGTACCAGGATTGGGGATAAGGGGGCCATGCACAACAGAATTGGGGATGAGGGGGCCATGCATACCAGGATTGGGGTTGAGGGGTCCATGCATACCAGGATTGGGGATGAGGGGGCCATGCGTACCGTTCATGAGGGGGCCATGCACAACAGAATTGGGGATGAGGGGTCCATGCATACCAGGATTGGGGATGAGGGGGCCATGTATACCAGGATTGGGGATGAGGGGGCCATGCGTACCAGGATGGGGAAATTTACCAGTAGCTGCTGCATTTCCCAACCTAGGATTATACTCAAGTCAATAAGTTTTCCCAGTTTTTTGTGGTAAAATTAGGTGCCTCGGCTTATACTCGAACATATACGGTAATTTATATATCTATTTTTTCAGCGTTTTCAGATCTCTGCTTGCCATCAATGAATGAGAATATTCTTAATTACATCGCGAGGCATAAAATCTGTACAGCATAAGGTTCGTTAGCGCTGGATCCAGCCCAGACAATCCTTTGTTGGCTCCACAGATCGGGTGATTAATACTCTCTGATTCGTTACAGTGTATCAGCGCAGGTAAAATCTGTCAGTTTTGGCTCACGGGGGATTGCGTAGACCCCAGTTAGTAAATGATTAGCAGTGAGAGGAATCCGGTCTGTGTAACAAACATGGTCCCATTCACTGAAAGCAAGCCGAGATATTGAAATCACTAATAATTCAGTTACTTTTTTGTTTTCCTCTTTTTCCAGCGCTCAGATTTTGAATGATCAAAGGGTTATACTGAATGCATACGGGGGTCCGCAAGAAACGCCATCACTTGAGCCCCCCAAACCTGTCCCAGCGATCTGCGAGAAAGCCCCTTCCGCCGCCGCCAGGGACACCGTCCACTCATTCTCCGTGTATACGAGGATGAAGCCGGACTGGGCTCTGAAGTGAGTGAGACCACGGTGCGCGGCACTGGGCGCGGGGGGTTCTGTAACCTCATCATACACTTTGTATCCAAGATCTCTGCTTTCACTGAATAGGAACATTTCACTTTCCATTAAGGTACTGAAAACCTGTGCAGCCCCGACACTTCTCACAGCTGAGGTTTTGCCTCTATATCATGTAACTTTAGGTGACACCAGCCACGGGCGATGGGCTTCCTGCCGCCGTGGTCGGTGTCTTTTGATAAAATCTCTTTTCTCCATACAGATGTCTTGACGACAACAACTGGGATGTGCATCAAGCAAAGAAAGTGTTTCATCACCTGAAGGTGAATGGTTTTATTAAGCAACCTACTTGCTGACTGTCTCCAGTGACCTGAAGCCGGCACCTGCACTGTATCTCTGAAGGTCTTTGCATGTGTCCTGTGGAGGTGTTTAGAGGTTCAGTGCTGCCCTCTATTGGCCAGAGCTGATTACAGCTGCAAAGATCAGTTCTTGTTCTATGGAATCACTGTGCATACAATATCTGGAGAAAAGTATGTGCCCCCTCCACATTCACCTCCAGGGAGCTCTCACCTCCCATCCTACACCCATAGACATTAATATGGAGTCGCTCCTCCACAGATACAACGGCTTCTGCTCTTCTGGGAAGGATTTCTATAAGATTTTGGAGGCATTGGTGGGAATTGTTGCCCCTTCATCCAGAAGACATCACACCGCAACGGGACCAGATGTTACACCGGGGGACGATAGGGCCGGAAGTTATGCATGGGGAGCGATGGCACTGAATGTTATGCACAGCGGGGGGAAGGGCCAGACGTTATGCATCGGGGGTCGATGGGACCGGACGTTATGCACAGGAGGAGCAATGGGGCTGGATGTTATACACCAGGAAGGGGGGAGATGGGACCGGACATGATACATCCGGGGAGGGGACGAGATGGGGCAGGACATTATACACCGGGGGGGGCAAGATGGTGCCGGACGTTATGCACCGGGGGGGATGGTGGGGCCAGGTATTATTCTAGCTCACAGCTGGGGGTTCGGGGCGGGAGACCCCTCTATAATATCTATAAGCACTAATACGGTATATAGAGAGCAGTCGTCTTGATAAGAGAATCCATTTAATGTTTATCTCCATATAAATGGAGAACCCCTTTAAGAGCGCTCACCCCCTGACTGTATAAAGGGGTAAATGATGCTTCTGTCTGGTCTCCAGGTTTACACGTATGATTTGGTTTTCCTTTATTATCGGTTTCCCTTTACAGAGTCGGGGTGCCATTCCTCCGGAGGCCTTTGAAGTGAAGGCGCTGGCGGCCGCCATGTCTGGATAAGGTGTGCGAGGACGAGTCTCCGCTGATCCGACTTCTGGTTACACGGAGGAGATTCCTGATTTCTTTTGTCCTTCTGTTCATGTCCTCGTGTTTCTTGTCTGTTGTTCGGGGTCTTGTGGTACAAATGGTAAAATGTGGCCTCGTTCCTGTCGTGTAGACGGCACCAAAGGTTTCTGCAGAGAATCTGCAGCGTTCTGTTACTGCTGCTCTGTGAGAAGGAAACTGTGCGATGTGGACGGAGGAAATATTGTTTCTTGTATTATAGGGTTTTATGGCTTCACTTTTGTATAAAACATCCATTAAAGGAAGCGTTCTGTTACTAGATGTTATATTGTGTGACTCCACCGCACCCACGACTCACGATCTACACCCGTCCTCACTATTGTGTGTTACCACCGCGCCCACGACTCACGATCTACACCCGTCCTCACTATTGTGTGACTCCACCGCACCTACGACTCACGATTACACCCGTCCTCACTATTGTGTGACTCCACCGCGCCCACGACTCACGATTACACCCGTCCTCACTATTGTGTGACTCCACCGCGCCCACGACTCACGATCTACACCCGTCCTCACTATTGTGACTCCACCGCGCCCACGACTCACGATCTACACCCGTCCTCACTATTGTGTGACTCCACCGCGCCCACGACTCACGCTCTACACCCGTCCTCACTATTGTGTGTTACCACCGCGCCCACGACGCACGATCTACACCCGTCCTCACTATTGTGTGACTCCACCGCGCCCATGACTCACGATCTACACCCGTCCTCACTATTGTGTGACTCCACCGCGCCCACGACTCACGATCTACACCCGTCCTCACTATTGTGTGACTCCACCGCACCCACGACTCACGATCTACACCCGTCCTCACTATTGTGTGACTCCACCGCGCCCACGACTCACGATCTACACCCGTCCTCACTATTGTGTGATACCACCGCGCCCACGACTCACGATCTACACCCGTCCTCACTATTGTGTGTTACCACCGCGCCCACGACTCACGATCTACACCCGTCCTCACTATTGTGTGACTCCACCGCGCCCACGACTCACGATTACACCCGTCCTCACGATTGTGTGACTCCACCGCGCCCACGACTCACGATCTACACCCGTCCTCACTATTGTGTGACTCCACCGCGCCCACGACTCACGATCTACACCCGTCCTCACTATTGTGTGACTCCACCGCGCCCACGACTCACGATCTACACCCGTCCTCACTATTGTGTTACCACCGCGCCTACGACTCACGATCTACACCCGTCCTCACTATTGTGTGATACCATGTCCACGCCTCACGCTCTACACCAGTCCTAACTATTGTGATACCACCATGTCCACGACTCACGCTCTACACCCGTCCTCACTATTATGCTACCACCATGTCCACGCCTCACGCTCTACACCCATCCTCACTATTGTGCTACCACCATGTCCACACCTCACACTCTACACCCGTCCTCACTATTGTGATACCACCATGTCCACGCCTCACGCTCTACACCCGTCCTCACTATTGTGATACCACCATGTCCACGCCTCACGCTCTACAGCGTCCTCACTATTGTGATACCACCATGTCCACGCCTCACGCTCTACAGCCGTCCTCACTATTGTGATACCACCATGTCCACGCCTCACGCTCTACACCCGTCCTCACTATTGTGATACCACCATGTCCACGCCTCACGCTCTACACCCGTCCTCACTATTGTGATACCACCATGTCCACGCCTCACGCTCTACACCCGTCCTCACTATTGTGATACCACCATGTCCACGCCTCACGCTCTACACCCGTCCTCACTATTGTGATACCACCATGTCCACGCCTCACGCTCTACACCCGTCCTCACTATTGTGATAACACCATGTCCACGCCTCACGCTCTACACCCGTCCTCACTATTGTGATACCACCATGTCCACGCCTCACGCTCTACACCCGTCCTCACTATTGTGATACCACCATGTCCACGCCTCACGCTCTACACCCGTCCTCACTATTGTGATAACACCATGTCCACGCCTCACGCTCTACACCCGTCCTCACTATTGTGATACCACCATGTCCACGCCTCACGCTCTACACCCGTCCTCACTATTGTGATACCACCATGTCCACGCCTCACGCTCTACACCCGTCCTCACTATTGTGATAACACCATGTCCACGCCTCACGCTCTACACCCGTCCTCACTATTGTGATACCACCATGTCCACGCCTCACGCTCTACACCCGTCCTCACTATTGTGAAACCACCATGTCCACGCCTCACGATCTACACCCGTCCTCACTATTGTGAAACCACCATGTCCACGCCTCACGCTCTACACCCGTCCTCACTATTGTGATACCACCATGTTCACCCCTCACGCTCTACAGCCGTCCTCACTATTGTGATACCACCAGGTCCACGCCTCACGCTCTACACCCGTCCTCACTATTGTGATACCACCATGTCCACGCCTCACGCTCTACACCCGTCCTCACTATTGTGATACCACCATGTCCACGCCTCACGCTCTACACCCGTCCTCACTATTCTGTGATAACACAGGCGCTTAGTGCACCTTTGGGGAGGCCAAACATTTAAAACGAGTCTGACAGCACAGAACGACTGTTTAAACCAAGCACAGGCCCTCGGTGCACCGTGATTTGGCCAAACATTGCTCTATGAAGCCAGAGCTATCATCAAAGGTGGGGGGGCGAGGTGTGGAAATGGAGAGATAACAAGCACGTGGGAAGGCGACCTTCAATGTTTGGCTGCACCATGATGCACTAAGCGCCTGCGCTTGGTTTGAACAGTCATTCTGTGCTGACAGACTCCCTTTTAGGTTGACTGCACAAGTCCATCAAGTTCAACCAGTACAATAACACGTTGATCTAGAGCAGTGTTCCCCAAACCCCATCCTCACGGCCCCCCACAGCTCACGTTTTCAGGATTTCCATAGTGTTGCACAGGTGAGAGAATTCCTGATGTCTTGATGATACTTCCATCACCTGTGTAACACTAAGGAGATCCTGAAAACATGATCTGTGGGGGCCATGAGGACTGGAGTTTGGGAAACACTGATCTAGAGGAAAGAAAAACAAAAACCCCGGGAGACAGATGCTAATTGCCCCATATCAGGGGAAAATTCCTTCCTGACTCCACAAACGGCAATCAGGCGAGTTCCCTGGATCACCATCATCACACAATCTACAAACTATCTATATATATATATATAATCGTCTTATCCCGTCTGTCTGTCTGTCTGTCCAGGAAATCCCGCGTCGCTCATTGGTCCGCCAGCGGCCAATCAGCTCCACGGGATTTCTGAAAAAAGATGGCGGCCGTTAGCGGCTCATTTGCGGGACGGAGCTCAGCGGCGATGCAGCCAGGAGATGACCGGTGCGAGGCGCTCATCTCCCGGCCGGCAACAGCAGAAGGAACCCGACCGCCGGACCCATCTGCGGGACGGAGATGCAGCCGGGAGATGAGCGGCGCGAGGCGCTCATCTCCCGGCCGGTAGCAGCGGATGGACCGCCGGCGCCACTGACCTCCATGCGGAAGGGAGGACCGGGGAGTGGCGCTGCGGGTCGGGATACTTCTGCTGCGAGCGCCCGCTATGTCCCAGGTTCTCGGAGCGGAAGTAGCCGCACAGGCAGCGCCGCTCCCCGGTCCTCACCAAGACAATTCGATGATTGGTCGCGGTCTTCGGACCCGACCAATCACTGATCTTAGCGCAAAACTTAAACACCGCTGTGCTGATTAGTCGCCGACGCTGCCCGCGACCAATCACCGATTTGGGCGCCAAATTTAAATATCGGCCGCGACCAATCGCCACAGCGGTGGTTAAATGTGGAGCCAAGATCGGTGATTGGTCGCGGCCGATATTTAAATTTGGCGCCCGAATCGGTGATTGGTCGTGGTCAGCGTCCGCAACCAATCAGCACAATAGTGTTTAACTTTGGCGCCAAGATCAGTCATGGTCGCGGGCCAAGACAGCGACCAATCACCGATTTGTGCGGCAATTTTAAATAGCGTCCGCGACCAATTGGATGTCAGCGGCACTGCCTGTGCGGATAGTTCCGCTGCAAGAACCCGGGACATGAGCGGGCGCTCGCAGCAGAAGTATCCCGACCCGCAGCGCCGCTCCCCGGTCCTCCTTTCACACCCTAGCCGCTGATGTCCCCACAGTATCCGCATGGTGTTACTAAGAAACAGGCAATGTGAACTGAGGTCTAAGATGGTAGACATGCAAGAAATAGGAGCATGTTCACACTAGCAAAAAAGAAACAAAACCTACAAAAGACAAAAATATATCTCATACCCTACCATCATTATATATAAATGTAAAGCAAAGTTGCATAATAAATATAGGGTACTTAGTGAACTATTTTTGATCAAAAAAAGTATACAAGCCGTCCCACCAGCGGCAAGGTGACCCTAAATTGGGACGGTACCTATACTGCCTATATTAAAAACCTTACTGTATATCAAAGTTGAAGTAATGCATATAAAAGGGTAGACAAATAGGACCGGGTCCCAACTCCAGACCACCCAGGCCCGTGGTAAGCTACATATATACCAGTCAGCTCAACAAAGGGGATGCCACACCCTTAAATTGCACAGAATGCAAACAAGACAAAAAAACAGGCAATGTGAACTGAGGTCTAAGATGGTAGACATGCAAGAAATAGGAGCATGTTCACACTAGCAAAAAAGAAACAAAACCTACAAAAGACAAAAATATATCTCATACCCTACCATCATTATATATAAATGTAAAGCAAAGTTGCATAATAAATATAGGGTACTTAGTGAACTATTTTATATTTATTATGCAACTTTGCTTTACATTTATATATAATGATGGTAGGGTATGAGATATATTTTTGTCTTTTGTCTTTTGTATGGTGTTACTAAGGTCCGGACATTTGTGTTAAAAATCGCTGATTGGTCGCTGGCGCTGCCCGCGACCAATCACCGATTTGGGCGCCAAATTCAAATATCGACCGCGACCAATCAGCACAGCGGTGTTTAAATGTGGAGCCAAGATCGGTGATTGGTCGCGGCCGATATTTAAATTTGGCGCCCAAATCGGTGATTGGTCGTGGGCAGCGTCCGCGACCAATCAGCACAGTAGTGTTTAACTTTGGCCGCAACATCAGTGATTGGTCACGGGCCAAGTCCGCGACCAATCAACGATTTGTGCGGCACATTTAAATAGCGGCCGCGACCAATTGGAGGTCAGCGCCGCTCCCCGGTCCTCCCTTCATGCCCTAGCCGCATGGATGTCAGCGGCGCTGCCTGTGCGGATACTTCCGCTCCGAGAACCCGGGACATGAGCGGGCGCTCGGAGCAGAAGTATCCCGACCCGCAGCGCCGCTCCCCGGTCCTCCCTTCACACCCTAGCCGCTGATGTGCCCACAGTATCCGCATGGTGTTACAAAGGTCCGGACATTTGTGTTAAAAAACGCTGATTGGTCGCCGACGCTGCCCGCGACCAATCACCGATTTCGGCGCCAAATTTAAATATCGGCCGCGACCAATCACCGATCTTGGCTCCACATTTAAACACCGCTGTACGGATTGGTCGCGGACGCTATTTAAATGTGCCGCCCAAATCGGTGATTGGTCGCGCACAGCGTCGGCGACCAATCAGCACAGCGGTGTTTAACTTTAGCGCCAAGATCACTGATTGGTCGCGTGCGGAGAGTGCGACCAATCAGCGAATCGTATTGGTGAGCGGGGAGAGGAATCGTATTAGTGAGGACCGGGGAGCGCCGCTGCCTGTGCGGATACTCTCACTGTGAGAACCCGGGAAATGAGCGACTGCTCGCAGCAGAAGTATCCGGACTCGCAGCGCCGCTCCCCGGTCCTCCCTTCACACCCTAGCCGCTGATGTCCCCACAGTATCCGCATGGTGTTACAAAGGTCCGGACATTTGTGTTAAAAATCGCTGATTGGTCGCTGGCGCTGCCTGCGACCAATCACCGATTTGGGTGCCAAATTCAAATATTGACCGCGACCAATCAGCACAGCGGTGTTTAAATGTGGAGCCAAGATCGGTGATTGGTCGCGGCCGATATTTAAATTTAGCGCCCAAATCGGTGATTGGTCGCGGGCAGCGCCTGCGACCAATCAGCGATTTTTCACACAAATGTCCGGACCTTTGTAACACTATGCGGATACTGTGGAGACATCAGCGGCTAGGGTGTGAAGGGAGGACCGGGGAGCGGCGCTGCGGGTCGGGATACTTCTGCTGCGAGCAGTCGCTCATCTGCCGGCTTCTCGGAGTGGAAGTACCCGCACAGGCAGCGGCGCTCCCTGCTCCTCACTAATACGATTCCGCTCCCCGCTCCTCACCAATACGATTCGCTGATTGGTCGCACTCTCCGCACGAGACCAATCAGTGATCTTGGCGCTAAAGTTAAACACTGCTCTGCTGATTGGTCGCGGCCGCTGCCCGCGACCAATCACCGATTTGGGCGCCACATTTAAATAGCGGCCGCGACCAATCACAGATCTTAGCGCCACATTTAAACACTGCTGTGCTGATTGGTCACGGACGCTGACCGTGACCAATCACCGATTTGGGCGCCACATTTAAATAGCGGCAGCGACCAATCACTGATCTTGCCGCCACATTTAAACACTGCTGTGCTAATTGGTCGCGGACGCCAGCCGCAACCAATCAGCGAGCTTGGCGCCAAATTTAAACAACGCTCTGCTCATTGGTCGCGGACGCCAGACGCGTCCAATCAGCGAGATTGGCTCCAAATTTAAACAACGCTCTGCTGATTGATCGCGGTCGCTGGCCGAGATCAATCAGCAGTATTGGCGCAAAATTTAAACCTCACTCTGCTGATTGGCCGCGACCAATCAGCAGAGCGTTGTTTAAATATTGCGCCAAAATCGCTGATTGGTCGCGGCCGGCGGCCTCCACCAATCAGCAGTATTGCCGCCAAATTTAAACACCGCTCTGCTGATTGGTCGTGACTAATCAGCGATTTTGGTGCCAAATTTAAACACGCTCTCCAGTTCTCACTAACACGGTTTGCTGATTGGTTGCGGCCGCTGCCCGCGACCAATCACCAATATTGCTGCCAAATTTAAACACCGCTTTGCTGATCGGCAACCGCGACCAAATGCGACCAATCAGCGATTTTGGCGCAAAATTTAAACACCGCTCTGCTAATTGCGCCCCATCGGCCGCATACCTATTCTAGAATACCTGATGCATTAGAATCGGGCCACCATCTAGTCTACTATATATAATCGTCTGTCTGTCCAGGAAATCCCGCGTCGCTGATTGGTCCGGCCGCGGCCAATCAGCGACGCGGGATTTCAGAAAAAGATGGCGGCCGTTAGCGGCTCATCTGCCGGACGGAGGTCAGCGGCGATGCAGCAGGGAGATGACCGGCGCTAGCTGCTCATCTCCCCGCTGCTGGCAGCACAAGTACCCCGATTGGCGGCGCCGCTGACCTCCCGACAGCAAGTGTGAACGAAGGACCGGGGAGCGGCGCTGCGGGTCGGGATACTTCTGCTGCGAGCAGCCGCTCATCTCCCGGCTTCTCGCAGCGGAAGTAGTCGCACAGGCAGCGCCGGTCCTAACCAATACATTATTGGCGCAAAACTTAAACAACGCTCTGCGGTCGGTCGTGACCAATCAGCGATTTTAGGGCCAAATTTAAACAAGCTCTCCGGTCCTCACTAACACAGTTCGCTGATTGGTCGCGGCCGCCACCTGCGACCAATCACCGATATTGCTGCCAAATTTAAACACCGTTTTGCTGATTGGTCGCGGTTGCCGGCCGCGATCAATCAGCGATTTTGGCGCCAAATTTAAACAACGCTCTGCTGATTGCGTCCGGTCGGCCGCATACCTATTCTAGAATACCCGATGCGTTAGAATCGGGCCACCATCTAGTAATAATATATTTTTTAAGAAGGGTGTCCAGGCCCTCCTTGTATACTGGTAGTGAATCCACCATGACAGCATCATGTGACAGAGAGATCCATAGTCTTAATGCTCTTACAGTAAAGAATCCCCGTCTGTTATTATGGTTAGATGGAGAGGACGCCTCCTTGTCATTGTTGCAGATCAAGGTGTAAAAAGATCATCAGAAAATCTGGGTCCTGTCCCCTCATCCATTTCTCCATTGTAATGAGATTTCCCGTCAGCCGTCTTTTCTCCAAACTGAATAACCCCCAGTCTGATCCCTCGTCCTCTGCAGTCCCTCATTCCCTTCATCACCTTGGTTGTTCTGCACCCGCTCTAGTTCATCTTTATCTTCCTTATAGACTGGAGCCCAAAATTGTCCCCAGTCCTGTGTGGCCGCAATAGGGACTTGTATAAAGGCAGAAGGACGTTCTCCTCAGGAGCAGCTCGGCCTCTTTTAATGCATCCCATCATTTTATTTGCCGGCCACTGGTCACTAAAGTGGACTTCAACTTCCACCCATACACGCAAGTCTATAGCGACTATTTTACCCATTGTTTTACCTTTTAGTACATAATTGATTAAACTGATAAACTGATTAAATTTGCTGATGACACAAAGCTAGGAGGGATAGCTAATACTAGAGAAGAGAGAGAGAGGATTCAAACAGACCTAAATAAACTGGAGCAGTGGGCAGCAACCAACAGAATGGTTTATAACAGGGAAAAATGCAAAGTACTACATCTGGGCAATAAAAATGAAAAAAGCATATACAGAATGGGAGGAATAGAGCTAAGCAACAGTACGTGTGAAAAAGACTTAGGTATACTAATAGATCATAGACTGAACATGAGTCAACAGTGTGATGCAGCAGCAAAAAAGGCAAATACAATTCTGGGATGTATTAACAGAAGCATACAGTCTAGATCACGTGAAGTCATTATCGGTCTTTACTCCTCTTTGGTCAGACCTCATCTGGAATACTGTGTACAGTTTTGGGCACCACATTTTAAAAAAGACATAGACAAACTGGAGCAAGTTCAGAGAAGAGCGACCAGAATGGTGACTGGTCTGCAAACCATGTCCTATGAGGAACGGTTGCAGGATTTGGGAATGTTTAGCTTGCAAAAAAGAAGACTGAGAGGAGACTTAATAGCTGTCTACAAATATGTCAAGGGCTGTCACATTGTAGAAGGATCATCTTTATTCTCATTTGCACAAGGAAAGACTAGAAGCAATGGGATGAAACTAAATGGGAGGAGACACAGATTAGATATTAGAAAAAACTTTTTGACAGTTAGGGTGATTAATGAGTGGAACAGGCGGCCACGAGAGGTGGTGAGTTCCCCTTCAATGGACGTCTTCAAACAGAGGCTGGACAGACATCTGTCTGAGATGATCTAGTGAATCCTGCTTTGAGCAGGGGGTTGGACCAGATGACCCAGGAGGTCCCTTCCAACTCTACATTCTATGATTCTATGATTGTACGTTTTATTTCCTCAACCCAAGTCATTGATCTCACATTCTAGGTACCTGCAGCCAACACTAGGGGGAGTTCTTTGCATTCTGTTTATATAAGGAACACAAATCTGTATGCATGAGGCACCCTCTAGTGGTGGCTATGAGCAAAGCAGAAAGAAATTTATAATTTACATGGGGAATTTTGATGCTATTAAAAAATAATATAGCACAGAACAACCTAAAAGTTACAAATATTCTGCATGATAGCCATAGGAAGTAATAGGGCATATAGAGAGGCTTTTAAGCAGAACAGACAAGCTGGTGTCGTACTAATAAAGGGAGCGTGACCAACCCCCATTAAATGCTATCACTGCCCCCCATCCCCTTATAGGGGGGGGGTTATATAAATGTAGACAACCCCTTTAAGCATCAGGTCTCTATAACAGATTGTAAAAGCTCCTCGTGGGGCGATTGTATTACACCGTAATGAATCATCTCAGGCACAGTTTTTACATCATAAGAAAATCAAAAAGCCGATAATTCCATCTTTAATGAGGAGAAAGGTAAATGATTATTTTATAAGAAGTAAAACTTCCAGTGTAAGACCCGTCCTTCCAACAAGCCGACATCACAAAGTAGAGGAGATCTCCGGAGAGCAGGATCAGCGCGACCATCGGAGGAATCCAGAGGTTTTATTCCCTGAAAATTGCACTTCTGTTATTAGTGAAGAGCTGGAAGGCAGCAAGGAGACGAGAGGGGGCTCACGGGGAAAGAAAGGGTTAACGTCCGGCCCCGGCAGGCAGCGCTGACAAGGGGCGATGGATGCTATATGCTGGGAAACCTTCCATCATGGGGACACTCTGCACCTGGGGGTCTCCAGGGGAAGTCGTCAAGATCCTGAGGCCCCAAAGGACGAGAGGCTGAAATACAGATCCGGTGCAGGTATAACACACGGACGCCCTGCAAAGGCTACGGGGATTTAGGGTCACTGCAGGGTAATGGGGGGGTTTTCAGGAATGATTGACTAATAAGGGGTTAAGCACATATGTGCTGCTCAACGAGAGCTCATTGATGGTAATAGCTGAGTTTTCAGGGCAAATTCAATATTGGAGCACATTAGTGACCTGTCCACCTTTCCAAGTTGTACAAAATTCTAATTTATTTTATCTTTTTACATAAGACTTTAAAATGCTGATTACTCACAGCCACCACTAGGGGGAGCTCAGTGCATACAACACACCACAGGCGCCCTCTAGTGGTGACCGCAGGCAGCATGAAGCTCATTACATACAGCAGGTGCCCTCCAGTGGTGGCTGCAGCTAGGGCAGAGTTCAGTGCATACAACATACCGCAGGCACCCTCTAGTGGTGGCTGCTGGCAACGCAGAGCTCTGTCCATACAACAGCGCAGGCAATGCAGAGCTCAGTGCATACACCACAGGCGCCCTCTAGTGGAGGCTGCTGGCAGCGCAGATCTCAGTGCATACACCACAGGCGCCCTCTAGTGGAGGCTACTGGCAGCGCAGATCTCAGTGCATACACCACAGGCACCCTCTAGTGGTGACCGCAGGCAGCATGAAGCTCATTACATACCACAGGCGCCCTCTAGTGGAGGCTGCAGCTAGCGCAGAGATCAGTGCATACAACATACCGCAGGCGACCTCTAATGGAGGCTGCTGGCAGCTCAAAGTTCAGTGCATACACCACAGGCGCCCTCTAGTGGTGGCTGCTGGCAGTGCAGATCTCAGTTCATACACCACAGGTGCCCTCTAGTGGAGGCTGCTGGCAGCGCAGATCTCAGTGCATACACCACAGGCGCCCTCCAGTGGAGGCTGCTGGCACCGCAGATCTCAGTGCATACACCACAGGTGCCCTCAAGTGGAGGCTGCTGGCAGCGCAGAGCTCAGTGCATACACCACAGGCGCCCTCTAGTGGAGACTGCTGGCAGCGCAGATCTCAGTGCATACACCACAGGTGCCCTCTAGTGGAGGCTGCTGGCAGCGCAGATCTCAGTGCATACACCACAGGTGCCCTCTAGTGGAGGCTGCTGGCAGCGCAGAGCTCAGTGCATACACCACAGGTGCCCTCTAGTGGAGGCTGCTGGCAGCGCAGAGCTCAGTGCATACACCACAGGTGCCCTCTAGTGGAGGCTGCTGGCAGCGCAGAGCTCAGTGCATACACCACAGGCGCCCTCTAGTGGAGGCTGCTGGCAGCGCAGAGCTCAGTGCATACACCACAGGTGCCCTCTAGCGGAGGCTGTTGGCAGCACCTTAATTCTTGTATTAGAAGACAGACTTTAGACATAGTAAATAAATTGGTGCAGATTCCTGAACATTCACATCACACTGAACCACATGATCAGAAACTGGCACCTGAGATTTTTCTTGCTTCCAGGCTGAAAGTTGAGTACCAGGGGCCCCTAATGTTACAGCCCACCCGTCCATAGCTCTGATCACTGCTCTGCTGAAGGGGATGGGTGGTCTCATTTCTGCAGGGAGAAGTGCAGCTGCTGGCAGCAAAGTCCAACACCCGACCTGTATAGCGCCTTATAATAGGAGCCGTATACGATACCGCCCACCCCCAATGCAGAGCGGAAACCATCTGCACGGCCCTGTCCTGTGACCAGCCTGATCCCCACCGTCCACCATCTCTACAGTCTGGATCTAAATGTCTGGCCATTAATCCCTACAGCTCATAGTATCATTTGCAGGGGCAAATTCTATCCCTCCGTTCAGTTTCTGGGAAAGCTGAGTGATGAGCAATATGGCTGCCCTGACTGCTCCCACATAGGTGCACTGAGCGATACACAGAGCCGATCAGCCATCTCCCATGGTAAATGTATGGCGGCCGTATTCTGCCCTCATCCAGCTCATTGGACGCGATATAGAAAAGCGACGCCTTCATAGAAAACAACCGAAATTACAGAATGTATTAGTGCAAGTCAGACTAAAGTCAAGGAGCTGTCCGGGCATGCTGGGAGTTGTAGTTTCACAACAACCAGAGACCATTGCCCTGTGACTTACCCTTATACGGCAACAAGGCGTAGTGCAGCATCACTGCAAACCAGGGGAGGAGTCCTGAGGAGATAATTTGCATATTCCCACTGCATTTTGGGGTAAGTGAAGAGTCTCCGCGAGCTCAAAGAACACTGGATTTTGGCTGTTGGAGCTGAAAAGAGGACATCGGTAAACCATTTTGAAGCTTTTTTTTTTAAGCTTTTTTCACTGTTTTCAGAACATTAACAATAAGAACATGGAAGAGTCCAGGAGCCATTTGGTGAGCTGCATATCCTGCTACATGTTCACAGACTTGCCAGTGGAAAAGCCAGACTTCACATGCCAGAAATGCAGCTTGTGTCCCTGTTGGAGGAAAAGTTGCGAAATCTAGAAGAGAGGTTAACTACCTTGAAAATCATTAAGGAAGGTGAAGAGTTCTTAGACAGAGCAGAATTATCTCTTCATGATTCAGAAAGAGAAGAAATTCTCTCTGCACCTGAGGAAACAGAGGAATGGAAGCCTGTGACCCACAGAAGCCGGAGGATCGAGAGGCAGTCAGCACCCATACTGCTCAGGAACCAGTACCAGGCTCTCACGCAGGAGAACCATGAAGAAATACAGCAAAATAAGACTTTGCCAGCAATGAAGAACCTTGTAAGCCCTCAGAATCCTCCTGGATGGAGAAAGAAGAATGTTGTGAAGAAAAAACGGAGAGTGGTGGTCATGGGGGATTCCCTGTTAAGAGGAACAGAGGCCGCTATCTGCAGACCAGACATAACCTCAAGAGAAATGTGCTGTCTTCCTGGAGCAAAAATTAAAGATGTGTCTGACAAGATATCAAGACTCTTCAGACCTACAGATCACTACCCATTCCTGCTAATACATGTGGGGACAAATGACACCGCAAGAAAGGACCTGGAAACCATCTGCAGTGACTTTGAAGACTTAGGCAAGAAAGTGAAAGAATTGGGAGCGCAGGTGGTCTTCTCATCCATCCTCCCAGTGGATGGCCATGGAACAATGAGGTGGAATAAGATTCTACAGGTGAACAACTGGCTACGTCGATGGTGCCGTCAACAAGGATTTGGATTTCTGGATCACGGAATGAATTACCTATACGATGGACTACTTGCTAGAGATGGGGTGCACCTTACAAAGACTGGAAAACATGTATTTGGAAGTCGCCTTGCTACACTCATCAGAAGAGCTTTATACCAGAACAATGTGGGAAGGGAAGCAAAAGGCCAGAAAAAGCCATACAGCTGACAAATACTATTGAGATCTCTGCTACTGGAAGTGGAAAGGAAGAACAAAGACAAAACAATTTAAATAATAAAAATATGGGAGGAAGAGAAACCAATCACAAACTAAAATGTTTTTATACAAATGCACAAAGCATGGGCAACAAACAAGGAGAATTGGAACTACTAACGCAGGAAAGGGAATATGATGTCATTGGAATCACTGAAACTTGGTGGGACGATACACATGATGGGAATAAAAGGCTAAAAGGATACAACTTATTTGCAAGAAACAGACTTGATAAACGAGGAGGAGGTGTCGCATTGTATGTTAGAAAAGCGAATATCTGCACAGAGATTGAAGCTTCAGAGACTGGGAGTTCTGTGGAAACTGTTTGGGTAAGAATACAAGGAGAGAACAACGGAAAGGACACCATTGTAGGCATTTACTACAGGCCACCTGGGCAAGCTGAAGATATGGATGAACAAGTTCTCCAAAAAATATGACGTAGTGGTCATGGGAGATTTCAACTATCCAGACATTTGTTGGGAATCTCTCTCAAGTAAAACTAACAGGTCAAGCAAATTCTTATCCTCTCTTGCTGACAACTTTATCTTCCAAAAGGTAGGGGAGAAAACAAGGGGATCTGCTACTTTGGATCTAATCCTTATAAACAGGGAGGAAATGGTTGAGGAGGTAAAGGTGGCTGGGACCCTAGGAGGCAGCGATCATGCTATTATAGAATTTTGGATAACTAGAGGAGGAAGACATGTGAAGACTCAAACTTCAAGGTTAGATTTTAGAAAGGCAGATTTTAAGAGACTCAGAAAGAGAATAGGAGGGATCCAATGGCTGGATGTCCTTAAGGACAAAAATGTCCAGGAAGGATGGGAAATTTTTAAAAATGAGATTCTCAAAGCACAATCGTTAACAATCCCGAAAAGTAGGAAGAATGGGAAGCATTTAAGGAAACCAGGATGGATGAACACAGAACTTAAACACATGCTAAAAAGAAAGAAAGAAATGTTTATTAAATGGAAAGAGGGAGGCATATCTAAAGAAGATTATAATGCAGTCTGCAGATCCTGCAGGGCACGTATCAGGTTAGCTAAAGCTGACAATGAATTAAGGCTTGCAAGAGATGTCAAAAGCAATAAAAAAGGATTTTGGGGGTATGTCAAAAGTAAAAGAAAAGTCAAAGATGCTATAGGATTTTTACAGGATGAAAATGGAGAAATGGTAAGACAGGATGTTGAGAAGGCCGAACTTTTTAATTCCTATTTTGCATCTGTTTTCTCTCAGAAAGAAAATGTAACATCAACTGATCTTCACTGTCTTTTTAAAGGAATAGAAGAATCCAAGTTATCTGTAAACAGAAAAGATTGTGAAGGAATATTTAGCTAACATAAATGAGTTCAAGTCTCCAGGTCCAGATGAATTACACCCCAGAGTACTGAAGGAGATCGTAGAAGAAATTTTAGAACCACTCTCCATAATCTTTGAAAATTCTTGGAGAACAGGAGAAGTCCCAGAAGACTGGAGAAGAGCAAATGTTGTTCCTATCTTCAAAAAGGGGAAGAAGGTGGACCCAGGGAACTATAGGCCGGTGAGTCTGACTTCTATACCAGGAAAGATCTTTGAACAAATTATTAAACAACATGTATGTAAGTACCTGGATAAGAATGAAGTGATTAACCAGAGTCAGCATGGGTTTGTAACTAACAAGTCATGTCAGACTAACTTAATTTCCTTCTATGACAGAATCACTGACTGGGTGGATCAGGGAAATGCTGTAGATATAGTACATCTTGACTTCAGCAAAGCATTTGACAAAGTATCTCACACCATCCTTATTGAAAAAATGACCAAGTATGCAATGGACCAGGCAACTGTTAGGTGGATTCATAACTGGCTTAGTGATCGGACTCAAAGGGTGGTTGTAAATGGCTTCACATCCAGCTGGATGAATGTCTCAAGTGGGGTACCACAGGGCTCTGTCCTGGGACCTGTATTGTTCAACATCTTCATCAATGATTTAGATGAAGGAATTGAGGGTAAACTGATTAAATTTGCTGATGACACAAAGCTAGGAGGGATAGCTAATACTAGAGAAGAGAGAGAGAGGATTCAAAAAGACATAAATAAACTGAAGCAGTGGGCAGCAACCAACAGAATGTTTTTTAACAGGGAAAAATGCAAAGTACTACATCTGGGCAATAAAAATGAAAAAAGCATATACAGAATGGGAGGAATAGAGCTAAGCAACAGTACGTGTGAAAAAGACTTAGGTATACTAATAGATCATAGACTGAACATGAGTCAACAGTGTGATGCAGCAGCAAAAAAGGCAAATACAATTCTGGGATGTATTAACAGAAGCATACAGTCTAGATCACGTGAAGTCATTATCGGTCTTTACTCCTCTTTGGTCAGACCTCATCTGGAATACTGTGTACAGTTTTGGGCACCACATTTTAAAAAAGACATCGACAAACTGGAGCAAGTTCAGAGAAGAGCGACCAGAATGGTGACTGGTCTGCAAACCATGTCCTATGAGGAACGGTTGCAGGATTTGGGAATGTTTAGCTTGCAAAAAAGAAGACTGAGAGGAGACTTAATAGCTGTCTACAAATATGTCAAGGGCTGTCACATTGTAGAAGGATCATCTTTATTCTCATTTGCACAAGGAAAGACTAGAAGCAATGGGATGAAACTAAATGGGAGGAGACACAGATTAGATATTAGAAAAAACTTTTTGACAGTTAGGGTGATTAATGAGTGGAACAGGCTGCCACGAGAGGTGGTGAGTTCCCCTTCAATGGACGTCTTCAAACAGAGGCTGGACAGACATCTGTCTGAGATGATCTAGTGAATCCTGCTTTGAGCAGGGGGTTGGACCAGATGACCCAGGAGGTCCCTTCCAACTCTACCATTCTATGATTCTATGAACTGCTATAATACTGCCCCTGTATAAGAATATAACTGCTATGATACTGCCCCTGAATAAGAATATAACTGCTATGATACTGCCCCTGTATAAGAATATAACTGCTATAATACTGCCCCTGAATAAGAATATAACTGCTATGATACTGCCCCTGTGTAAGAATATAACTGCTATGATACTGGTATGAGAGGCGGTATTGCCATCATTATTTGCGCTGTTTTTCTCCTGCATTAACCCCTCCTCGTCTTAAACCTGTTTTGGGCTTAGATGAGGGCTCAGCTCTGGGCGCTTGTATGCGGTGACTTCTCTGGATGCCACATTTCCGGGCACTTGCTCTACAATGGCCTCCCTTCTGTTCCTGTATGGCCTCCGCTGGGTGCGGCCTCACTCGCTGGGAGGAGGTCAGTTACCGGACTCTGGGCTTGGACCTGGTGCCCTGTAGGTAGGAGCTGTGACTTGGAGGACCCCTGCTATGACTGACTCCTGACCGTGTTCAGGGCCCATCCTGCCGCTATAGTGACTCGCAGACCCGGCCGTACAGGGTTACTGGGCGTTCGCCTCTTGAGTAATGGAATCAGCGCGCAGACGATTATTGTCTCAGCCCGGAGCGGTGAGAGCCGGGGCCCTATAATCCGGCACATTCCAGCCGTTCATCCTAATCCGCCTACAGCGGCCGCTAATGTGCGCCCTCCAGGCAGGAGAGGAGGCGAGTCCCCACACCGGCCTCACATGGAGGCTCGCACCATGGGGATCGAAGCTTCAGCATCCCGCCCGCCGGAATAAACTGCACTCGCTTTCTTATATACCTTGTGTTTTTATTCTTCACCATTTACTTCGTCAGGGAATAAAAACATTTAAATAATTGTTACGGAAAACAGCGCCACCCTGACCCATGGGTTGTATTTGGTATTACAGCTCAGGGTCCTGCAATACCGCCTGTGAGCAGATGTGGCGCTGTTTCTGTACCAGAGCAGCCATGTTTTTCCACTCTGAGCAGGGCTGTGTCCAGGAAATCTCTAACCATAGGGATCTGGTTTGAGCGGGTATTTCCCCCTTAAATGTTATGGTCACCTTTGGAGACTTTCTTTTGTATTTAAATGCATTTATTTTTGAGCCAAATATTTTTTGCAAATTGGTTCCATTAAATTTTTTCACAGTTTGGCTTTTACAGGCCTTTTAAGTGGCTGTGGAATGAGTCAACTGAGGACCTGTCAGTGAGCTCCTCTCACTGACACAAAGTTCTGCTCAGCTTTCATGTAGGCTCAGTAAAATGACAGCTTAAAAAAAAAAGCTGCAAGCTCACTGATGAATTCTCAGTTAACTCATTCCGCAGATGTCAGACGCAAAAAATTTAATAAATCCCATTTTTAATAAAATTAAAATATATGCATTTAAGAAAATGTAAAAAATGCCAGGTAAGTGTGAACGATGTCTTGTACGTGGCCAGGTGGATTGTCTGTACTTACCGTACAGGCAGGGGCGTACATAGGAATCATGGGGCCCCATAGCAGAAGCTCTAATTGCCCCCCCCCCCCAAAAAAAAAAAAAATTAAATAATTGTCGGGGTCACCAAAGATCAGATCTCACAACTTTCTATCCTTTACATAGTAATTTTCCTCCTGCTGATGTCCTAGATCTCTCTTTCATTGCCCCATAAAGTGTGATGCCAAAAAAAGGGCCCCCCAAACACAGTATGAAACCCCCATGGTGAATTCCTCCATATGCACAGTATAATGACCCTACTGTACCCCACCTCAACTCCCAGGGTAAAGTATGCTGACCCCAACACAGTATGATCCCCCAACTGTGAGCCGCTAGAGAGGATGGTACATAATAAGGGACGGCTCTATACATAATAAAAGAGGAAACTATATAACTAAGGAAGGCGCTATACATAATAAAAGAGGAAACTATATAACTAAGGAAGGCGCTATACATAATAAAAGAGGAAACTATATAACTAAGGAAGGCGCTATACATAATAAGGCTACATTCCTGCATCTGTGTGCAGTGTCGGTGTGCTGCCCTGTTTTACTGACGCATTGAGCATGTCCTATTCTAATCCTCAAAATCGGATCAGAACAGGACATTCTCTGCCCTCTTAGATCTCATTCTCAGATCCGTGATTTTCATGGATATGTGAATGGATCTATAAACTGTACGAGTCCGTGGACCATCCGATAAAAAGATCTGGCAGCACACGGACATTTCACACAAATGTGAGAATGTGGCCTAAGGGATTTTACAGATAACATCATCACTCCAAGTCACACAGTGCAGATACAGAATAATACTTACATCCAGGCACTTACCGCTGACGTCTCATCTGATCAGAGGTGGTTTCTGCTGCTTCTTCTCCATCTGGTCAGACCTTCATGTCGACATCTCCCAGCCACGATGATCAGTACAGCCCTAAAAATAACAAGGTCAGATATTGTCTGCATACATGTGTCTCCCCCGCTCTGCGTCCTCGAATACAGATATGTAACCCCCCCCCATTAATATACTATTAGCCACTTAGTAATCAAAATATAAAGTGATAAGCAGCACTGTGCCCCCCATTAACTATAATCTGCACCGGCCAATAAAATAAATCATTCAGTCTCTGTGACTCTCCCCAATTAACTGTAAGGCTATGTGCACACGGAAAATATACAAGGCTTTACAGTACAAGCAAAGTGAAACCCCCATCATTGCTCTCTCCCAGCACCCCCATCATTGCTCTCTCCCAGCACCCTCGCAATTGCTCTCTCCCAGCACCCCCGTCATTGCTCTCTCCCACCACCTCCATCATTGCTCTCTCTCAGCACCCCCATCATTACTGTCTCCCAGCACCCCCGTCATTGCTCTGTCCCAGCACCCTCATCGTTGCGCTCTTCCAGCACCCCCATGAATTCGCTCTCCCAGCACTCCCATCATTGCTCTCTCAGCACCTGCATCATTGCTCTGTCCCACCACCCCCATCATTGCTCTCTCCCAGCCCCCATCATTGCTCTGTCCCAGCACTCCGATCATTGCTCTGTCCCAGCACCCCATCATTGCTCTGTCCCAGCACCTCCATCAATGCTCTCTCCCAGCCCTCCCATCATTGCTCTCTCCCAGCACCCCCATCATTGCGCTCTCCCAGCACCCCCATCATTGCTCTCTCCCAGCCCCACATAATTGCTCTCTCCCAGCCCCCCACCATTGCTTGCTCCCAGCACCCCCATCATTGCTCTCTCCCAGCAACACGTCATTGCTCTCCCCTTCCCTACCATCCCCATCATTGCTCTCCCCAGCCCTATCAGCCCCATTATTGCTCTCCCCAGCCCCATCAACTCCATTATTCCTCTCCCCAGCCCCATCAACTCCATTATTGCTCACCCCAGCCCCACCATCGCCATCATTGCTCTGTCCCAGCACCTCCATCAATGCTCTCTCCCAGCTCTCCCATCATTGCTCTCTCCCAGCACCCCCATCATTGCGCTCTCCCAGCACCACATAATTGCTCTCTCCCAGCCCCCCACCATTGCTTGCTCCCAGCACCCCCATCATTGCTCTCTCCCAGCAACACGTCATTGCTCTCCCCTTCCCTACCATCCCCATCATTGCTCTCCCCAGCCCTATCAGCCCCATTATTGCTCTCCCCAGCCCCATCAACTCCATTATTCCTCTCCCCAGCCCCACCATCCCATCATTGCTCTCCCCAGCCCCACCATCGCCATCATTGCTCCCCAAAGCCCCATCATTCCTCTCCCCAGCCCCATCATTGCTCTCCGTAGCCCCACCATCCCATCATTCCTCTTCCCATCCCCATTATTGCTCTCCCCAGCCCCATCAACCCCATTATTGCTCTCCCCAACCCCATCAACCCCACTATTCCTCTCCCCAGCCCCAATATTTCTCTCCCCAACCCCATGAACCCCACTATTCCTCTCCCCAGCCCCAATATTTCTCTCCCCAGTCCCATCAGCCCCTTTATTGCTCTTCCCAGCCCCATCATTCCTCCCCCCACCAGCATTTCAGTAAAAAAAACAAAACAAAACAAAAAAACAACAACTTACCTCAGCTCGCTCGCCTGCAGCATCCTCCTGGTTGCCGGCAGCTTTCTTCCTGACCCAGGCGCGCGCTGCATGATGACGTCATCAAGCTGCGCGCGCCTGGGTCAGGGAGGAAGCAGAGGACGAACCCTCCAGCTCCGCGGCCATTCTCCTCCTGACAGCAGCGGAGCTGCAGGGATCGCTCCCTGACCGCGGCGTGCAGGGAGCAGCTGCATGGTGGAGACCCGGCGCTGCTGCACCGGCGGCGGTATGTCCACCCCTGGACTGCTATGGGGTCCCCCGGCTCACGGGCCCCATAGCAGTCGCGTGGTCTGCCGCCATTGGCGGTACGCCACTGCGTACAGGAGCTGGGAGCACTGGCTGTAGCCTCCTCCATCTCCTCGCACTTGTCTGCCGCCCTCTGGCGGTCGCTGTAGGTCATGGCGCACACGGCGGCTCCGGACTCCACCAGGAACTTACACACCTGGACGTTGTTGCAGGAGGCGGCGCAGTGCAGCGGGGTCCTGACAGCGACACCAAGCGGAGAAAACGACAGAAACCGCCACAGAAAACCCCCTGAAAAACTAGACCGTCTGTCCTCAATCACCCAGACCCTCGGGGGCTCAACTTTTCTATTTCTTGGGCCAAGAATTTTTTTTCTTTTTCTCCCATTGATGCAATCTGGCCGGGGGCTGAGTCACGTGCTGGCCGGGGGGGCGGGGTAGTGCTTAATAAGTGCTCTCAGGCCTCTAACAAGGGATGGGGGGTTTTCTGCCGACCCCTTTAATGCGAGCCGATATTCGGGGCAGCAGCCGGCGCTGTCTGCTGCGTTTACCTTCACTCCGAACTGGACGAGGAACTGGACGATCTCGGTGTGGCCGGCGCACACGGCGGTGTGGGGGGCTGTGAGACCCTCGTCGTTGGGCTGGCTGGGGTCTTCCACCTGCAGATGAGGGGGATGGAGGAGATACAACATTAGTGCTGGCAGAAATCCAGAGCGCGGGAGTCATCAGCACAATAAGCGAAGGAGCGGGACGGGCCGGGGAGACGAGCGCGGTAATGAGGGGGGACGAGCGCGGTAATGAGGGGGACAAGGGCCGCATTCAGCAGAGGAAAGGAATGAGGGGGGCTTCTAAGTCTACCAATCAGAGGCGGATAATATCTGGCTGCAGGACAGGAAGGACATCACCGCCCAGCAGCTCTCATCACATTGCCCTCTGTTCACACCTGAGCTGTGTCCACAGTTTATAACTGAAGCAATAACTGTCATAAAGCCGCTGTAAATGGGACAGAAAATCTGCACCAAAATCTGTGCAAAACTTAACTGCAGATTTGGCCACAGATTTCACTCTTTGCAAACCATTAAGTGAAATTAGCAGTGACAATCCACACTGAGAACTTGTGTGGGCGCTATATGATGTGTGTTGTAGGTGCTGTATAGCGGTAATGTGTGGGCACTATATGATGTGTGTTGTAGGTACTGTATAGCGGTAATGTGTGGGCACTATATGATGTGTGTTGTAGGTACTGTATAGCGGTAATGTGTGGGCGCTATATGATGTGTGTTGTAGGCGCTGTATAGCGGTAATGTGTGGGCGCTATATGATGTGTGTTGTAGGCACTGTATAGCGGTAATGTGTGGGCGCTATATGATGTGTGTTGTAGGCGCTGTATAGCGGTAATGTGTGGGCGCTATATGATGTGTGTTGTAGGTACTGTATAGCGGTAATGTGTGGACGCTATATGATGTGTGTTGTAGGTGCTGTATAGCGGTAATGTGTGGGCGCTATATGATGTGTGTTGTAGGTGCTGTATAGCGGTAATGTGTGGGCACTATATGATGTGTGTTGTAGGCACTGTATAGCGGTAATGTGTGGGCGCTATATGGTGTGTGTTGTAGGTACTGTATAGCGGTAATGTGAGGGCACTATATGATGTGTGTTGTAGCTACTGTATAGCGGTAATGTGTGGGCGCTATATGATGTGTGTTGTAGGCGCTGTATAGCGGTAATGTGTGGGCGCTATATGATGTGTGTTGTAGGTACTGTATAGCGGTAATGTGTGGGCACTATATGATGTGTGCTGTAGGTACTGTATAGCGGTAATGCGTGGGCTCTGTGTGATGCGTGCTGTAGGTACTGTATAGCGGTAATGCGTGGGCACTGTGATGCGTGCTGTAGGCACTGTATAGCGGTAATGCGTGGGCACTGTGTGATGCGTGCTGTAGGCACTGTATAGCGGTAATGCGTGGGCTCTGTGATGCGTGCTGTAGGCACTGTATAGCAGTAATGTGGGCACTATAGCGGTAATGCGTGGGCACTGTGTGATGCATGCTGTAGGCACTGTATAGCGGTAATACGTGGGCACTGTGATGCGTGCTGTAGGCACTGTATAGTGGTAATGCGTGGGCGCTGTGGGCACTGTGCGTTCTGTAGGCACTGTATAGCGGTAATGCGTGGGCAGTGTGATGCGTGCTGTAGGCACTGTATAGTGGTAATGCGTGGGCACTGTGATGCGTGCTGTAGGCACTATAGCGGTAATGCGTGGGCACTGTGTGATGCGTGCTGTAGGCACTGTATAGCGGTAATGTGTGGGCGCTTTATGATGTGTGTTGTAGGTACTGTATAGCGGTAATGTGTGGGCGCTATATGATGTGTGTTGTAGGTACTGTATAGCGGTAATGTGGGCGCTATATGATGCGTGTTGTAGGTACTGTATAGCGGTAATGTGTGGGCGCTATATGATGTGTGTTGTAGGTACTGTATAGCGGTAATGTGTGGGCACTATATGATGTGTGTTGTAGCTACTGTATAGCGATAATGTGTGGGCGCTATATGATGCGTGTTGGAGGTACTGTATAGCGGTAATGTGTCGGCACTATATTATATATGTTGTACTGTATAGCGGTAATGTGTGGGCACTATATGACGGCATTTTGTATACTTATACAAATAAATATTGGCATCCTGCTTTGCTTTTTGCTCACGGCCCCGTCGCCTTCTCTCCTCTGCCGGCGCCCCGTCGCCTTCTCTCCTCTGCCGGCGCCCTGTCGCCTTCTCTCCTCTGCCGGCGCCCCGTCGCCTTCTCTCCTCTGCCGGCGCCGTGCCCCTTCCTCACTAATGTTATTTGCTTTCCTTAGATTTGCTTTCTGACAACATTGTGCTTTCGCTGACCCACGCTGCAGCCGCAGAGGTCGTCCTGCAGATCATCTCGGAGTGTTACCCCCAGGTAATAATAAATACTATTAATTACAGCCCCATCTGTGACCTGAGCAGATCCACACTAGGCTATGCCACTGGAGATCCTTGGGGACCCCCACAATCTTTTTGTCACTCTTGGGCTAATGATACATGGGGTAAGAACCAGCGCCCCCCTGTCCATAGGCTGCTTGTGAAATTCACTATATATATTTTTGTAGCTTCAGTCTTTGGACCTGAGTTGTCGTCGTCTCTCCAAGCTGACTGGTTTTGCTCATCTCTTCTACCTGACCCGGCACCTGCAGAGTCTGAACCTCTCCTATAACGAGGTACGTCGCCTCCTTGCGCAGGGATCGGGTCTGCTGCCGTCGTGACGTCTTTTCCCATTACCCCGTATATGCCATCGATCGTGGGGTACCGGTGGGTAACAGTGGCAGTCAGTGGCCTCCTGAAGACCCCCGTCCTGCCATCTCTGTACATCTGTGTTCCCAGTATAGTACAAGAAATCAAACAGTCGCAGAGTCCAGGGCAAAAATAAGTAAAAATTTATTTAAAAATGAATAAATAAACTAAAACCCATAATTTTCATTTGTCTCGCTTTTCCCAATTAAAAACTAAAGAAATAAAAAAAAAAAAAATAAACAGAAAAATTGGTAAATCGAAGCCGTAAAACTCCATCCTATGAAAATATAAAGAACCCAAATTGTAAACCGTTTAAAAAAATCAAAATAATTGATTTTTCGATCGCTGCACTTCTCAAAAATGGAATAAAAAGCAATCAATCAAAATGGTATGAATAAAAATACAAAAAGACCCTCACCCAGCCCCAGCAACAGAAAAAGTTACAAGTCCCAAAAATGGAGGAATAGAAAGCCCATACTCATCCTGGGGAAAAAAAACCCAGGCCATATAGACGGAACAATAAAATGGTTTGTGGCTCTTGGAAGAAGGCGAGAAACAAACAAATCTCTGTGTTTTCTGGTGGTAGCTGGTGACGGGAACATGTTCTTTTTTAGCTTTGCAGAGTTGAAGAGCTGGATCTGATCCACAACCTGGAGCTGAGAGAGCTGTGGCTGGAGGGAAACCCTCTGCACGGGGCGGTGGAAAGCTTCTCCGCCTGCTACAGGTGCCCGCACCTCTCTGCTATCACATTATTATACAAATGCAAATCACCGATTCAATGCTTTTATTTTTCTTTTTTTGTGTTGCACAGATTGGTAACTTATTTTCCCACCATTGAAAAACTAGTAAGTATACACCTAGGAAGACTGTAAAGCATCAACTGTATCCTAAAAAAAGGGGTATTCCCATCTCCAAGATCCTATCCCACTATGTAGTAGGTGTAATAATAATATTAGCAAATACCTCCAATTAAAATTGTAGTATTGTTCTTCTGATTAGCTATGTCGCTTACCCCATGTGCACTGCATTGTAGTAGTTTAGGTATCCATGATTACGACCACTAACAACTGTCGCTATGAGTGGTCGTGACCATAGATACCTAAGCTACTACAATGCCCTGCACATAGGGTAAGTGACAGTGAATCAGAAGAACTATACTGTTTTCTAATTGGAGGTATTTTCGAATATTACTATTATTAGATCTACTACATATTGCGGTAGGATCTTGGAAATAGGCTGTATCTTTGCCTTTAAAAGGATAGTTCAATCTGCTGCATGGTGCGCTACCCCGTGTACCCCAGCTTTATAACTTTCCCCCTGTGAGCCTTCCATCATACCAGTCACCTTTCCTGTCCTGTATTATATCCGCTGTCTCCATTCTTGCAGGACGGACAGTTTTTTAAAGAGAATCTATTTTTTGAGCCAGAAGAACCCCAACCTCTCCCACAGGCAAAGGTAAGTTGTATTCTTCTTTCACTTAACCCCTTTACCCCCGCGGGTGGTTTGCACGTTAATGACCCGGTCAATTTTTACAATTCTGACCACTGTCATTTTATGAAGTAATTACTCTGGAACGCTTCAACGGATCCCCCTGATTCTGAGATTGTTTTTTCGTGACATATTGTGCTTCATGATTGTGTTAAAATTTCTTCGATATCACTTGCGTTTATTTGTGAAAAAAACGGAAATTTGGCAAATTTTGAAAATTTGAATTTTTATGCCCTTAAATCAGAGAGATATGTCACACAAAAGAGTTAATGAATAACATTTCCCACATGTCTGCTATACATCAGCACAATTTTGGAACCAAAATTTTTTTTTGTTAGGGAGCTATAAGGGTTAAAAGTTGACCAGCAATTTCTCATTTTTCCAACAAAATTTACAAAACCATTTTTTTAGGGACCACATCACATTTGAAGTCACTTTGAGAGGTCTTTATGACAGAAAATACCCAAAAGTGACACCATTCTAAAAACTGCACCCCTCAAGGTGCTCAAAACCACATTCAAGAACTTTATTAACCCTTCAGGTGCTTCACAGGAATTTTTGGAATGTGGAAGAAAAAAAATGAACATTTAACTTTTTTCACAAAAATGTTACTTTAGACCCAATTTTTTTTATTTTCGCAGGGGTAACAGGAAAAAATGGACCCCAAAATTTGTTGTGCAATTTCCTCTGGGCACGCAGATACCCCATATGTGGGGAAAAACCACTGTTTGGGCGCACGGCAGGGCTCGGAAGGGAAGGAGCGCCATTTAACTTTTTGATTGTAAAATTTGCTTGAATAATTAGCGAATGCCATGTTGCGTTTGGAGAGCCCCTGATGTGCCTAAACAGTGGAAACCCCCCACAAGTGACCCCATTTTGGAAACTAGACCCCCCAAGGCACCTATCTAGATGCATAGTGAGCATTTGGAACCCCTAGGTGCTTCACAAATTGATTCGTAAAAATGAAAAAGTTTTTTTTTTCTCCACTTTTTAATTTTTACGAATCAATTTGTGAAGCACCTGGGGGTTCCAAGTGCTCACTATGCATCTAGATAGGTGCCTTGGGTGGTCTAGTTTCCAAAATGGAGTCACTTGTGGGGGAGCTCCAATGTTTAGGCACACGGGCTCTCCAAACGCAACATGGTGTCCGCTAACAATTTGAGCTGATTTTCCATTCAATTTGTTAGCGGACACCATGTCGCGTTTGGAGAGCCCCTGATGTGCCTAAACTGTGAAGCTCCCCCACAAGTGATGCCATTTTGGAAACTATACCCCTCAAGGATTTTATTAAGGGGTATAGTGAACATTTGGAACCCAGAGGTACGACACAGAATTTGATAACATTAGGTCATCATATTGAATAAGTTGTCATTACTCTTGAGCGCAAGTGCTCGCTACTTGAGTTTGCATCGGGTACTCAGGTATGCACCATGTATCACAAGTGAAATGCTCGAGTCCCCGCCCGCATGTTTCACGGTTATTAGACACCCCAAAAAACCATGCGGGGATCGCTCGTGCATGGCAGGCCATCCCCGCAAGGTTTTTTGGCCGTGAAGCATATTGGACGGAGACTCAAGCACCCGCAATACTCAGTGCATACCCTAGCAACCGATGCAAACTCAAGTAGCGAGCACTTGCGTTCAACACTAGTCGCCATATCGTCATTTTCTTTTTTTTTTTTTTTTTTTTTACTTTTGAAAAAAAAAAAAACATCCCCAGCCCTAGCGTTTATTTTTTACGCCGTTCCTCGTGCGGTATAAGTGATGAGATTACTTTATTCTTCGGGTCGGTGCGATTACAGCAATACCAGAATCATATCGGGTTTTTATGATTGACAGCTGTCACACACTAAAAAACACATATTTTGTAAAATCTAGTTTTCGCCATATTTTGGCCAACAGAGCCATGTGACGGCTTGTTTTTTGCGTGATGAGTTGACGTTGTTATTGGTGCCATTTTCAGGCATGTGACATTTTTTGATCGCTTTCTATTCCAGCTTTTGGGAGGCAGAATAAACAAAAACCAACAATTCAGGATTTGTTTTTTTTGTTTTTTTTTATTCTGCTCCGGGTGTGGTAAAATTGATAAGGTAGCTTTATTCTTCGGGTCAGTAGGTTTACAGCGGTACCACATTTATATTGTTTTTTATGTTTTGGCGTTTTTACACAATAAAAGCTATTTTATAGAAAAAATTATTTTTTTGCATCGCTTTATTCTGAGAGCTGTAGCTTTTTGATTTTTCGGATGATGGAGCTGTATGGCGGCTTGTTTTTTGCGAGACAAGATGACGTTTTTAGCGGTACCATTTTTATTTATATTCGTCTTTTTGATCGCTTGTTATTCCATTTTTTGTTTGGCGGTATGATGATAAAGCATTGTTTTTTGCTTTGTTTTTTATTTTTATTTTTTTACCGTGTTCACTGAAGGGGTTAACTAGTGGAACCGTTTTATAGGCCTGGTCGTTACAGACGCTGCGATACCAAATATGTGTACTTTTATTGTTTTTTTTTTGTTTTTTTTTCATAATAATATTTATTGATGGGTACATTATATTTTTATTTTTAGTGGATTATTTTTTTTTTTTTTTTTTTCACTTTCTGGGAGTTTTTACACTTTGTTACTTTGTCCCACTGTGGGACTTTCACTTTTTTTATTCTGATCGCCTGCACAGCATAGGGATGGAGCACCATCCCTGTGCCGTGCAGGCAGTCAGCGCTGGACAGGGAGAAGATAGTTTGGAGATGCACTGCGCATGTCCAAACAATCTTCCTGCTGTCTGGTGACCCGGATGTTGTCATGACGACATCGGATCGTCATGGCAACACCCGGGAAGCCGCGGCAGACAGCGCTGGAGGCCGGAAGAGGAGGTGAGTATACCGATCACCTCCCCTTGCCTCCGCAATGCTGTGATCGACTTCGATCGCAGCATTGCAGGGGTTAATGTGCTGGGGGCGGTGCGGGACCGCTCCCTGCACATAGTACCGGGTGTCAGCTGTGACAATCAGCTGACATTCGGCGGCGATCACGCCCGCACAACCTCTGTGCGCGCGCTATCGCTATGACGTACTAATATGGGTCAGGCTCTTAAATCCCAGGGCACAGACGCGTATTAGTACGTCATGGGCTTTAAAGGGGTTAAAGATGCATTTTTTTGTTCTTCATCATCTATGTGTTCTCCATTATAAGTGTATTGATTTTTGGCAATTATATGCAGTGTGTGCGTTAATGTTATGTTTCCCTTGTCGTAGTTTAGTCCTAGTCTGCATGGGGGTGGTCCCGCCTCTGTTCAAACGGGTGACGTTGCATACATATGTGTTATGTATACCTGGACCATGCACGCAGGGGCATCGTCGTCCCCACACGCTGTTTTCCCTTCGGCATCCATGGGCTATCAGCCGCGATGCCGTCGGAGTCCGGTGTCTGGGTAACGGCGATGCTCTCTGCGTCACTTCTGGTCCGTTGCGAGGCATCTCTGGGTAGCGTTGTGGTTCACATGGTGACAAGTCACATGATTAGTATCATCCACCCCCAGCGTCTTGCGGTGTTTACGCAAGACACTATTTAAATGACCATCTGTGATACTTGAGCAGTCCCCTTGAGAAAGGCACATAGCGCCGAAACGCGCGTTGGGGATACACACACGGAGTGTGCTCTTTTCCCCCTACAGAGGTAAAAAAAACTTTTTTGACTTGTATCCATCTATATATTGTGGTGATAGGGAATGTGACCATCGGTTCATGGTGATGATGCTGCTCTTCCTGACTGAACATAAATGTTCGTATGTATATTTGATTCATATAGCGCAGCATTTTGTCCATTTCAATTTGCTTTAAATAACGGACACCTTCCATGTAATAGCCACACTTCGTGTGATGTAGTGCTTGATTTTAATGCTTTTATGCAATTGTGTATTGATCTATGCAACTATATGTGGATTTATGTGTATTTATCGTCTCCCCAGATTCTCTGATGTTTAATATTCAATAAAGTATTTTTCTATTTTTCTAACAATTGGGCTATTATCGTTGTTTGTGCTTTGCACTCCTTCTTTTTGCTATATGTTAACGATGGCCCCTATATAATCTGACTAGTAGATTGCAATAATGATAAATGTGGATATACCATATATTACTTAGTTACATAATAGTGGCAATTCTAAGTCTGATTCTAATTTCTTTCTCTCTACCACTGAATGATAGCAGCGTAACATAAACTCAAATACAGTGTCTTTTTTTTTGGAGGTCTAACTGTATTCCCATGCACCTCTGTCTTCACACCCAGACATGGGTATAAGCTTCCTGATTTTGTCTATTTGTTCTTGTCCTCCACCTTCTCCTCATCCTTCACATCCTCCTCCATATCACTACCATATCTACCATATCACCATATCTACGTCTCTTGCAAGGGGCAGTGGAGTTCCTCCAAATTTTTGGCAGCCGTTGCATTCACTGCATAGGCAAACAGTATGGGAGACCCACTTACTAATAATGGGAACATTGTTTTCAGGAGGCCCTCCAACCTCTACATCTCTTGCAAGGTCATTGGAGTGCCTCGTAATTTTTGGCAGCCGTTGCATTCACTGCATAGGCGAATAGTATTGGAGACCAACTCCTTTTTAATGGGAACATGTCGTACTCATTACTGTAGCCCAGCTCCATGTGTCTTTAAATTGTTAATTGGGTTTTTTCTAAATTTTGGCAGCCGTTGGACTCACTGCATACCCTATAACTGGGTACATGTCGTTTGTAACCTCTCTGGCGGCGTGCTTGCATAGTGCACCACCTCCCACTATGCAAGACCACAATCTTACCTGTCAGTCCAGCCTGTAAACCGTGCTCCAGATTCTTGCTGTGTGCATGTCTCTTGACTGACTGCTTAGGGTGGCGGCCCGGTTACTTCCTGATTCTTATAGCTGCTGTGGTGCACCTCTATTGCGTCTCTAGCCTTTTGCTGTGAGTCTCTGGATATTTAAACCCCCTCCACCCAGTAGGAGGTGCCTGAGCAACACTAACATTCAGTGTGTGCTTTTCTCTGAAGTTGCCAGGTCCAGTTCTATTTCTGTCTGTCTCGCCACTCTGGGGGCTGCATTCCCAGACCTGTTATCTGTGACTTCTAGTCTGTTTCTGCCTCTGGGGGCTGTATACCCAGGCTCGTTCCTGTAATTCGCTGCAGTAACAGTTCCTGTCTGAACTGTCTCCTAGCCTCTTATCTGTTTTGTCTCTATGTCCATTTCCTCCCTTTTTCTGCAGTGTCTGAACCAGCACTTGGCTATACCTAGGCTCGTTTCTGTATTTCGTTGCAGTAACAGTTCCTGTCTGAACTGTCTCCTAACCTGTTACCTGTTTTGTCTCTGTCCGTTTCCTCCCTTTTTCTGCAGTGTCTGAACCAGCACCTAGCTCCAACTCGTTGTCTCTGTACTTCTGTTTGTGAGTTTTGTGTCCACTCGCTACTTCATAGGAAGTACCTTGTGTGTATCTGGTTCTGCTTGTTCCCTTTCCCTTCTTTGGTATCTTTCTGTATTTTCCAGTCTGTTCCATGGGAACAGGGCTCTGTCCTTTCTGTCTTGTTCACTGCACGTGCGGTTTCGCTCTGCTCTTAATTGCCCACCGCTCCGGCGGTTCCCCTCTGCTCTGCCTTGCTCACCGCTCCGGCGGTTCCCCTCTGCTCTGCCTTGTTCACCGCTCCAGCGGTTCCTTTCTGCTCTGTCTTGCATACCGCACCAGCGGTTTTAGCTCTGCTCTGCTTGTTCACCGCGGTTGCTGGTTTCTGCTCTGCTTTGCTTGTCTACCGCTTCTGCGTTTTTTTGCTCTGCTCGGCTTGTCTACCGCATCTGCGGGTTTTGCTCTGCCCAGCTTGTCTACCGCATCTGCTGCTTTGTCTCTGTCTCCCAGTCTGTATTGGACTCTATCCTGCTTGCGCTCCAACCTGCTAGTACCTGCCTGTTTGCACTCCAGCTGTGCTTGCCAGTATTTCCCTGTCTGTACACCAGCCGTGCTTGCCAGTACCCCCCCTGTCTGCATACCAGCCGTGCTTGCCTATACCCACCTGTCTGTATGCCAGCCTGGCCTGCCTGTTCCTGCATTCCCCGGTGTGGGTCAACAGCTGTGACCGGGGTCTAACCTGGTGTAGCACCTGGTCCCTCTGCTCGGTTCCTCCTTGGTTCACGGAGTCGTTAGCCGCCGTGCGACCTTGGTCGGATCGGGTAGATACTTAGTTGCGCCCCTCCAGGCACTCCTCGGTTCATGGTACAGTGGGACCACTAATCACACTCACGCCAGACAGTCAGGCCGCGAGTGTAACATTGTTACTGTGCCCAGCTCTATGTGTCTTTAAATTGTTAGTGGGGTTTTTCCTAAATTTTGGCAGCTGTTGGACTCACTGTATACCCTATAACTGTATAGCAGATCCTTATCCTTTCTAATGGGAACATGTCATTACTGTGGCCCAGCTCTATGTGTCTTTAAATTGTTAGTGGGGTTTTTCCCAAATTTTGGCAGCCCTTGCAGTCACAGCATGGGCATTACCACTATAGGAGACCCACTCCTTTATAATGGGAATATTTTTTTTACGGAGACCCTCCTCTATGTCTCTTCAAAGGGGTATTGGGTTACGTCCAAATTTTTGGCAGCCCTTGCAGTCACTGCATACGCAATAACAGTATAGGAGACCCACTCTTTAATAATGGGAACAACAAAGCATAGCCGACTGCTGGCCCTTTAAGAATAGTAAGGCCGTAAAATAGTGTTTGTGACTTTCACAATCCCTCCTTCATAAATGAAACAGGATGTGTCTGATGATGTGTCACACACCACATGGCCAGATAAGGTTGTAAAATGTTAAAATGCCATTTCCTGGTGAATGCATTTGTCACGGTTGAAAGAAATGCAAAAATGCATCAAAAACGCTGTGTGTGAACATAGCCCAAGGTGTGAAGGAGGATTTTTGTT